>NC_045439.1:160212143-160218572 GCF_002776525.5 Piliocolobus tephrosceles
GGAAGGAAGGAAGGAAGGAAGGAAGGAAGGAAGGAAGGAAGGAAGGAGTGGGAGAAAAAGTAGGGGAAATGTAAGATAGGCTAAGAAGGAATAATATTTCTATTCCTGAAGTCCCTGAAGAAGAAAAACATGTCAACACAGCAGAACTAATATTTAAAATTATAATCCAAGAAATGTTTCCCAAATTAGAAAAAGACCCGAATCTACATATTGAAAGGACTGACTGGCTACCTGGGAAAATTAACCAAGAATGATCAACTCTGAGGCGGTTCCTAATAAAACTATTAGATTTCAAAGATGAAGATGAAATTCTTATAATCTGCAGGGTGAAAGTACAAATAATTCTATAAAATGAAAGAGTTAGACCAGCAGCAAAACCAATGCACAAGGCAAGGCAACAACAGAGCAATATTTCTTAAAAACTTAGTGAAAAAAGGTTCAGGATTCTTCATTTCCCTCCTTATGTCTACATTTACTAATTAGAATACAATTATGAAGAAGAACGGTCTCTTCTTCCCCATCTACTTCTTTGATTACTTATTTACATCAGTATGTGCTCATGACTATTTATTTTATTCTATGAGTTAAAATCCAGTGTTATCATTATTTATGTAATTGTGCAGATTGTTCCAGTATGGACAATTGGAGACTCCTTCAATTTGGCTCCTGGCTTTTTAAATTTCCAAGTAGAAAATTCTTTCTATTGTTTGTTTTTACTAAATTTTCCTTTTATTATATTGTGATGTGTAGATGTATTGTATTGTATAGAAATTATTGTATTATGCAGTGTAGTATTGTACTGTTGTATTGTGTAGTATAGTGTTGTCATCCAAGAAAATATTCAGATTATGCATCTGACAAAGAACTAGTGTCCAGAATCTAGGAGGAACTCAAGCAAATCAGCAGGCAAAAACAAATAATCGCATCAAAAAGTGGGCAAAGGACATGAACAGACATTTCTCAAAAGAAGATATACAAACAGCCAACAAACATATGAAGAAATACTCAACAGCGCTAATCATTAGGGAAATGCAAATTAAAACCACAATGAGATACCACCTTACTCCTTCAAGAATGGCCACAATTAAAAAGTCAAAAAAGCAGAACAATTGACAATTGCAGATGTGGGACCGTATCCTTATAGCCGAACAATTCACAAGTGCAAGGATATGGGACCAATTTAAGTGCCCATTGATCAATGAATGGATAAAGAAAATGTGGTATATATACACCATGGAACACAACTCAGCCATAAAAAGGAACAAAATAATGTCTTTTGCAGCAACTTGGATGGAGCTGGAGGTCATTGTTCTAAATGAAGCAACTCAGGAATGGAAAGCCAAATACCATATGTTCTTACTTATAAGTGGGAGCTAAGCTATGAGGATGCAGAAACATACAAAGAGATATAATGGACTGTGGGAATTCTGAGGTGGGAGGAGGTAGGGAAGAGGGTGAGGCATAAAAGACAACATATTGGGTACAGTGTACACCACTCAGGTGACAGGTGCACTAAAATTTCAGAATTCACCACTAAAGAACTCATCCATGTAACCAAAAACCACTTGTACCCCAAAAACTATTGATGATAATAGTGAAAAAATAAATAACATATTTATTCATAAAAATTACTAATATTCTTTTTTGTGACCTGAGCCATAGAATAAGATAAATATTCATGAGTCGATGCCGTTATATATAGTCAAATAAATAAATCAGAGAGAAGAGGTAGCTCTTCCTCACAGTAGAATTTGCAAATAATTAATGTAGACAGAAGAAGGGAAATAGAGAATCACTGTTAGGCAAACAACATAAAATTAAATGTATGCAAGATCCACCAATAAATGCTACAATTAGTCACATACATTGAGAAGAAACTTTAAAGATCTGTATAGTCTCAAAGTATCTCCCTCAATGCACTTACCAATTATAAAAGGAAAGATAGTAACTTTACAGTGGAAAAAAATAGCAGGCACCAACTTAACCAAATGATTAAGGTAAACCAGAAAGAACTGAGGAACTGCTACAGACTATAATAGAACAGATGAAATAACAAATCAATACAATGTGGGATCCTGGATAGAACTCTGGAACAAAAAGACAAAGTCAAAAAATTTTAAAACACATGAAAGGATGCTTAAAATCATTGGTCATTAGGAGTTGCAGATGAAACCACAATAAGGTATCAAGTACCTGTTAGACTGGATTAAAAATACTGACAACACCAAGTGCTGGTGAGGATACAGTACCACAATAACTGCGGGTGAGAATGCAAAATGGTATAGTCTGGAAAAGAGTTTGGAATTTTCTTAAACATTTAAACACATGCAACATCAAGAATATATACTTATGTGAACTATGGACTTTGGGTGACTGTGATATGTCAATGTAGGTTCATCAATTGTAACAAATGTGCTGCTCTGGTAGGGGATGTTGATGATGGGCAAGGCTGTGTGTGTGTTGAGGCAGGGGCTCTATGGGATCTCTGTACCTTCTGCTCAATTTTGCTGTGAACCTAAAACTGCTCTGAAAAATAAAGTCCAATAAGTGTTTTAAGTTAAACATACACTTAGGACTCCAGAAATCCTACCTCTAGATATTTATCCTAGAGAAATAAAAAGTTGTGTTTATAGAAAAACTTGTTTGTGGATATTTGTAGCTATCTTATCCGTAATCACCCCAAACTGGAAGCAATTTAAATGTCTTTCAATGTGTTGCTGACTGAATAAACTGTGGTACATCCAGAAAATGGAATATTATTCACCAATAAAAAAGGAGTGAACTCCTGATACTTTGAATAACACAGATGAATCTTAAAATGTATTATGCTAACTAAAAAGGCAGTTTCAAAATGCTGCAAAGTATACTATTTTATTTATATGATGTTGAGAAAGGGAAAAATACAGAAATAGAGAATAGATTAGTGGTTTCAGGAGTTAGAGGTAAGATGAGGGTTTAAATATTGAGGGTCAGTGCAAGGAGAATCTTTGAGGTATTAGAATTTTTCTGTATCTTGGCAGGCATGGTGGCTCATGCCTGTAATCCCAGCATTTTGGGAGGCGGAGGAGGGCAGATCACTTGAGGTCAGGAGTTCGAGACCAGCCTGGCCAACATGGTGAAACCCCATCTCTTCTTACAAAAATTAGCTGTGTGTGGTGGTAGGTGCCTGTAATCCCAGCTACTCGGGAGGGTGAGGCAGGAGAATCACTTGAACCCGGGAGGCAGAGGTTGCAGTGAGCCCACAACTTGGGCAATAGAGCAAAACTCTATCTCAAAAAAAAAAAAAAAAAAAAAAAATTAAAAAAATATCTTCAGTGGTAGCTATAATCATCTATGCACTTTCAGAAACTCATTGAACTGGAACCCCCAAACGTGGATTTTCTTGTGTGTAAACTTAAAAGATTAAAAAAAATCACCCCAGTAGACCCAGGCCAACTTCAGTTTTCTTTATTTCCCATGATTCAGCCATTCCTCTCCCACCTGTGTGACTGCTGGGCCTGTGTGCCACACAATGCCCACCCATTATTACTGAAGTATTTCATTTAAATCGTTGAATTTCTTTCAAAAAGGAGTATATACTACCTTTGAATTCACTGGTTTGATGTGCTAGCTATATTTTTCCAACAAATCGTGATATACATATATAGCTATTTAAACAGACAACATACAGCCAAAAATTATGTTAGGAAAAAGCAATAGACCACTGGCTCTTAACAGGATCCTTAAAGATAATCTGGTTTAATTCAGTCCTTTTTCAAATGACGTGTGTGAGGGCTGCGCCATCTCGGCCAAGCAGTGCTATCGGAAGCTGCTTCTCCATGACTCGGGGCACCATTGCTTCCGCCTGGACCCGGCTCTTCCTGAGGCTGGAGAGCACTCCTGGCTCACTCCTGATTACCTACTGACAGCTCAGTGCCTGGCACTGAGTAAATGCTCAAAAAGTACTTCCTTTGTGGAATTAGATGTGGGAAAGGCACTGGGGTGTCTTTATGGAGAAGTAAGTGCGTTCACTGTGGGGGCTCCCATGGCTCCCTGGAGTTTCAGTTTTGATCCTTCGTTGATTAGGTTGGGGCTAACTCATCATCACTTTTGTCCTTTTTAAGTAGGACTGTCACAGGTCTGCTCACCATTGCATATATGGAAAATTGATACAGGAGATTGTTAAGTGATTCTAGCGTTGGCCGCAATATGGAAAAGAATATTTGTTAAGAGAAATTAATAAATGAAGAGAAATTGAAAAATGTCTTTGTACCCCCCACCTTTTATATGTTAAATCATTTTATCCATTTAAATGTAACTTCCTTTTTAAAAAGTGCTGATTTTCCAGGAAAATAAGCTAACTGTCCATTTCTAATTAAAACATTCAGTAGAACTGTACCATAGCCTGGTGTGTGCATGACTGGGTGTGCAGAATTAATATAACAGTAACATAACCCATATGCAACTGCCCGGATGGCTGAGTAATATGGAAGATGTATCCTACCACACAGCAATACCTGGGATGCAGGTTTTTCCTGCTGCAGGCTAAAGGCCAGTGTCTACCTATCGGCCCAGAAGGCTGGCAGTGTTTTGGCCGAGGTCTCACTCAGCGTATTCCTCCTTTGAGTGGTAGCTTCCTTCCTTTATTTGAAAATGTATAATTTAATAACACATGTCGCTATAGTGTTTTTATGCAGGGTGGATCCAAGTTTTGGAAAGCCTGACACTGCTGCAGTTTTTGTGATCCTCATTAACAAGAGAATAGAAGACTACAAATACAAAATTAAGTACACTGGAGAATATTTTTTAGAATGAGAAAATAAATTTCAACAAATTACAAATGTTTAGAAGCTGAAAAAAAAATCACAAAATCCAGGAAAGCGACATCATGTTTTTATTAACTCCCTGTCACATTTCATCATACTTGTTTCTTGCCATTTTTGACTATGTACTCTTTGATCAATTTTGTAGGCCTTTGCATAGAGAGGTTCGGAAGATCCTTCTGTCTTTCTTCTGATTGATTTACATTTTTATTTATTATTGATAGTTGGGATGCATAAAACATGCAACTCTCTATAGACATGTACCCCCTATTTGCAGTATTGATTGGAAGAAGCCTACGCATATAAGAATTCTGATCAATACTAGTTTGTGCAGTTCTCATCAAAAAGGAAAAACCAGCCCACCTGGTTTATGATCCTCACCGAGTGTGTTTCTAAGAGAGAGAGACATTTTGTTTTGACTGTTGCCTGTGGTGACCGACTATTGGGCTCACGTTTCTCAAGTCTGATGCTGATTAGGCCTGAACATTTCACTGCCTACACATTTCTGTTGCCATGATTCATGGCTTAGAGAAGGGTAGAGGATTCCTGCTGGCAGAACTGGTTTCAAAATCACTCAGTAAACCTAGCCTTGGTGCTTTACATTTCAGTGTAGCTTATAGGGGCGTTTGGCATCTATTCCATTTTCTTTAGCTGAAACTATGACAACAGCATAACCCTTGAACGCCCTATTTCAAAAACTGGTGGAAACATGTATCTTCATCCATTTTTCTTTTTATGCAATCGAGATGATATCAAGTATTGCTGGCCTTGCACCCCCGAGCCTCACCCCTGAAACAAAAGCCCCCAGAGAGCACCCTGCTTTGCCCCTGGCCTCGCTGATGTTTTTGTTGTCACTGCTTCGGACTGTGGCCTTCCCCCTGTTGTCATCAGATTTCCATCCGCTTCTAACCTCGTACCACCTTGGTGGTGACACTCCTTCCCAACAGGTATGGAGAGGTTTCCTGCATCACACAACTTGCTGAATTTCAGGTTTTCTTTGCAATCGCCCAAGTGGAAATATTTGAATGGTGGTGACATTCAAATGGAGGTAATAGTACTGGTGGTCGAGAGGTTGGGGAAAGTGGTGGCACTGGAGGTGGTGGTGGTGGTAGGGGTCGTGGAGGTGGACGTTGTGGAGGTGGAGGTGTGGAGTCGGTGGAGGGACAGAACTAAGTGTGTTTCAACCATCAGACGGATGGTGTGCATTATTTTTGGGATGCTTCTCTAGATGATCTCTCTCCTCTTGGTCCAAGGTCTCTTTCAGATCTTCAGTCTGGGCCTTAGGATGCAAACTCCCTTTTGTGTTTTCTGCTCACAGCTATTTTCCCTGTGAGCTTGTCTTCAGTGGAGGCTGTGTTCTGTGAACTTCCATACTCTGGCGCAAGAGAATGCAGAGGAGGGCCTTGGGTCTGCTCTGTCACAGGCTCACAGGTTTCACCTCCAAAAGCCACACCGCTACCCCTGCTGGCCACCCACCGAATTCACCATCACTGTCCCTCCACCGACCCCACCTCCTCCTCCACCATCACTGTCCCTCCACCAATTCCACCCCCTCCTCCATCACTGTCCCTCCACCAATTCCACCTCCTCCTCCATCACTGTCCCTCCACCGACCCCACCACCTCCT
>NC_045439.1:160218582-160238721 GCF_002776525.5 Piliocolobus tephrosceles
CCACCTCCTCCTCCATCACTGTCCCTCCACCGACCCCACCACCTCCTCCTCCATCACTGTCCCTCCACTGACTCCAGAATACATGAAAACAAATTCATACCTAGCTATATTGCAGTGAATTTTCTGAACTTCAAAAACAATGAGAAAATCTGAAAAGTCACTGCGATAAGTGACAGATTGAGGAACGGAAGCAGGCGGGCAGCTGGTGGTCTTCCAAGCACTATAGCTGATCAGCAACCAGAGATTCCAGAGAAACATGGAATGATACCTTAAAGTGCTGAGGCTAACGAACTGCTGAGCACAAAGGATATTTTTCAGGCACACCTAGGGATTCTGAAAGTGTAAACACGAGTCCCAGGCCCTCATTTGAATATAAAAATATAACTAAAGATTGATCATCAGGAAAAATGGAAACGAATTCAAAAGCAGAGAGTGGGATACAGAAAACAATGACGAAAGAAGTCCGTGAACATGTTGACAAATCCAAATTAGTATTTATTATAAATAATAACACTGATAACTGATCTAGGTGGAGTTTTAAAAGGCAGTGAAACTAAAAGATTAGAAAACGATAAATACAGAAGATAAGAATTTACAAGGGTCCGAGTCTGAGAGTCTCGTATGCTATAGGGCCAGAACAAAGTGATCTATCAGATTTCAACCGTGTTAAAGAATCATGTTGAACACTTAAGAATAAGTTCTTAAAGAATATAAGCAGAATGTTTAACTTCCAAACCAGTTGGAATAATATGGGAACAAAGAAAACTTTTCAATGAATTGGAAATCAGGAAAGGAGGAGGGAAAGGAAGCCAAGAAAATGAATGGTAAAGAAAACATATCAATGAGACGGTAGAAATCACTTCAGGTGGACGGGGGAAGGTGGCAGCTCCTATGCCTGCGGCAAGGCCAGGTGTGGAGTTGGACGCCTCTCTTCTACAGCACCTCTTCCCAAAATTTATTTATTTATTTATTTGATTTTTATATATTTAGGGAGTACAAGTTCACATATTGTGTGACGGTGAAGTCTGGGTTTTTAGTGTACCCATTACCCAAATAGTAAACATTGTGCAAAATAGGTAATTTTCAATCAACCCTCCCCCACCTCCCGCCCTCTCACCTTTCGGAGTCTCCAGTGCCTGTTATTCCACTCTGTATGTCCGTGTGTACCCATTCTGTAGCTCCCACTTATAAGTGAGAATATGCAGTATTTCACTTTCTGTTTTTGAGTTATTTCACTTCGGATAACAGCCTCCAGTTCCATCTGTGTTGCCACAAAGGACATAATTTCACTCTTTTTCATGGCTGCATAGTAGTCCATGGTATAAATATGGCACAGTTTTCTTTAGTTAGCCCTCTGTTGATGGACACTTAGGTTGATTCCATGACTTTGCCATTGTGAATAATGCCATGATAATCACACAAGTGCAGGCATCTTTTTGATATAATACTTTCTTACCCTTTGGCTAGACACCCAGTAGTGGGATTGGTGGATCACATGGTAGCTCCATTTTTAGTTCTTTGAGAAAACTTCCTACTGTTTTCCATAAAGCTGTGCTAGTTTCCATTCCCACCAATAGTAGGTAAGCATTCCCTCTCCAATGCCTGTTGTTTCTACACTTTTTAACAATAGTCATTCTGACTGGTGTAAGACGGTATCTCACTGTGGTTTTAATTTGCGTTTTTCTGATGATTAGTGATGTTGAGCCTTTTTTCATATGCTTGTTGGCCATTTGTATATCTTCTTTTGAGAAATAATCTATTCATGCCCTTTGCCCACTTTTTTTTCTTTTTAGAGATAGGGTCTCATTCTGTCACCCAGGTAGGGTGCGGTGGCATGATCATAGCTCACTGCAGTCTCGAACTCCTGGGCTCAGGCGATCCTTCCACCCCAGCCTCTCAAGTAACTGGGACTACAGGCATGTGCCACCACACCTGGCCCATTTTAAACATTTTTGTAGAGATGGGGTCTCTTGGGGTTCAGCATTATAGGGTGAACTTCACAGGCTGGCAGAGGCAGGGACATGGAAGTTAGCAGAATCATTGTTCTTCTAGGAACTTGCTAGAATCATGCTAGATTCAATGCCTGCTTCCATCCAACACAACTCATCCTTTCTCTGAGCTCTTGTCTTCATTTCAAACCAGTACATTGCACCTTTTTGCCTCTGGGCATCTCTGCTGTCCCCTCAAGGTCTGGTACATTGCTGGGTTCATGGTCAGCTTGGATGGAATAATCCAGCAGGTGTGACCTGAGAGTATGGTACATGTATTCAATTTTTCAGAGGAAACAAGCTACACACAATACCAATTTATTTTCTGTTCTCCACTAATCTGTGTTGCAGGTGCTCCCTCATGGGTTGTACCACCCCTGAAGTTTCAGAAATAAATGTATACCCTTCCAGTTAAATGTGGATGAAAAGCAAAGAATGATGGGGTCTCTGGTGCTTGTGACAAAAACAGATTCCTTTCTGCTCACATTTTCAGGTGGTTATAGACTTTTAAATGGGCCCCTTAAAACACACGAACTCTATAACCCAGATATGGCACAACCTACTCCTATTTTAGGAAGCTATTTGAAACCTATTCCATCAAAGGGAACAAAACAGCTTGATGGATAAACCTTCTGCTTTCTCCCAGGGCACATTTCATCTTACCCATTTGTTTCCTTCTTTTGAAAAGAGTCAAAGAGAAGGCAGGAATAAGCACCTCTCCACCTGACCTTTCCTTGCTTTGCAAAAAGATGATTCTTGCTGGCCTGGGGTTAGAAGAAAAGAAACCAGCAGTCCTTTAGTGGAAATAGGCTAGGCTCCTGGGAAGAACTTGGGGTTGAATTTAAAGAGACAGCCTTGACAAACCTCCTCAGTGGGTTCTGAGTGCTCCTGGACTGGCCAAGTTAGGAAGTGACTACAGGTGCACAGTATTTGGGGACTTGGCATTTGTGCCTGTCAGCTCCCCCTCGGTGTTTCCATGGGAGCCCCACTGGCCTTTCCCAAGCTCCTGCTGGACAAGCAGCACTTTGCCAGTGGCTGAGGTCTGGTACATTGCTGGGTACATGGTCAACTTAGATGGGTGCAATCACGAAGCCGGCATGACCTGAGCGCATGGCACATGTTTTCCATCTTTCACAGGACGAAAGCTGCACACAGTATAAACGTGCTGTCTGTTCTCACTAATCTCTCTTCACAGCTTGCTCTTCTCCAGTTTTGCCCTTGTCAACCTTAAATGTCTTTCTTGCAGGTCCTCTTCTCTTTCTGTATAGAATGTATTTTATTTTTTGACTTTCTTCCCATAGGCAATGCCATTATACTCTTATTTATTTATTTATTTATTTATTTGGTCCATCCTTCCCCACTGTTTTTTTTTTATTATTATTATTATACTTTAAGTTCTAGGGTACATGTGCACAATGTGCATTTGTTACATATGTATACATGTGCCATGTTGGTGTGCTGCACCCATTAACAGCACTATTCACAATAGCAAAGACTTGAAATCAACCCAAATGTCCATCAGCAACAGACTGGATTAAGAAAATGTGACACATATACACCATGGAATACTATGCAGCCATAAAAAAGGATGAGTTCGTGTCCTTTGTAGGAACATGGATGCAGCTGGAAACCATCATCCTCAGCAACCTATCGCCATTATACTCTTGATATTTTGGGGCACTTGAGTGTGGTGATCGTTTTCTGAGCTCCTGGTTTGTGCCTCGCACAGCTGGGAGGCTCCTTCGGAATGCGTGCCTGGAGCACCTCCTGAGTCTGTGTTTTCACAAGATCATTTTCAATCTGCAGGTGCTCTGCTCACACTTGAACTTTCCTCCAGCAAAGAAATCCTCCAGATGTAAAATCGTTGGCTGCTGCCCATGAAGCTACCACTGGTTTTCCTTGGTCTTTATTTTTAAAAGGAGCTTGAGATTCCTGAACTTGGTTCTTTTGGATCTGTGGTCTTGCTTCTCACTCTTAGGAAAGAGCTGGCAGTAGGTGTTTTGCTCACATATTGGCCAGTTAGTTCTCCATCCTCCACATTATGCCCCTAATTTCCCTAGGGTAATCATGCCATTAGCCTCAACGCTGTCCACAAAAAACAATGCCAAGCCATTAGATAGAGAGGGTGAGCAGGAAGCACCTCATGACAGAGCTGTGGAAGCTTCTCTTGCCTCCATCCCCTGCAGAAAACAGTGTTGATATATTTAAGAAGCTGGCTCTGTGTTAAAAAGCATGTCTGCTGACTTCAGTCTGCAATATCCTCTTCTCTTTTTTAAAACCTACTGCTTAGTCTGAACATGCAGTATATATTAAAGAGAACTTTTTTTGTTGTTAGGACTAGAGTGCTTTAAAGAAAATTCACCAGCTCCATTGTTGGCAAGAAAAGCACATTCTTTTATATGTAGGTCCCAGATGATACAATCCCAATTCTCTTTTGAACACCAAAAATAGAACAGGCCACGCCAAGATAAGCAGATGTCTTACCCAAAATCCCAGACAAGGTACTTAAGCCCTGAAATTAAACAACCCAGAATACAGTGACCAGAATCTCACCTGTTTGTTTCTTTCTTCATAAAGCTTGGCAGGGGATAGACATACCCGATTGCATGCAATGTGTGCACTACTCAGATACTGTTTTTTAAAATTAAATGTTTGCAATTGAATTATTTTGCAAATGGGGTGTTTGGTATTAAAGGAATCTTATGGCAAAATTCCTTCATAAAGCAGTAAGTCTTCTTTGTTTATTTAACTGTAAAATCAATGTAATATAATTATGGCAGGTGTGAACAACAAAAAAAAAGTCAATCATCTGTAATCCCCTAACTTGACTATGACTCTTTGCAAATATACTCTTCTCTAGCTTTTGTGTATTAGGCATATATAGCTTCCTTAATTGAAACTGTGGAATAGAAATAACACTAGGTTCTTCTTTCCCTGTCAAACTAAAAGAAAGAGGCTGAGGCACAAAATATAATTAAAAGAGCTTACTTGAGCGAAAGTGAAGACAGCTGCCCAGAAGACTCAAACCCATGTAACCCTGGCTCTGAGCTCCATTTGGCCTTGTTACAAGCAGATTTATTTATTTATAGACAGAGTCTCACTGTGTCACCCAAGCTGGAGTGCAGTGGCTCAATCTTGGCTCACTGTAACTGCCGCCTCCCGGGCTCAAATGGTCCTCCCACCTCAGCTTCCTGAGGAGCCGGGCCCACAGGTGCATGCCACCAGGCCTAGCTAATTTTTTATATTTTTTGTAGAGATGAGGTTTTGCTATGTTGCCCAGGCTGGTCTCAAACTCCTGAGCTCAAGCAGTCCACCCGTCTTGGCCTCCCAAAGTGCTGGGATTATAGGCATGAGCCACTGCACCTGGCCAATGTATTTATTTTTAAAGTTTCTTATTTATTTAGAGAGACAAGGTCTCACTCTGTTGCCCAGGCTGGAGTACAATGTTGCGATCATGACTTCCTGCAGCCTCAACTTCCTGGGCTCAGGTGATCCTCCCACCTCAGACTTCCAAGTAGCTGGGACTTCAGGCACATGTTCCCACGCCTGGCTAATTTTTGAGGGTTTTATTTGTTTGTTTACTTTTGTAGAGACAAGGTTTTGCCATGTTTCCCAGCCCAATCTTGAACTCCCGAGCTTAAGCCATCTGCCTGTCTCAGCCTCCCAAAATGTTTGGATTGCAGGTGTAAGCCAGCACACCTGACCACAGGCAGGTTTTAAAGGCGGAAAAGGACAAGGAGTAGGCTGGTACAAAGTTGCTCGTTAGGAATGCCCATTGATTCACAGAGATAACATTGATTAGTGATTGGCTATCCACGGCTAAGCTTTACGCTGTGGTTTACAGTGTCTGGTATAAATTGGCCACTATTTGGTCAATCTGTAGCTACCTGTGGCAATAGCAAATGGTTCAGGAGATGAAAACGTAGCTCGAAGCAGGGAGTAGGAAGTGACTGTGGTTTCATTTCGTGTCTCCAGGCCTGGTAATTTAAAAGAACTCATATTCCTCAGTTACAAGTTATTTTTCTTCTCTCACCACCCCACCTTATGTGATTATAACTTGACTATTACTCGTTTTTAAAAGTAATTGTACATTCAGCTTGCTCTTGATTGCTGTAGCATGTAGGAAATGTGAGGAAAGCTTTGCACCTGTGCACTCCCACCCACATATAACTGACTCACTGCAGCAGCAGGAGGATAGACACGGTCATCTTGCGGATATATATGAGGCCCTTCAGTGGAGCTAGGGTGCTTCTTGGAACAGAACTAATAGAATATATTTATATATGAAAGGGAGTTCATCAGGGAGAGTTGGCCGCTTGCAAGCTGGGCAAGAAAAAAAGCCAGTAGTGGCTCAGTCCAAGTTCAAAAGCCTCAAAAGCAGGGAAGCAGACAGTGCGGCCTTCAGTCGGTGGCCGAAGGCCCAAGAGCCCCTGGCAGACCACTGGTGTAATCCAAGAGTCCAAAGGCTGAAGAACCTGGAATCTGAGGTCCAAGGACAGGAGGGACAGAAGGAAGCATCCAGCATGGGAGAAAGGTGAAAGCCAGAAGACTCAGCAAGCCAGCTTATCCCACTTTCTTCTGCCTGCTTTTTCTAGCCCCGCTGGCAGCCAATTGGATGGTACCCACTCACAATGAGGGAGGGTCTTCCTCTCCCGGTCCACTGACTCAAGTGTCAATCTCCCCCGGCAGCAGCCTCACAGACACACCCAGAAACAATACTTTACCAGACATCTAGGCGTCCTTCAATCCAATCAAACTGACACCCAAGACTAACTATCCTACTTGACTACAAGTGAAACGACCTGCTCCCACTCTCAGTCTTCTGTAGCATAATTTTCTTAATAAATGCACAGGAAGAATATAGTGGGCCAGAAAACCCTTTTGTAATTACCAGCATCACTAGTACTTTAAATCTCAATTTTGAGTATTTTGAGTTTGCTTTAATAGGGCAAATGACTGTGGCATAACCTTTTCTAGTTTCTTTTTTCCTACGTGGCTTTCTCTGATTGACAAGAATGGCTTCTTTTTGAACCTTTCAATGTGGCATTTTCTACATGGAATGTGCCTAAATCAAGTAATTTTCACAAAGCACAGTTTTCAAACATCAAGGTAGTAGTTGAGACAAAATATTGTATTTGCTATGAAGTGCAAGAAGAAACCTCTTTTGTTGGTAAAGTGAGGCCCAAGCGCCGATTCCCTGTGTCAGCTGAGGATTTGTTGGGATGCATACGTTTGGAAAGAAGAGCTTTATTTCTCATAACAGGTGGCCATCCTGCAGGCTGGGCAGGGCAGCCTCCAGCGCACACAGAGAGCAAGCACTTCGAGGGAAGAGAAGAAGGAGCAGGAATGGGAGGGTAGAGGGAGCTGAGTCGGGGGATGGATATGCATATTCAATAAGCTATTGGAGGAGTCATGAATATTTATGAAAGGAGAGACATGTGTACATGTGCAGCTGAGCTTCATGCCTTTTCATGGGTCTCATGTTCAAAAAATGGTGGTGGTGGCATGATCTGAGGGTAGAGATTTTGGCCCTCTGATGTCAAAAGGTGAAGCAGAGGACATGAAGCCCCTCACTGTGCATCCTCTGAGATTCAGCCAAAACCAGACCAGAACTGGTGGTCAGTTATCAGAAAGGGGTGCATTGTGAAACTGCTGGGCTGTCATGCTGAGACTAAAGAGGGAGGGGGAGTCTGATCCTGGCCTCAGATGATTGGCTAAAGGCGATAAAGGAATGAGTTGTCCACTTCCTGTTTTCCAGCGCTGGGTTCTGCTTCCTCTTCAGAGAGAATTCTGATTTAAGGTTACTGAGGAAGGGCACACTGAGGCGTATCCCACCTCCAGTTCCATCACGGAGAGGAACTCAGTTTCTAAGGTTTCTCTGGGGTCCCCTTGGCCAAGAGGGGGTCGATTTAGTTGAGTGGGGGACTTAGTATTTATTTTCTTTTCTCATCTGCCTTACAGAATCCCCAAACAGCAAAAAAAAAAAAAAAAAAAAAAAAAAAATATCCTCAAACTCTCAGATTCAACATTGGGAGTTAGTGTTGGTGTATGTGCCAGGCACTGTGCTAGACACTCCCTTAACCTCATCTCCTACAGAGAATGTTTAATTAAAAAAGAAAAGACAACATTTCAGATCTTCTCATTCGGTAGTTATTTGCTAGAGTTTCTTCAGTGAGGCACCCAAAAGCTTGTCTTGTGTCAGACAGATTTGCGCTTCTTTCACTTAATTCTGAAGCATGAGTAGAACTGGTGACTTCCTGACCGACTATTATGACTAGACCTGGGGGCAGTGAACGTATTGTGGGTGCCTTTGAGTGGCTTGTGTTTTTTTCTTGTTAAGTAGGTTTTTAAAATGCACGTGTGTGTGCGTGTGTGCATGTGCACTATGACACATAGAAAAGCAGACAAAAAATAAATATACCTTATGAGATAAGGAGCGTGTAAGATGATCACGTAGATTCAAAAATAGACTATTTCCAGGAACCCCAGAGCTCCCTCCTTTTGAAAGACGGCTAAATGGGTTTTCTTATTTCTCCTGTAGAAAACAAGAATATGCCACCCCAAAATATGTCTCTTTCACATAAGGATTAGCTTGACCTGGTTATTTTGTGAGACTGCAGACACAGGAGAAACTCTGAAAACAAAGTCGAAGTGACCCTTTTGTGAGGCGAAATTTATGTTTGCAGAGAAAATCTCCATTTGCTTGGATGTCTCCTTTTCTGTACCAGGAAGAGAAAGATACTCTTATCAATGAAGAGGCAGCCGCTGAAATCTGTGTAGCAAGCCTGACTCTTGGGTACGGTGCTTTTCCTAGGCACTTCGCCATGACTGGCCTCCCCCACACCCTTCTTTCTCTGGTTTTAGCTTCAGATGGTATTTAATACCAAATACTAAGGCATCTCTTTGAGATTTCTCATTTTTCCCTAGGTATCTCCCATGTATATTTGATGTGTTTATGTTGACAGGGTCAGTGCCGCATAACTAGATTTCCGTCAACGATGGACCACATAAGTCCATAAGTCCTTATGGTGGCCCCATAAGATTATCCTGGAGCTTTTATACCACATTTCTACTGCACGTGTTCTACATTTAGATACACAAATACTTACCATTGTGTTTCGATTGCCTACAGTTCTCAGTATTTATTAACCTACATTCTGTACTGGTTTATGGGCTGTACAGGTCAAACTAATCCTTATGCGAAAGAGACATATTTTCTGGTGGCATATTCTCGTCTTCTATGGGAGCAATAAGAAAACCCATTTAGCCATCTTGCAAAAGGAGGGAGCTCTGGGGTTCCTGGAAATAGTCTCTGTCTTTGGAGCAATGGGCTATACCATTACCGGAAAGGGTTCCGATCCAGACCCCAAAAGAGGGTTCTTGGATCTTGCACAAGAAAGAATTCAGCGAGAGTCCATGGCGAAAAACAAAAGCAAGTGTATTAAGAAAGTAAAGGAACAGGCCAGGTGCGGTGGCTCACACTTGTAATCCCAGCACTTTGGGAGGCCGAGGTGTGTGGATCACCCGAGGTCAGGAGTTTGAGATCATCCTGACCAACATGGTAAAACCCCATCTCTACTAAAAATACAAAATTAGCTGGGTGTGGTGATGCATGCCTGTCATGCCAGCTACTTGAGAGGCTGAATCAGGAGAATCCCTTGGACCCTGGAGGCAGAGGTTGCAGTGAGCTGAGATGGCGCCATTGCACTCCAGCCTGGGCAACAAGAGCAAAACTCCATTTCGAAAAAAAAAAAGAAAGTAAAAGAATGAAGAACGGCTACGCCATAGAAAGAGCAGGGCATTCCTGACAGTAACAGGAGGAATGCAGCCACCCTAGGTACAGCGCTTGTGTATATTAATATACAGGATAAAAAAAGATCATGGGGAGATGTGTTCTGCTATAAGAGTTGTGATAAAGGGTTTTCTTAATGACTATATTTTGCAAGAATCAATATTATTATTTTTAAAGCAAAATTAGGAATGCTTCTATTCTCAAGATATTGGGATATCAGGACACTCTTAAGTCTGGGACTGTTTAGTAAATGTTATCCATCTGTTCCCTTACCTGTAAACATCTGGAGGCTAGGAATACCTAACTTTGTGGAAATGCATCCCAGCAAGTCCCAGCCTCATTTTTTCCAGCCTTCATTCAGGATGGAGTCGCTCTGGTTCAAACGCCTCTGACAATACCATATTGCCTAGGGTGAAGTACGCTGTACCATCTAGACTTGTGTAAGTCCACTCTGTGATGCTCACACAAGGACGAAATCACCTAATAATGCATTCCTCAGCATGTGACCTTATTGTTACATGACACATGGCTATATAGTTGGCTATATAGTCGTTTGTTTTTCCCTTGTTAGTCTGTCTTTTGTTACAATGGGTCCCAGCTAAGAACTATTTAGAGGGAAGTTATTTTCCTCCCTGACCCTATTATAACAAATTAGCACGAATTTAGTACCTTAACACACTAATTAGTCTCACAGCTCTGGAGGTCAGGAGGCTGAAATGGTATCCATGGGTCTACAACCAAGGTGTGGGCAGGGCTACGTTCCTTCTTGGTGCCGTAGGGAATAATCTATTTCCTTGCCTTTTCCAGCTTCCACACTCTACACACATTCCTTGGGTCATGGCCCCGTCTCTGTCTTTGGAGCCAGCAATGGTCAGTCAAGTCTTTCTCTCATGGCATCACCCTGACATGACTTCGGTTGTCACATCTCTGGTTCTGACTCTCTTGCCTCCCTATTTCACTTCTGGACTCTTGAGATTACACTAGGCCCTCGGGATAGTGCAGGATAATCTCTCCATTTCACAGTTTTCAACCTTAATCACATCTGCAAAGTCCGTTTTGCCATATAAGGTGCCAGCATGAAAGGAAGAAGCTGATACAAAATTAAGTTCACTGGGGCCAAGCTTGAGGGCATGAATTCAAGTGGCCCTGAATATACACTCAGATCAGCCACAGTTACTAGTGAATTTTTTAATGCAAAAAAGGGGGCAGGAAGTGGGCTGATACAAAGTTGTTTGTTAGGAATTCTCGTTAGTTTACAGGAATAACATTGATTAGTGATTGGCTATCCATTGTTAAGCTTTAGGCTGTGTGTTATAGTGTCTGGTGTGGCATTATTAGGTTAATTTATGGCTACTTGTGGCAACAGCAGGCAGTTTCATGAGATGAACACCTAGCTCATGGGGGGAAGCAGGACACAATTGCTGCCTCATTTTAAGGTCTCTCTGAGCCTGATAATTAAAAGGACTTGCATTCCTCAGATAACAGCTCTTTCCTCAAAAGTAACATGTTCATAGATTTTGGGGATTGGTGTGTGGACATCTTTTAGGGAAGGCATCAGACTCTCTGCTACCATGACACTATCCTGACTTACTGCAGTATGGTTTATGTTATGTTGCCCGAAATTATACAATATGCCCTTTTTTTGTATCTCACATTTTTCTCAATACTGTGTGAGAGTCAGCATACTGTTTCACGTATCTCTAGCTCATGTATTCCTAATTGTCTAATGTTTTACTGTATGGATACACCACAGTTTATGTATACACTCTAAGTGGATAGGCATTTGGATTGTTCCCAGTTTGGGGCTCTTACATAGGATGCTGCTCTGGGTCTGCGTGGGCCTGTGTCTTGTTGTTCCTAGAAGTGGCATTGCTGGGTAAGAGGATACACCACAAGTGATATGACCACACATCCTAGTTTGCTGGGAACAATCCCAATTTATGCCTGTTGTCCTATCTGGTAAAAGCCTACGTTTACTCTCAAAATATGGTTACCCTAGGCATAGTGATACTTATTTCCAACTCCAGTAATGCAGTCAGATGGTTTCCAAAGTGAGAGTAACTGGCCAGGTGCAGTGGCTCACACCTGTAATCCCAGCATTTTGGGAGGCCGAGGCTGACAGATCACTTGAGGTCAGGAGTTTGAGACTAGCCTGACCAACACGGTGAAACATTAGCCGGGCATGGTGGTGCATGCCTGTAATCCCAGCACTTTGGAAGGCCGGGGTGGGCAGATCATTTGAGGTCAGGAGTTTGAGACCAGTCTGGCCAACATGGTGAAACTCTGTCTCTACTAAAAATACAAAGTTAACTGGGCTTGTTGGTGATGCACACCTATAATCCCAGCTACTCGGGAGGCTGAGGCAGGAGAATCACTTGAACCCAGAAGACAGAGGTTGCAATGAGCCGAGATCACGCCACTGCACTCCAGCCTGGGTGAAAAGAGTAAGACTCCATTGCCCCCGAAAAACAGAAAACAAAGTGGCAGTAACTTGTGCTCCAGCAACAGTGTGCTCCACGTCCTCACCAAACACTTGTGATTGGCCGTCTTTCTCATTGTAGTTTAATTTGCATTTCCCAATTACTACTAACAAGATTGAGAACCTTTTCATAAATTTATTGCCCATTTAGGACAGTACATTTTTTGAGAAATCTCTGGATCACTTGCTCATTTTCCATAGTGTAATCTGTCTTTTCTTATGGATTCGTTAGGGATGCTTTTGATATTCTGGATCTGAGTCTTTTGTTGGTTACATGAATTGCAAATCTCTCTCTCTCTCTGTGGCTTGCCTTCTCAGTCTCTTAATGGTGCCTTTTAAGGAATGGACATTCTTAATTTGAATGTGATTTGAATGATTTATCGTTTTATTTACGATTAGCCCTTTTTGTTTCCTATTTAAGAAATCTTTCTCTACACTCAAAGCTGTGAAAATATTTTCCTGTATTACCTCCTTGAAAATATGTTGTTTTGTCTTTTATATTTACGTCTACAGTCTACCTGAGCTTGATTTTTTTATGTAAGGAGGTCAACTTTAATTCTGTTTTCAAAAGGGTATATAATACAATAGACCCAACACTACCTATATAAAATAATATCATTTTTCCCCCATTGTTTGATGTTCCACCTTTTCAAAAATCAAGGGTTAACATATGCATTGGTCTGTTTCCAGGCTATCTGTTCCATTTGTCATGAGTCTATTTGTCTATCCTTGGGAACAGTATCATGCCACCATCTGAGCTATTACAGCTTTATAATAGATCATGATATGTGGAAGAGAAAACCCTCCCTCACTGTTCTTTTTTAAGGGTGTCTTAACTATTCTTAGTTCTTTGCATTTCCATTTAAATTTCAGAATTACATTAATAATGTTCTTTAAAACGCTCACTGGGATTTTTATTGAGATTGCATAGATCGGTTGTTACCGACCTTCTTGGGCTCTCAATGCAACAGAAATTGACCTGAGATCAGAGAGTTTTCCCAGACAAGGCTTCACTGGAGCTTATGCTGGGGCATGAGGGAGGCAGCATGAGAGAGAGAGAGAGAAAGAGAGAACTATCTGGCTGACTCTCTGAAAAGAACCAGTAGGGCTTTTTTTTTTTTTTTTTTTCCATCAGGGATAGGGTATGTAGGCTGGGTTGGGCACAGTATATGAGGGGTACGGTACACAGGTCAGCGTACCTGGTTGAGATGGTTATCTTGAGTAATGGGCCACCTGGTGGTCTGACTGGTGGCAACAAGGTTATAAATCAATTGTTCAACATTCCTTCTTGTGCTGGAACACTCCACAGCGTTGGCTCCATATTTTGGATCTCCTAAGGCCAGTTCCTGGAATTCTTTAAGTAAAAGGACTACTAGTAGTGAAGTGGTGGTGTGGATTTTGTGATCAGTGGGCATGCATGAGAGAATGTTCTAGTGAGGGTGAACTGAAGCCAGGCCCTGTCCCTCCTCTGTCTTAAATTTAGGGAAAACTTACACTTTTACATTATTATATTTTTCAATATAAAATTGTTTTGGAAGAAAGGAGGAAATGTTAATAATATCTAAAATATTACCATTTTAAATCACTAAAGTGAAAGAAACCTTGGCTGCACGTATAGACACATGGCACCCAATATTGATCTTAATGCCTATAATATGACCATAGCCACCTCACATTTTCTTGTGTGTATTAATCTGAAATATGTGACAAAACCCAAGTCTCCTCACTGGTGCTTTTTTCTGAAGCTAAGAAAACAACACCATGGTGGTTTGTGAATTGAAATGTTTTTTTCCAGTGGAGCAATGTTGTCTGTGGCACTTTGGTACCAGGAAAGCCCTCAAAGCCAAAGAGACGGCCACTTTGCACATGAGAAAATCAAGGCAGAGGTAGAAGTGACTTGCTCCAGCGGATCCAGCTAGTAAGTGGTACTGTTGGCATTTGAATCTGGGAAGTCTTGTTCAAGAACCGCTGTCATTAACCATTACACAACACTGCCTTTAAAAATTTGCTTATACCAATTAGGATTTCCTTTTCTCAGGAAATAAGGAATATGAACATTGATAGCTGTTGACTGGGGTTGAGCCTCTCCAGGGCTCAGTTTGTATCTCTGTCATTCCATTGGTCTTTATCTCATAGTCACAAGATGACTGACACACTCTGGGAATTGAAACTGCGTGGCAGGCAGCACAAAGTTGGGAAAGGGTGGCACCAGCAGTGTCTGCTCTGTTAACAAGAAAGCTTTCCCCTAGGCTCCCTCCAACAGGTGAACATGTCCTCTACCAGAAAAGCTGCTCTTTCCCAGTAGTGGTGGGCAGGAGAGACTGTAGTAGAGAGCTCCTACTGGGTGAACCGGTCCACAATGCCAGTCACAGCTTCCCGGACTTGAGGAAGGGCTCCGGCAGGGCACCACAACCAAATATCATGTTGGTTGGAATGGGCTGTAGTTTCTAGGGTCTCTTACTAAAAGAGAAAAGTTTAAAGTTTCACCATCTTGTTTCTTGGTCTTCATTTAAATTAAACTCTTACTTTGATCCATCAGAA
Organism: Piliocolobus tephrosceles; assembly: GCF_002776525.5. Lineage (NCBI taxonomy): Eukaryota > Metazoa > Chordata > Mammalia > Primates > Cercopithecidae > Piliocolobus > Piliocolobus tephrosceles. The sequence continues at coordinate 160,233,383 of NC_045439.1, forward strand.
ATTTACAGTAGAAAAGAGAATAAGCCATTCCGATACCCTGAAAGCAGAGAACCTCTTATATTCATCACTAATTCCCCACAAAAATCAGCACAACAGGCTGGGCACAGTGGCTCACGCCTGTAATCCCAGAACTTTGGGAGGCCAAGGAGGGTGGATCACCTGAGGTCAGGAGTTCGAGACAAGTCTGGCCAACATGGTGAAACCCTGTCTCTCCTAAAAATACAAAAATTAGCCAGGTGTGATGGCAGGTGCTTGTAATCCCAGCTACTTGGGAGACTGAGGCAGGAGAATCAGTTGAACCTGGGAGGCAGAGGTTGCAGTGAGCCGAGATTATGCCACCACACTCCAGCCTGGGTGACAAGAGTGAAACTCAGTCTCAAAAAAAAAAAAAAAAAAAAAAAAATTCAGCACAACAGAGTCTTGAACAGGGAAGAGAGTCAATAAACATTTACTGAGTCGACTTGAATTGAGTAACAGAACGGCAAGAAAAGCATATATTTGATATTTACATTGGATAAAAAATTGACAATATAAGGCACAAAAACACCAGTATAAAGTCACAAACCAAATGTTGATCAATTACTTGGGCATCTAAATCTGCCTTGGAGGCTCAAGTCTTCATGAGGTATAAAATTTCTTATGCTTGTCACACGTTCAGCATATTTTTTTCTCCCCTTTTTCATCCTTTAATCAAGAATTTGGTCTCATGATAGCTCTTACCCACTCAGTGGCAACTAATTCTAAGAATGTATCTCCTCTCCACCATGGAGAAGCAGTGTGAAGATGCAGGGTTGGAGACTATCAGCCCACATGGGATTTTCAGCACCGTGTCTGCATCATCTTTACTGAGCACTTGAATAATTTAGATTGCATGTTCCGTGAGGTCTTTGCCTGGTGGTGATAGACACTTAGGATGATCTCTCAAAGTGCTCCAAGCTTTTGCATGAAGTGGGTAAGCGGTAATGGTGATTTTAAAACAATCATGAGTTTGTGACAGAGTGTATTAGTTTTTTTTTTTTTTTTAATGAAGACAAAAAGATCAAAGAAAATGTTTAACACAGCTTAGAATTGAGGACCCTAACGTCCTTTTCTACTTTCACCACTAATTGTGCAAACTCTAGGCAGGCCAGTCCATCTCCTGAATGCCTGAGTTGAAATAGGAGCCATGGAGCTTCTTTCTGAATTTATCCTCAGAGGGCAGGGCTCTGAACTACTTGAAAGAAATGGTTTAGGCAGTTTGGGGTGTGGGATTTGTTTTTGTTTTTTGCAGACTCCTACTGCCTTTGTTTTGTGCCCTTTTAGTTGAGCCAAGCTCAGATCTGTTCTTCATCTGCAGGCTGCATTGCTTGATCAGAGATGGCCTGTTTCCAAGATCTGGGCTGTGAGCCAAACTTTGGTAAAATGGAACCTAAGAGGAAAGAGTCTCATTCCTCTTCTCCCTTTCATTTGGGTCAGACTGTAAGTGGCATCTAGGGCAAAGAGGACACATTTGTCTACTCTATTGTGAGGGCTGAAATGCAGAGCTGGCCAGGGACCCTCGTCTGCTCAGGAGCTAGTGGGCTGCTCTCAATGCCCTGGTCATCTGTGGTTTCTCCTGAGTCTCTTCCCTGACTTTCCACATCCTCCCACCCTCTGGGAAAATGCCAACTTCTCATCCTCCAAGCAGTGTCTGTCCTGTCTTCCTCTTTCTTCCCACCAGTCTCTTTAGTTCAGTCACTGTCTTTTTCCCTGCCTCTGCTATTCCCTTCCTTTTTCTCCTTCCTCATGGTCCTTCTTTGAGTTTTTATTCTTTTCATTTTCCCTTTGATCTTTCTCTGTTTTTGTGCCTTAGAACTTCTGCTGTCATTCATGGGCCTTAAAGGAAAGGTGGAATCTGAGAATAGGCAGCTACAGCTAATGAGATCAGTCTCTGCTTGGTGCCTGGGGATGGGACCAAAAGATGGCTAACCCCAGACAGCACCATGAAGACAGGCTACTGGGAGGATCATGGCAGCAAATCGCAGCTGTTATTGTGGCCCATACGTTTGCCAATTCATTCCCTCACCAAATATTGACTGGGTGCCTACAGAAATGAAGATGCCACTCGTCTTCAAGGGTTAAAGGCTGCTTTTATGGTCTTTCTCCCAGAGTTGTCCAATTAATCCTCATCTCTTTTGTATCAAGATGAGCAACAGGTGTGGAGCATGACATTGACACACACAGTCACTGAATGATTTAAGCAAATGCCAAAGGATTTGATCATTACTGCAAGTAACAAGACACTGCTCTAAGCCAAAACACTTTCAATTACATTAGGATAGATAAAATCTGGAAGGGATTCCAGTTGAATTATATGCTGTCACCGGTGACCTGAGGCCGCCTTCGGAAATATACATAGAGGCCGGGTCAGGTGGCTCGTGCCTACAGTCACAGCACTTTGGGAGGACAAGCTGGGAAGATTGTTTGAGCCGAGGAATTTGAGAGCAGCTTGGGCAAGAAAGCAAGAACCTGTCTCTATAGAAAAAAAAACTTAAAGAAAAAAGAAAAAAAGAAAAATAAATCTATATAGAATTCATGAATGACTGTTTACAATGAGGTAAACCCAAGACTCTCCACAAGTATTTGCTCAGATGGAATAGCCTTTATCCGTCTTTTAAAAGAAATGTTAAGGTCTAAAGTAAGCCTCATCTTGGATATTCCTGTTATTCTTACAGAAAAGTAACATAAACAATTTAGTTAAGTAAACAATTTAAACAATAAATATTATAACCAGATCACGTACCTACAGGGGCTTTACGAAGGGGTATGTGATATGGGACACTGTCAAATTAATGGAATTCCTTGCAAAATCAACACAGAGCCTCTATGGGATGACACGTTTTAGTTTAGCATCCACAGGGCTACTGGATTCTGCGGAGGAATTCTATAACAAATCCCATTCAGCTATAACGTCCAGGTGTCAGATGGTGCAAAACAGAATGAAAACGGCTTTTTAATGTGCGTGCTCCTCGGTGACATGCACGTGTTAAGATTCTACAAGCATTTATGAGTTCCATCTCCTAAGAGCGCATGACAGTGCTTGCCTCATCTCAAGCAGGCGATTAACAAAAGTTTGTGGATGGTTGACTCTACCTGGTAAGTCCAGTTAATCAGATTGAATCATTTTCCAGTAATGCTGATTAAACTCCCGCTTGTGCACCATGCATCTGACTTTTCAGAACTCACTATTCATAGGCCGTGAGTCACTGTCCTCCCACCCACACGCTGATATCCCACAGTTGTCAGAGTGCGTCTACGTGTTTATGTAATGATTCACCAGGAAAGAAAGGGGAACTAGAGGAAGGGAAGGACGAAGTTAGACAAAGAGAATAATGAACAGCTATTGTCAAAAACGCTGTTGTCTTTGAATAAAATATTAACACTATATTTTTTAATTATGTTAATTTGCTTAAAGTCTCTTGTGACAAGTACATGAAAAATAGACCAGAAATTAGGAATTATAAAGGATTTCAAGACAAATCCCAACAGAACCCAATAGAGTAGATGTAGAATGAACAGAAAAATAAAGACAAGGACTTAATGTAGTTAAGTCAGTAGAAAGGAATCAACAGTGAGAAAATGGGGGCTAGAATGTCCTTTAAAATACTTCAGTGTGGCGGAGCTCAGTGGCTGGTGGCTCACGCCTGTAATCCTGGCACTTTGGGAAGCTGAGAAAGGTGGATCACCTGAGGTCAGGAGTTTGAGACCAGCCTGGCCAACATGGTGCAACTCTGTCTCTACGAAAAACACAAAATTAGCTGGGCATGGTGGTGCATCCCTGTAATCCCAGCTACTCGGGAGGCTGAGGCACGAGACACTTGAACCTGGTAGGCTGGAGTTACAGTGAGCCGAGATCGCGCCACTGTACTCCAGCCCGAGCGACAAAGCAAGACTCTGTCTCAAAAACAAACAAACAAACAAACAAACAAACAAACAAAAAACTTCAATGAAAGTCCTAGCAGGAATGTTTTCCTTACTCTGTGCCTCTGACTGTAAACCAACATAATGAATGTGCTCTCACTGCTACAGTTGGGCTCAGCTTTGAGAAAATATCTGTGGTGTTCAGAACACTCTGTCAAGCTCCACGCAGAAGGAGAGGAAACGTACTTCTTTGCACCTTAGTCACTTAATTTCAAATGTAGAGATGGGGGAAGAAGGAGGTGGAAGAAGAAGAGAAGAAAAACCAAATGACACACTTATGTACTTGCTTTGCATGTTGTCTCATTTAATCCTCAGCACAAATCCATGAGCTATTTTGCAGCCAGTATTATTGAGGTATAATTGACTGATTCCAACTGCATAAATTTAAATTACACAATTTGATGAGGCTGATGAAATGATAACCCCAATCAAGGTAATAACTATATCCATCATCCACAGAAGTTTCCTCACAGTCCCTCATAATTCCCCCTGTTCCCAGGCAAGCTGACCTTCTTTGGTTACTATAGATTGGTTTGTATTTGAAAGAATTTTACAAAAATTTTCTCCCATTCTGTAGGTTGCCTGTTCACTCTGATGGTAGTTTCTTTTGCTGTGCAGAAGCTCTTTAGTTTAATGAGATCCCATTTGTCAATTTTGGCTTTTGCTTCCAGAATCTACAAAGAACTCAAACAAATATACAAGAAAAAAACAAACAACCCCATCCAAAAGTGGGGAAAGGATATGAACAGACATTTCTCAAAAGAAGACATTCATACAGCCAACAGACACATGAAAAAATGCTCATCATCACTGGCCATCAGAGAAATGCAAATCAAAACCACAATGAGATACCATCTCACACCAGTTAGAATGGCAATCATTAAAAAATCAGGAAACAACAGGTGTTGGAGAGGATGTGGAGAAATAGGAACACTTTTACACTGTTGGTGGGATTGTAAACTAGTTCAACCATTATGGAAAACAGTATGGCGATTCCTCAAGGACCTAGAACTAGATGTACCATATGACCCAGCCATCCCACTACTGGGTATATACCCAAAGGATTATAAATTATGCTACTACAAAGACATATGCACACGTATGTTTATTGCGGCACTATTCACAATAGCAAAGACTTGGAATCAACCCAAATGTCCATCAGTGACAGACTGGATTAAGAAAATGTGGCACATATACACCATGGAATACTATGCAGCCATAAAAAAGGATGAGTTTGCGTCCTTTGTAGAGACATGGATGCAGCTGGAAACCATCATTCTTAGCAAATTATCACAAGAAGAGAAAACCAAACACCGCATGTTCTCACTCATAGGTGGGAACTGAACAATGAGCTCACTTGGACTCGGGAAGGGGAACATCACACACTGGGGCCTATCATG
>NC_045439.1:160238821-160284204 GCF_002776525.5 Piliocolobus tephrosceles
AAATGGCTGTAATAAATCATGCTGCTATAAAGACACATGCACATGTATGTTTATTGCGGCACTATTCACAATAGCAAAGACTTGGAATCAACCCAAATGTCCATCAGTGACAGACTGGATTAAGAAAATGTGGCACATATACACCATGGAATACTATGCAGCCATAAAAAAGGATGAGTTTGCGTCCTTTGTAGGGACATGGATGCAGCTGGAAACCATCATTCTTAGCAAACTATCACAAGAAGAGAAAACCAAACACCGCATGTTCTCACTCATAGGTGGGAACTGAACAATGAGCTCACTTGGACTCGGGAAGGGGAACATCACACACTGGGGCCTATCATGGGGAGGGGGGAGGGGGGAGGGATTGCATTGGGGAGTTATACCTGATATAAATGATGAATTGATGGGTGCTGACGAGTTGATGGGTGCAGCACACCAACATGGCACATGTATACATATGTAACCTGCACGTTATGCACATGTACCCTAGAACTTAAAGTATAATAAAAAAAATAAAAAAAAAAAAAAAAGAATTTTACATAAATGGGATCATATAATACATAATTCTTTTTTGGTCTTTTTTTTTAGATGGAGTCTCTCTCTGTCACCCATGCTGGAGTGCAATGATGCCATCTCGGCTCACTGCAACCTCCGCCTCCTGGGTTCTAGCCTCAGCCTCCCGAGTAGCTGGGATTACAGGCACCCACCACCACACCAGGCTAATTTTTGTCTTTTTAGTAGAGACAGGATTTCACCATGTTGGCCAGGCTAGTCTTGAACTCCTGACCTCAGGCGATCTGCCTGCCTCAGCCTCCCAAAGTGCTGATATTACAGGCGTGAGCCTTGGTCTTTCTTTAAAAAAAAAAAAAAAAAGGGGGGGGTAGTTATTTTGAGATTTACCCATGTTGCTGCATACACCAACAGTTCAATCATTTTTCTTGCTGAGTAATACTCCATTGAATGAATACATAAAAATGTATTTATCCTTTCAGCTCTTGATGGACATTTGGATTGCTTCCAGTTGAGGAATATTACAAATAAGCTGCTATGAATATTTCAAATAAGCTGCTATGAATATTTGTATGTGAGTCTTTCGTTTCTCTTGGGTAAGTGCCTAGGAATTGGATTACTGGGTCTTATGGTTGGTGTATATTTAAGTTTTTAAGAAGCAGCCAAAATGTTTTCCAAAGTGATTGTTTTATTTTTAATTCCAATTGGCAATATATGGAGAGTTCTGGTTGCTTCACATCTCTGCTCACACGTGGCTATGGGCAAACTTCATTTTTGCTATTCTAGTGGGTATATAGTGGTACCTCCTTGTGGTATTTATTTGCATTTCCCTTACAGCTTATGATGTTGAGGATCTTTTCATATGCTCATTAGCCATTTGTATATGTTTTATACTGAAGTATTTGCTTAAATATTTTACTCTTTTTTGTGTATGTGTGACAGAGTCTCACTCTGTTGCCCAGCCTGGAGTGCAGTGGTGCAATCTTGGCTCACTGCAACCTCCGCTTCCCGAGTTCAAGTGATTCTCATGCCTCAGCCTCATGAGTAGCTGGGATTACAGATGGGTACCACCATGCACATCTGTAATCCCAGCTACTTTTTATATTTCTAGTAGAGACAGAATTTCATCGTGTTGCCCAGGCTGGTCTTGAACTCCTGGCCTCGTGTGATCTGCCCACCTTGGCCTCCCAGAATGCTGTGATTACAGGTGTGAGCCACCACACCTGGCCTCATTTTTACCTGGGTTGCTTGTCTTTTTGAAATTAAGTTATAAGAGTTCTTTATAGATTCTAAACACAATTTTTTTGTTGGATATAGGTTTTGATTTACCTTTTCATTTTTGTTACTGTATCTTTGAAGAGCAAAACTGTTATTCTAAATAAGTTCCATTTACTAACTTTTTTCTGTCATAACTTGGACTTTTATATTGTAGTTAATAAATATTTGCCAAATCCATAGTCACTAAGATGTTATCTTAGGAAGGGCGTGGTGGCTTATGCCTGTAATCCCAGCACTTTGAGAGGTCAGGGTGGGAGAATCACTTGAACCCAGGAGTTCAAGACCAGCCTGGGCAACACAGTGGAACACCATCTCTCTATTTATAGAAAAAATATATCTTAGTTTTTCTTTAAGAATTTTTATAGTTGGAATTCTTACATTTAGGTCTAAGATTCATTTTGAATTAATTTTGTATATAGTGTAGTAAAGGCCAAGGTTCATTCTGATTTTTATGTTTATTTTGATATTATGTTTCAGCACCAGAAAAGTCAGTATTTTCCCTATTGCATTACCTTGGCATCTTTGATTAATCAATCTCAACCAAGTGATGACTGTAATAATGGAGTAGGGGTACATTTCTAGATTTCTCCTGATAAGTACAGCTTAAAATTTGGAAAATGCACGGTGATGAGTTTTATTTTTACTTCAGATACCTCGGACTGGAAAGTGGAAAAGCTGCCAACCTGGAAACACCACTGGACACAGAACGACAACAACAAAAGTCTAAGAAAAGTTTTCTCTCTAGCCACAAGACTAAGAAAGGGGCAACCTTGACAAACCAAACACTTTTGGATAATTGACACTCTACTCTCATCACACATTACAGAAAAAAAGTAAAGGCCCCATCCATATCCCCACCAGCAAATACAGAATGCAGAGCACAGGCTTCCACACTTGCACCTCAACCCTTCCTCCCCTACCAGAGTGCTGTCAGGGGGGCCCACAGGAAGCCAGCCCTCCCCTCCCATCAGTGTCAGTGGAGACCACACAGGGAGCCCGGACTTCCATCTTCACTCAGCTTGTGTTGATAAGGCAACTCTCCACCTCCCTGCTGCGGTGGCGGCAGAAGAAGCCAGGATGAGAGTCAGAACTTTCACCACTGCTCAGTGGCACTTAAGGCCACCACATACGGCTTTAGTGGATGCCACATGAGCAGTGATAAGATTCCCCACTCCTTCACAGGCAGTGGCATATGAGTGTAGCCCTGGTGGGAGCTGGCACTCTCACTAATACCCCACAGTAAAGAGGAGCTACCTCCTCAGGTGTCAATGGAGGTCAAGCAATAAACCTGGGCATTTACCCACTTGACAGTAAAAGCGTACCCACTGGAGCTTCTCCTTCCCCTGCTGGAGCAGTGTCAAAGAAAGCTAGTTAAAACAGAAAGTTTAAATAAGATCCAGAGTCTCCTAATATAATAACCAAAATGTCTATCAATTTTAAATGTGCACATTATACAAAGAACAAGGAATACTTCAACAGCAAAATGAAGAGGAGAGGGGAAAGAATCAGTGAACTTGAGAACAGAACAAGAGAAATACCCAAACTGAACAACAGAGAGAAAACAGATTTCAAATAAATAAATGAATCTTCAGAGACATGAGTATAGGGAAAAAACATAATAATTTCAAACAATAGAAAGTAAAAAATAAGAAAAAAATTTGAAAGCAGCCAAAGAGAAATGATGTATTATATTTAGGAAAAAACAATTAGGATGACAGCAAACGTCATGTCAGAAACCATGGAGATGAGGGGAAAGTGATACATGCTTCTAGCACAGACAAAAGAATTGTCAGTCCAGAATTCTGTATATTCTTCTGTGTGAAATATTCTTCTGAGTGAAGGGGAAATCATTCTCATATGAAGAAAAATTAAGAGAATTTGTTGTTAACAGAAGTTTTGAAAACAGAAGGAAAATGATAAATGAGGAATATAGGAAATCGACAAAGAATAAAAAAATAAAAATGTGAGTAAATACATTTTCTGAATAACGTTTGCTCATTAAAGCAAAACACTGTAACAATGTCTAATGCAGTTCTCAATCTATAAGGGAATGATTTCATATAAATATATTACAAATGGGGAAGGGTAAATTGACAAAGGAGGGAAGTGGTAAAGGAGGGAAGTGGTAAAGTGTTGCCACCAGTCTATGGTGATAAGTTACATATATATAATGTAATACTTAGAGTAACCATTTTAAAAACTCTACAAAGAAATGCACTCAAAAATACTGCATACAAGCAAATTTAGTTCTAAAAAATGTTCAACAAAGCCGCTGAAAGGCATGAAAAAGAGAAAGGAAAGAAAATAGGATATACTGAAAGCAAAAAATGCAGGAGTTAAGCCTTAAAATATTAAAAATTACATTAAATGTAAATGGTCTAAACATATCAATTCAAAGAAGGAGATCAGCAGACTATACTAAAAAACAATTCAAATACATGCCATTTATAAGAAACTCCCTTCAAATACAACAATGTAGATAAGTTGAAATTAAAAGGATGGAAAAATGTTTATTGATGCAAGCATCAATCAAAAAAAATTAGGAGTAGATATATTAATATCAAATAAACTAGACTTCAGGAAAAATAAAATTGCCAACGACAGAGAAGAATATTACATAATGATAAAATGATGACTCCACTAGGAAGACAGAAGTCTTAAATGTGTATGTACCAAACAAGAGAGCTGAAAAACAGGTGAAGCAAAATGCAATAGAACTGAGAGGAGAAATGGACAAATCCCCACCTACATTTGTAAACTTCTGCATCACTTTGTCAACAACTGATAGAAAAACTAGACAGAAAATCACCAAAGATGTAGATGAACTCAACAAACTATAAACCAATAGAATCTAACCAACATTTATAGAACATTCCACTCAACAACAGCAGAATCACTCTGTTTAAGCATCCATTTTCATGGATATATGAGAGAAAAAGCCTCAGACAATTTAAAAGAATGTATTTCAAATACAGTATGTTCTCAGACCACAATAGAGTGAAACTAGAATTCAACAATAGAGATAATAAGAAAATCTTAAAATACCTAGAAACCAAATGACACACTCCTTAGTAGTCTGTAGGTTGAAGAGGCAGTCAGCAGAGAAATTTAAAAAACAAATTAAACTGAATGAAAAATAAACACATAACACATCAAATTTGTAGAACACAGCTATAGCAGCATTATGAAGGAAATTTATAGAACGGAATGCATTCCTTTTCAAAGGAAAAATCTCAAATCAATAAACTTCCAGCTCAAGAAATCAGAAATAGAAGAGCAAAATAAGCCCAAAGTAAGCAGGAGTAAGGAAATGATAAACATAACAGCAGAAATTAATAAATTGAAAATAGAAAAATGAGAGAAAAATCAATAAAACAAAAAACTGGTCCTTTGAAAAAGTTCAATAAAATTTGCAAACATTTCTAGTGCTGATTGAAGAAAGAAGAAAAAAGAAATTGCAAATACATAGCAAGACAGGAAAAAAGAAAGAGGATACACATTACTAATATCAGAAATAAAACAAGGGATATCAACTCAAACTCTGAAGACATGAAAAGATTTGTAAGGCAATACTAGAAACAACTCTACATATATAAGTTTTACAATTTAGATAAAATGAACAGTATAAAAGCACCACAACTCACTCAATATGAAATAGATCATTTGAATAGTCTTATCACTATTAAGGCAATTGAATTCATAATTTTAAAATTCTGCAAAAAGAAATCTGTAGGCCCACATTGTTTCATACCAGTTCTACACAATCTCTTTCAGGAAATCTATCAACTCAAACTAAAAGACCAGTATTACATTGCTATTAAAACCAGACAAACACAGTGCAAAAAGAAAACCATAGACCAATATCTATCATGAATATACATACAAAAATCGTTTCACAGTTAGCAAATACAATGCAATAGTATATAAAACAACTATATACCATGACCAAAAGGAATTTATTTTAGCGATGCAAGGCTGTGTGATTATTTGAAAATAACCATATTAATAAGCTAAAGAAGAATCACATGATTATATCAATCGATGCAGAAAAAGCATTTTACAAAATTTAAAACCCATTATTGACACAACCCTCAGAAATATACTGAACAGAGTGGAACTTTCTCAACTTATTAAAAAGCATCTACAAAAATCTTACAGTTATATCATACTTAATGCTGCAGACTGAATGCTTTATCCCTAAGATTGAGAACAAGGCAAAGATTTCTACTCTTAACACTGCAAATCCATACAGAACTGGAAGATGTAGCCAGCCCAATTAGGCAGGGGTAGGAAATGTAAATCATACATATTAAAAGGGGAGAAATAAAACTGTCCTATTTGCAGTGGATATTATCTACAGAGTACATTTCCTGGAGTATACAAAAACTCCTAGACCTAATAAGTGAATTCCATAGAGTCACAGGCTACAAAATCAACATGCAGCGATCAAATGTATTTCTGTATACTAACAATGGACACATGGACACCAAATTTAAAAATACAATACCATTAGCAATCATTCAAAATCAAAATGGAGAAATACTTACTTTTAAATCTAGCAAAACATTTACAGGACTTGTATGCTGAAAACTATAAAATGCCAGTGGAAGAAATGAAAACGGGTGGATCACGAGGTCAGGAGATGGAGACCATCCTGGCTAACACGGTGAAACCCCGTCTCTACTAAAAAAAATACAAAAAACTAGCCGGGCGAGGTGGCGGCGCCTGTAGTCCCAGCTACTCGGGAGGCTGAGGCAGGAGAATGGCGGGAACCCGGGAGGCGGAGCTTGCAGTGAGCTGAGATCCGGCCCCTGCACCCCAGCCCGGGCGGCAGAGCGAGACTCCGCCTCAAAAAAAAAGAAAAAGAAAAAGAAATGAAAACCAGATGGAAACAGAGAGCTATTTCATGTTCAGAGATCTGAAGACATAACGTACTAACAATGCCAATGCCTGGGCATGGCGGCACGTCCCTGTAGTCCCAGCACTTTGGAAGGCAGAGGGTGGAGGAATACTGGAGTCCAGGAGCTCCAGGCTGCAGGGAGCTATGATGGTGCTGCTGCACTGCAGCCTGGGTAACACAGAGAGATCCTGTCACCTAAAAAAGAAAAAAGAAAAAAAAAAAAAAAAGCAGATGGCAAATAAACACATTAAAAGATGTTCAATGTCATTAGCCATTAGGGAAATGCAAATTAAGACTACAATAAGATATCACTACACACCTATTAGAACAGCTAAAATAAAAAATAGTGACAATACCAAATGCTGCCGAGGAGGAACCGAATCTCTCATGCCTTACTGGTGGGAATGTACACAGTGCTACAGCTATGATGGAAAACATTTTGGCAGTTTATTAAACAGGTAAATGTACTCTTAGCTGCCGGGGGGCGCGGTGGCTCACGCCTATAATCCCAGCACTTTGGGAGGCTCAGGTGGGTGGATCATTTGAGGTCAGGAGTTCGAGACCGGCGTGGCCAACATGGTAAAACCCCGTCTCTACTAAAAATACAAAAATTAGCCAGGCGTGGTGGCACACACCTGCAATTCCAGCTACTGGGGAGGCTGAAGCAGGAGACTCACTTGAATCTGTGCAGTGGAGTTTGCAGTGGGCTGATATCACGCCACTGCACTCCAGTCTCCAGTGAGACTATATCTCAAAAATAATAATAATAATATGTATACAACACTTAGTGTACACCTATGGGCTTTTATCCCAGAGAAATGGAGACTTATGTCTGCACAAATTATGTACATAATTGTTCATGGCAGCATTATTTGTAAATAGCCAAAAACTGGAAACACCGGAACGTCCCTTACAGGTGAGTGGCTGAACAAACCGAAGTAAATTCGTACCATGGATTATTACTCAACAACAAAACAGAGTGAACTATGGATACAATGCCTGGGATGTATCCCAAGGGCATTATGTTAAGTGAAAAACAGCCAATATCAAAAGGTCACACACTGGACAATACTATTTATATACCATTCTTGAGATTATAAAATTGCAGAGATGGGAAACAGATTGGTAGTAAGGGCTAGCACAAAGGTATCTTTGCGGTCATGGAATAATTCTGTATTTTGAGTGTTGTGGTGGCTACACAAATCTACATATGTGCTAAAATGACATAGAGCTCTGCACTCACGTTGTATCAATGTTAAATTCCTGGTTTTGCTATTGCACTGTAATCATGTAAGGTGTGACTATGGGGAGAATCTGGGTTAAGGATCCATGAGACCTGTGTGCTGCCTTTGCAACTTCCTGTGAATATTTATTTCAAAAGTTAAAATATCAGTGGAAGATATATGTGCTCGTATTTTTGGACTTATTCTGTTCCATGGATCGATATGTTTATTCTTATGGTCATTTTATAATAAGCATTGAAATCAGGTAGTGTCATGAGTCAATTACTAAAATACCTGCACTGGGTGTACATTGAAACTCAGAGAGGTAGATACCTTTTTTAAGGGCCGTCATCTGGAAAGGGCAAAATGTATTTAAAACAAGATTTTCCTAATTCCAAAGATCTTGTCCTCTTACTGGCGTTAATACCTGCATACACTGATCATAAATGTACAGAAGTGGCCTTGTGCTCAGGTCTTTACTATTCAATGTGCGGTCCCAGATCCCACAACACAAACATCAGCTGGAAGCTTGTTAGCAATGTCGACTCTCAGCTCCTCCCACACCCCCTGACGAACTGAATTAGAAGAGCTTCAGGTGATTCCACGTTAAAGTTTGAGAGGCACGAGGCTCACGGCCCAATGTGTTGTTCTTATCAACTCCATATTCACCGCTTAAATCATTTGATCAGATTGTGAATATGAGACAGTTGATCTATTAAACGATGAATGAAGGTAATTTTGAATACCAGATCTTGAAAAACATGAGACGGTTACAATTTTACATTTTTGCATACCTTTGTGAAAATCCTTGGCTAGGACTTAAGAGTCATAAAACAGTCTTGGTGAGAGTTTGTAGGGGTAGGTAACTAGGTGAGGCTTGGATATCACCCAGAACCTACCCCTGACAAGGGCAGGGCTGCTGTTTTATGGTTTCGACTTTTACATATTAAATTTTTCCATTTGGTCTTGATTATTTCGGGCAAGAAATAAATTATAATTCAAATTGTTTATTGCCTTTAAGTAATGTGTCATTTCTGTCTGGCTCCTTTGAAGATTTTTATCTTTAGTTTTCACAAGTTTAATTATGTTGTGTCTTGGTATGGACTATGGGTTTATTTTATTTGAGATTCAAGCTTCTTGAATCTGTAGGCATGGTGGGCTGACAAATGCAGTCCTCCCCTCAAAAAAGATACCCATGGAACCTGTGGACATTACCTTATACGAAAAAAAAAGGGGGTCTTTGGGGTAGACATGGTGGCTCATGCCTGTAATCCCAGCACTGGGAAGCTGAGGTGGGAGGATTGTTTGAGCCCAGGAATTTGACCACAGCGTGGACAACATAGTGAGACTCCATTTCTACAAAATAAAACATTTAAAAAAATTAGCCAGGCGTGGTAATGTGAACCTATGGTCCCAGGTGTGTGGGGGGCTGAGGTGGCAGGATCGTTTGAGCCTGGGAGATCAAGGCTGCATCGAGCACCACTCACTCCAGCCTGGTGACAGAGTAAGACCCTGTCGCCAAAAACGGGTGGGGGTGGGGAGTCTTCCAGATGCGATAGTTAAGAATCTTGAGATAAAGGGGTAATCTTAGATTATCTCGGGTGGGCCCTAAATACTATCACAGGGATCCTTGTAAAGAAAAGAAGAGAAAATTGACACGCAGAGAAAACACAGAAAAGAGAAGGCAATGTCACCACGGAGGCAGTGACCGGAGTGATGGAGCCACAAACTGGAGCGCCAACAGCCCACAGCTGGACGAGGCCAGCCGCGGAGTCTTCCCTGGAGTTTTCGGAGCCTGCGGACACCTCGATTTTGGTCCAGTGATTTTTTAATTTCTGACTTCAGGCTTCCAGAACTGTGAGAGAACACGTTTCTGCTCTTTTAAAACAAGAGGCTTGTGGTGATTTCTTATGGCAGCCCAGGAAACTCATGTAGCACCTTTATATTTTTTACCAAATTTGAGAAATTTTCAGACATGATTTCTTCTGATGCTTTCCAGTTCCACCCGCTCTTCCCTCTTTTTCTTTAACTTTAGTGATTGGAATCTTAGCTCTTTTTATTTCTTATTTTTATTTTTATTGAGATAGAGTCACGCTCTTGTTGCCTAGGCTGGAGTGCAGTAGTGTGATCTCAGCTCACTGCAACCTCTGCCTCCAGGGTTCAAGCCATCATCCTGCCCCGGTCTCCCAAGTAGCTGGGATTACAGGCGTGCGCCACCGTGCCCAGCTAATTTTTTTGTATTTTTGTAGAGACAGGGTTTCACCATGTTGATCAGGCTGGTCTTGAACTCCTGACCTCAGGTGATCCGCCTGCCTCGGCCTCCCAACGTGCTGGGATTATAGGTGTGAGCCACCAGGCCCAGCCCTAATCTTGGCTCTTTTTATTGTCTTACAGTTCCCTGAACCTCTGTTAATTTTTTTTAGTCTATTTTCTTTCTGTTATTCAGATTGGGTTAATGCCCTGATCTGTCCGCGTTTATTGTTTCTAGTCTCTGTATCTCCACTCTATTATTCAGTATTTCCAGTTTGCTTTTCATTTCAGTGATTTTATTTTGCAGTTCTGTAATCTGCATCTGGTTCTTTTAAAAATAATTTCTATCTCTTTGCTGCATTTTTCTATTTTTTCAGTTTGTTTCAAGAGAATTTTAACCACGTGTGGAGGCATTTTTATGATGCCTGCTTTAAAGTTCTTGTCAGAACATTCCAAAAACTGATGTTGCCTTTTCTCATTCAAACTGTGGTCTCCTGGATCTTGGCTTTTGTGGGGTTTTCAGTTCCATCCTAGCCTATGTGGGTATTACGCTATGAGCCTCTGCATCCTATCCAGTCATCGTTTTTTAGCAGGCAGTCCCCCTGGAGGTAGCACAGGGGCCAGGTGGATGACTGTGTCCATCTTCCCACTGAGCCCTGCCAGTACCAGTGTGAACACCGAGCAAGCTGAATTCACACCGCCTCCTCGCACTGCAAACACCGAGCAAGCTGAATTCACACCGCCTCCTCGCACTGCAAACACCGAGCAAGCTGAGTTCACACTGCCTCCTCGCACTGCAAACACCGAGCAAGCTGAGTTCACACCGCCTCCTCGCACTGCAAACACCGAGCAAGCTGAATTCACACTGCCTCCTCGCACTGCAGGGATAAAGGTTCAGCCTTCCTTCGTTGTTGACCCCTTCTGGGTAGAAGCTGGGCACTAATTCACTCCACCTCATTGCCTGCAAGGTTCAGGAGCTCAGCTCAGCTCTTTGCTGGGCTCTGTTGACCCCAGGGAGTGAGAAGCAGAGGGCTGACTTCCGTGATGGGAGTAGAGGCTCAGCTTACCCTGGACCCCTGACTCTACCATGGCAGGGAGACTTGTGTGTCTCACCTGTGTCCCCAGGCAGAGGGTGCACCGTGAGCTCCCTGCTCAACCCCACCGCAGCGGGCACCACCTGCTCAACCCCACGGCAGCGGGCACCACCTGCTCAACCCCACCGCAGCGGGCACCACCTGCTCAACCCCACCGCAGCGGGCACCACCTGCTCTGTGGCACAGGGGGCAGGTGGAAAATCAGCACCCTGCCAGCCCACCGACATGGATAGGAGTGGTTATTTTTTTACTATTACTTTTTTTTCCCTGACATCCGGCTGGAGTAGGGCTGGCATTGCCAAAAGATTTTCTGTCCTTAGCCCAGCTCTCCTGGCCCGAGGCTTCTGAGTCTGTGCCCGCAACGGTCTGGTGGGAGGCTCCGTGGCTACTCTGTGGGATACTGGGAGGCAACCCCACATGTGGTTTCCTGCATTCCAAGGCAGCGGCCGCTTACTCCTCCCACCTGTTGGTCTCCCCAAGTGCATTTGTTGTCTTGTATCAGGGGGTTTTTAGTCTTGAGAGGAGATCCTGGAGGAGTGGGGCTGCTCCATCTTGGTGGAGCTACAAGTCATCATGCATTTATGATTTTGTATTATTTTATTGGGTGAAGGGTTGTCATAAAAACCTGAAAACGACTCAAAAATTCCTTCTGGGACTGAAATTCTCAGTCTTTGTCATTTCGACTAGGTGAGACACAAATCCTGTCCCATTCATTGCATTCCTAAGGCTGTTGGTCTTTAGGTTGCTACCCAAGAGAGGCAGGGAATGGTTTAGCGTTGAATGTGGACACCCAGCCACCTGGCTTCACCTCCTGACTCCAACACTTACCAGTCGACTTGGCTTGTCTTTGCCTCAGTCTGCTCATCTGTAGACAAGGGATAGTAACAGTGTTAGAAAGTGCCTGGCAGAGAGCAAATACTGTATCTTGCTATTATCATCATTCCTTGGCTTTGCAAATATTATACCCATGAATTCCCTCCTCCTATGGAATTCTCTCTTTTAATCTCACGTATTTTCTCACTCAGAGTATTTTCTATCTAAATTAACATGAATTTTGAACCGGGAAGGATCAGGTACAGAAAGGCATGGGATGAAGGACCTTCAGCTCTGTGTGGGGTGCAGGAGATCTGAAGAACAGCCTGGAAGAAGGATGTGGATGACCAGTCACCGCCTTTGTCCACCTGAGTGTTTTTAGAGAACAAGGGATTACATGAAGAAACTGGGTACAAACAATTCTGTGTAAGTGAGTCTGGGTTCAAATAATAGTTTCCTAATAGATCTTCAAAAATACTGTTCAACTTTCTTGTCCACTCAGCCAAATCCGGTCTTCCGGAAGTGAGCGAGAGTTCGTCCTTTCCCAGCAGGTGAAGGTAGAAGGAACCGTGTTCAGAGGGTCCAGGTATTCCCTCCGGCTGCTGTGTCGTGAGTAATCTACAGGGAGCTTTTGGCTCCCTGCATTTGCTTGGCTCTTTTAAAAGTGTTAAAAATAAAGCATTTACATCATTATTTTATACACTTATTATAGGATTATTCGTCTTAGACCACAGTCTCATTCTAGTATTTTTGATTATAGGCAAGGCAATGGTCCAGATACTTTCTAAAGCAAAATTGCTTTCTGTATATATTGAAGAAAACCAATGGGAAGAAGACGTCTAAAGCAAGCATGCGTGAAGGCCGAGGGCTTTTTGTGTCAGTATAAACAAAACGCAGCAGGGCATTTCCATGAGTTTCTTTTTGCCATACTGATGAAAGACTAGACATGACAACAAGTTACATTGTTCTTTGTTGGGGAAGGGGTAAGCATTAGGATGAAAGTCACTTCCAGAAGCTACTAAGTAGGCATGAGGTTACAGGCGAGGCTATGCTGTCTTCTTTCCATATTCATGATTTTATCCCACTTCCTCTGCCAGACCTCTTATCATAGCTATAAACATTTCTATAGCTATGAGCATATTCTCATTTGCATGACCTACACTTATTTCTGCAAAGTCTGTAGCTAAAAGGCTGGGACGCAGACGTCACCTGCTGCTCCAGTCCACTTCCCACGAGGTCAGCCCTTATGCGTCTCTATCCTGTCTGTTGGTGGCCGCAGCGCTCATCCTCAGCCCCAGGTGTGCAACAAAAAAGGAGCTTCTCCTAACTCCTAATTGCATGGAAAGGCTGCAGATATTTCCTGGTTTTACTTGCATAACCTTTAGGTATGAGTTGTATGAAACCACGTCTTTCCCGTATTGATTTTTCATGAGGGAGGGACATGATTCTGACAGGGATGTAAAAAGCAACAAAATGTTCCTCCTTCACTAACACAGAACCTCCTGCTCTAGGCCACACACAGGGGTACAGAGGTGAATGGTGTGGTCGGGCGTGCACAGTGCGAGGGGCTGCAGGCCTGCATTTGGCATGTCTCATCACAGCCTCCAGTTGTCCCAGTAGCATGCACAGAGGGCGTGGGTGAGTCTGGATGAGCCATTGAAGACTTCTGTAGGGAGAGACGTTTGCGTGAGATCGCAGATGTGTGGGCATGTGCCAGGTGGCAAAGAAGAGAAGGCTTGTGAGGAATGAAACTTGGCATTGATAAAACCAGTGTTTTTCTCAAAAGCCTGTGTCTTGCATTTAAGTGGGATTAGAAATAAATATTCCCAACAATGGGCGTATGGAGGTGAGGAAGATCTGTGGCCCAGGGCAACACAGGAGAGAGGACCTTTCCCTGCCAGGACAGATCCTCTTCAGGAGGCCCCTGATGGAAAGGCAGTGGTGGGCCTGGGGATTCCAGGATGTTGGGATCCTGCCAACATGGAGAGGCTCAATGCAGGTGAGAAAACCAGTGATGGCCTTTGGGGCTTCCCTCACCTGTAGATTTCGGATAGAGCAGGTAAGGGACAGATGTGGAAAACTACGGAAGCAGTGGGGCCTGGGGTTCAAATGAGGGAGACTCATGGAAACAGTGGTGATGAGGGACCAGTAGACACTCATGACCTCAGCCTCCAGAGAACCCTGCAAACGCTGACCCAAGATGTGATCAGCTGCAGCCCTTCCTGGTTGATGAAGTTTTGGGCTGCCCACGTGTGGGGCTGCACACACAGGTGCAGCCCAGGATTTCGTTTTCATAATGAAGCTTCTCATCTTCTCTAGGCTTCTCACCTCTTAGCCTGGGCTGTCATCCAAGCCTTGGAGAAGTCAAGCAACTTGCCATGGGCAGGAAAAGACGGCCCAGAACCCAGAACCTGGAAATACTGATATTTGGGGAGAGGGTCATGTTTCCCCCAGACATCTCTGCCCCAGCCCTCAGCTGTTGGGGTGAAGAGGGCTACCCGATTACTACACGGCTGGGTGGATTGCCCTTGGATTGTGTCTAAAATTGCGTGTCTATTCATCCATCAATTCACTCAATGAATATTTTGCTCATCTACCACTCAAGTAGAGTCAGCAAACATTTCCTGAGCACCTACTTTGTGCCTAGTACTATGTGCTAAATCCTGGGCACACTAATAAGACACATTTCCTATTATTGTTCAGATTTGTGATTTATGAATAAGACACATATTCTACTACACTTCAGAATACTGATTTTTAATTTCAGTGAGCGAGGAGATAGGTCTGCAAATCACATAAGGCCTTTCCACCACTTTGCCCCACTAGGTGGGACTTTCTGCTATTGACTACTGGATTCTATCAAGTTCCTCAAACAGGTTAGAGCAGACAAAGGGTTAAGAACCGCTGATTTAGGTGCCAAAGCCAAGAAAATAAAATACCTATCAGGAAACGTAAGGACAAGATACATGTCCATGATATACTACAAGCAGGTTGAGAAAGTGCTTTCCAAGTTCCTGGAAAACAAGGATCTTTCCAAGGATTCTCTCCAGTGGCTGTTCACACGTGTGTGGGCTCAGGGACCTGGGCAAGGGCTGTGTGAGTCACAGCCTGGGCATGAAGGTTTAATCACAGGACATCATTTCCGCCAGGAACAGCATCATGAAGGATCTGGAGTGAGCGAGCAGGTCCCCAAGGGAGGCAGTATGGAGTGGGACCTGAGCTAGAGGCTGGGGCTGTGTCTGACTCCACTGAGGACTGGCCAGCATGGGTCCTTCTGGCTGTTCCTGTGCCCGCCTGTGCTCAGCCTCCTCAGCAAAATGAACAGGGAGAGAAGGTGACACCAAGAATCTTTCCAGCGCCTGAGCCTCTGACTCCAGCTGCCTGGCTCTGAAATCACCAGATGTCCCGTGAAGTCCACCGCTCCCCTGTTGGTGCCCGTGCTCCCTCCCCTGAATCAAAAGGGCACTGGCCATGTCCCTACTGTCCTGGCTGTGTCCAGCCTCTACCAAGGAGTCACCCCATTCAGATCATCTCCTTGGTCCTTATCAGCAATTTGGGCTTCCCTTTCTTCCTGTGTCCTCTCCCTATGAGCTGGTAAGTGCGGCAAAACAAACAAACAAAACCACTGCCCTGCTTTGAAAAGCAATTCAGCCGGCTCTGTAATCCCAGCACTTTGGGAGGCCGAGACGGGCGGATCACGAGCTATCCTGGCTAACACGGTGAAACCCCGTCTCTACTAAAAAAATACAAAAAACTAGCCGGGCGAGGTGATGGGCGCCTGTAGTCCCAGTTACTTGGGAGGCTGAGGCAGGAGAATGGCGGGAACCCGGGAGGCGGAGCTTGCAGTGAGCTGAGATCCGGTCACTGCACTCCAGCCTGGGCGACAGAGCGAGACTCCGTCTCAACAACAACAACAAAACAGCAAAAAGCCAACAGAAAAAAAAGAAAAGAAAAGCAATTCAAAGGCAGGGGATTTTAGAACAGAGCACCTTCCCACCGAGTCATCCCTGGACCCTGTTTCCTTACATCCTTTCAGATCTCCTTCCACCTGAAGTGTGTGCCTCCAAAAGCAGTGGCAGGTTCTGCTTCACATCCCAAGAATGACGCCTGGCATACACTGATCCTGCTGCTTTAGAAGGAGATACTCAAGCGCTGGAAGTCTGCTTGGCCTGTAGAAAAGGCTCCGTCCAGCGGCTGCATACTGCATTTCCCATGTGTAGGTGAGAATGTGACTCTAACACAGGGGAGAGAGAGGGCTACCGTCTTGCCACCCAGATGTGTATTACAGATGTACACAGGGCTAGTACCCATGTGTACAGCATCCTGTATGGTGTGTGTGCAACACGCCTACTGTATATAGGTAATGTGTTGAGATCCGGGCAGACTTCCAACAGATAGCATTTGCATGAGTAGAAACCTGCCTCTCCCTTGGTCCTTTTTTTTTTTTGAGACGGAGTCTCGCTCTGTCGCCCAGGCTGGAGTGCAGTGGCCGGAGCTCAGCTCACTGCAAGCTCCGCCTCCCGGGTTTACGCCATTCTCCTGCCTCAGCCTCCCGGGTAGCTGGGACTACAGGCGCCCGCCACCTCACTCGGCTAGTTTTTTTTTATTTTTTAGTAGAGACGGGGGTTTCACCGTGTTAGCCAGGATGGTCTCGATCTCCTGACCTCGTGATCCGCCCGTCTCGGCCTCCCAAAGTGCTGGGATTACAGGCTTGAGCCACCGCGCCCAGCCCCCTTGGTCCTTTTAACAGTGACCTGACCTGAATCGCTGCTTACATCTTTCTATAAAAAAAAAAAATCTCCAAAGCAATGGTCTCCAGGTGCCAGTCCCTGAACAATGAAGTTTTCAACAGCTTCCATCAAAACAAATAAAGCAGGACAATGTCCAGTTAGCCTCCATATCCATGGGTTCTGCATTCCTGGATTCAACTAACTGCAGAGCAAAAAACAAAAACAAATTTAATGCGTCTGTACTGAACATGTGCAGAGGTTTTTGGTTATGACTTTGTAAACAAAACAGTATGACAACTATCAACATTGCATTTTCATTGTATTTGGTATTATAGGTAATCTACAAATGGGAAGATGTGTGAAGGTTATCTGCAAATATAACACCATTTTATATCAGAGACTTTAGCATCCACGGATTTTGGGATCCAGGGGGGTTCCTGGAACTGGACGACTGTACTGTTTTCAGAAAATAAACTATAATCAACCTGAGATTATGTCCTTCTTACTTTTTCTGAAGGTAAAACATTTTTTCTTAATCAAATGATTGTGACAATAAATTATTTTAAAACATTAGGTAATTACTGGCAAAATAAAAAGACGCTCCCCCACCTTTTAATTTAGTGCTTTGTAAATTTAAAAAAATCTGGTAACCGGCCTAGCGCCATGGCTCAGGGCTGTAATTCCAGCACTTTGGGAGGCCGAGGTGAGCAGATCATGAGGTCAGGAGTTTGAGACCAGCCTGGTGAAACCCCATCTTTACTCAAAATACAAAACTTAGCCGGGCATGGCAGTGCACACCTGTAATCTCAGCTAGTCAGGAGGCTGAGGCAGGAGAACTGCTTGAACCTGGGAGGCAAAGGTTGCAGTGAGCCGAGATTGTGCCACTGAACTCCAACCTGGGCAAGAGAGTGAGACTCTGTCTTAAAAAAAAAAAAAAAAAATCTGGAAACCACCAATCTGTTGGGTAAAATTCCATGTTGGGTAATGTATTTGGGTTTTGTATTATACAGTTACTGAAGGAGAGAAGGAAAGAACAAAGGAAGGAAGGAAGGAACAAAAGAAGAAGGGAAAATTCAAGTATATCTGCATGGAAAAAAGTTACTTTAGGTAATATTCGAAGATCGATGACAACTATGGAAATTATTTACAATTTATAGCACAAATATTTCTTAAGATTAATAAGGACTATAAATCAATAGAAAAATGATTAATACCTACAAATAGAGTGTTAAAAGAAAAAAAATACTTTTTTACCCAAAATAACTACAAGATACCAATTTTCACTGCTAGATCTGCAGTCATTCAGAGTTTGATTATGCACCATGGTGAGGATGTTGTGTTGTGGGAGACCTACGTGCTCATAGGAGTGTAAATTGCTGTAACTGTATGGAGAGAAATTTAGCGACGTTTTCATAGGGTGATTTCACTTTGAGGATTTAATCCTGCAGATATATTTGCACATGTGTAAAATGATGTATGTACAATGTTAGTCCTTGAAGCATTTCTGCAGTAGCAAAAAATTAGGAATACCATCTAAATTTCCATCCACTGGGGTCTAAGCAGATATGGAATACCCATAGAATGGAAGACTGTGCATGTATGTATGTATATATGTATGTAGGTATTTATTTTTTGAGGCGGAATCTTTCTCTGTCACTCAGGCTGGAGTGCAATGGCACAATTTCGACTCACTGCGACCTCTGCCTCCTGGATTCAAGCGATTTTCCTGCCTCAGCCTCCCGAGTAGCTGGGATTACACTTGCTACCACGCCTAGCTAATTCTTGTATTTTTCATAGAGATGGGGTTTTGCCATGTTGGCCAGGCTGCTCTCAAACTCCTGACCTTAGGTGATCTGCCCACCTCGGCTTTGCAAAGTGCTGGGATTACAGGCGTGAGCCACCATGCCTGGCTGACTGTGCATGTATCTAAAATAATGAAGTGGTCCCTATGAACTGATAGGACACTATCACTGAGATCTGGTGAAGAGAAAAAGTACAGCCAAGTACATGTGCACAGCAGAGACCACTATGTGAGTAGAGCAAACACAGAAGAAAGGACTGTAAAACCCTGTTTATCCATAGCTATTTCTGGTGATACAAGTACACAAGAAACTGGTTGTATTAGTTGCTAGGGCTGTCATTAACACCGTACCACAACTGGGTGGTTTAAACAACAGAAATATATTGTCTGGAGGCTGGAAGTCCAAGATCAGGGTGTCAGCAGGGTGGGTTCCTTCTGAGGCCTCGCTTCTTGGCCTGTAGAAGGCAATCCTCTCTGTCTTCCTATAATCTTCCTTGTATGTGTGTCTGTGTGTCTCCGTGTCCACATTTTCCCTTTGTATAAGAGCCCAAACTAGTTGATAAGAAATTAAGGCCTCCCTAAGACCTCATTTTAACTTGATCACCTCTGTAATGACACTATCTTCAAATAAGGTCACCTTCAGATTCCAGGGATTGAGACTTCCACATGTCTTTTTTGGGAAGATCCCAATTTAGCCCACAGCATTGATAGTAGTAATGGCCATAGAGGGAGGAGAAGTGATGGCCAGAGCTGCAAGGGAAACTTGTTTAACAATTTTGACCTTTCTGCATACACAGCCTAATCAAAAATTAAATAAAGCAAGTTTAAAACTGCAGAAGAAAAGAATGAGGGTGGAGAAACGGTCAAATAACTTCACAAAAGGAAAGAGTTGTAGGTATCTGAGGTCAAAACAGCAGTGAAGCAGTGGAAGGGCATGGTTCAAGAGGTAAGGATTTAGGATGGGAAGGAGAGCAGGGGTCGGTGAAGGAGGAAGAAAAGGTGTGAGAGGGGCTGTGGGATACAAGATGTCAGAGCACCTAGCACTCACCAGTCCATCAGGGACACTTAGTGACACTAGGGAGCCCGGTCCAGCATGAGTGTGGAATCTGTGTTCAGCCCCAGCAGCCTGCCCCCTGGTCACCCCAACCACTGGGGCTTTTCTGGACATGGCGTGATGACCTGATATGGCATTTCGTTGTCATTTGGGGTGTGATGTGGGACTTCAAGAATGAAGCCGCGGACGCCAGTGGGGAGTGTTACAGTTCTTAAGGACGGTGAGTCCAGCTTGTTCCTTCAGATGTGTCCGCAGTTTCTTCCTTCCGGTGGGTTCGTGGTCTCGCTGCCTTCAGGAGTGAAGCCTCAGAGCCTCGGGGTGAGTGTTACAGCTCTCAAAGGCTGCTCGTCCGCAGTCGTTTGCTCCTCCGGGTGGATTCCTGCTTTCATTAGCTTCAGGAGGGAAGCTGCAGACCTTCACAGTGATGTTACAGCTCATAAAGGTAGTAGGGACCCAAAGAGGCAGCAGCTGCAAGATATATCGCAAAGAGCAAAAGAACAAAGCTTCCAAGCGTGGAAGGCGACCCCAGCGGAGTCCCCCTGCCGGCGCAGGTGTTCCTGCTTTCATTCCCTTGTTTGGCCCCACCACATCCTGCTGATTGGACCATTTTACAGAGGGCTGATTGGTCCGTTTTACAGAGTGCTGATTGGTCCGTTTTACAGAGTGCTGATTGGTGCATTTACAAACCTTTAGCTAGACACAGAGCGCTGATTGGTGCATTTACAATCGTTTAGCTAGACAGAAAAGTTCTCCAAGTCCCCACCAGACCCAGAAGCCTAGCCGGCTTCACCTCTCAATGTCACACCCAGTCCAACCAATCTTTGGGCCCTCTGTAAATCAGACACTACCTCTTACGGCTGTCTATAAAATCTGGTGCATTCTGCCATATGCTGGAAGTCCCACTGAGGTGCCCCCTCTCTCTTTCTCTCTCCCACAAGAGAGAGAGCTATTCTCCTTTCTCTTTCTTTTGCCTATGAAACTTCCACTCTTAATCCCACTCCACGTGTGTTCATGTCTTTGATTTCCTTGGTATGTGAGGCATCAAACCTTGGGTATTTACCCCAGACAACAATGCTGCTTCAGTGTTACACTCCTGGTTTGGAAATTAATGTATGTGTGTGTGTGTGTGTCTGTATTAGCAGGTTAATTTTTAAAAATCTTTATTTTCCCAGCTTTATTTTATTTTATTTTTAAAAAGAGAATTAGGAATATTTTGTAGTTAAAAAATATCTGTGCTTGCCATTCTGTATACTTATGGCCAGATCCCGGATGGTGCTTTTATCAGTTTGTGTTCTCTGCCTCATTGTTTTGACGGCTTGCATTTTCCTTACTTCACTAAGGGTCAAAACTGTTGCAATAAGGGAGAGAGACAGAACTCAACTCCAAGGACAGCAATGACATCTGGGTATTTGTAGCCAACAGGCAAGGAGACGGGATCAATGGATGAAAAATTACTAAGAGGGATTTGATGAGAAGTCAAAGGTGAGGATTGAAACTGGGTTCAGCAGGCCAAGGACAAGGCTTGGTTAAGAAAAGGGCTCCAGGAGCCTGGCTAGGAGGGAGTCCTTACCAAAATTCAGTGACAAAATAAGCTTGGCATGCTAGAGAACAGTTCATGTGGCATTTAACTCAGGAACTCTGACATGAACTAGACTATTGTGATCAGGGGAGGAGGCTTAGGAAAGGGGCTGCACAGACGTCCATTGAAGTGTAGGGTCAGGGGAGTCGGGAAGGCCAGAGAGACACATCACCTGCTGGAGCCCTGGCCGTCCCTGCAGGGGCGAGAACTGTAGCCTGCAGAGGCAAAAGACAGGTGGGTGGACTGTGTTTTAACATGGAAATGGCCCGGTTTGATCTGGCTGGGCTGCCAACGTGTAACGATGGAAAGGAACAGCGAGGCATCAGGCATGAATGTGATTGGTGAGCCCAAGGCCGACCCACAGAAGCCCTGCGAGCGGTGCCCTTTGTGTTCCTGAGTGCTGTGTCAGCTCCGTGGAGGAAGCCGGAGCTTGCAGGCTCATCCCCAATCTGTGTCCTGGAGGATGAGGGCATCCAACCCGCCTCCTGCATGGGCGAGTGCCGGGGCACAGCCTGTGTGGGGGCAGGTGAGCTCGTAGGGACGAGAGAGTCATTTTTATGGCCCTAAATTCCAGGACTAAATGTATTCTCATTACATTTTGTGCTTTTTAGAAAGCACGTCACAGAATTGAGCTCATTTTAAGCACGGTTTCCACTTGTGTACATATATTTCTGAAGCTAGATGGAAAGAAAAGACATATGGGGGAATTCCAAAAGTGGCTTCTGCATGCTGCCCATTGAACGTTTGCTGAGGAACACTGCACCAATAGTGTCCTGGGTGGAGCCAACAGTTATCCCGGGAGAAGGCAGAGCCTGGTGACCCTGACCCTGGGACCCTGGCATGGGCCTGAACACTGGCACGCACGTATGGAAGGTGGACAATGCTTCCAGGTGCCTTTTGAGTTCCAGATGCCATTGAAGACAGCAGAGAGGCTCAACCCAGTCAGTAGACATTCTACCTTCATTGCAAGGATGCCTTTAAAACCTTTATTTAGAAAGTTCAGTTCCTTGGCTCGCACAAAGGATAATTTGAAGAACAATTGAACTGCTGAGAACATCCAGATTCGACAACATTCGGAGAGAGAGTCAGTGACTGATGAGAGGAACCAGCTTATATTTCTGAAGCTCAGGGGCCTGCTGCCAGGACTCTTATTTTAAACATGCCTCAGAATAGGCCCCTGTGGGCGCCAGCAAGACTTGCCTTAGAATACTTTGGAATAACCCCATGCTTTCATGGCCAAAGCTGTACATTTTTGGATGCCAGGTTTCTATTTGAAACTTGTCACTGTGACCTGCAGACTTGTAGCTGCTGCCAATCGCACAGTCGGAGTTTTTCTTCCTGAGTGAGGATCCAGAAATGCATACCCAGCTGAGCTCCCAGCATATTGATAATCTCCTCACCCCTTGAATGAAAATGGTAACAATTGCTTCAGTTAAAATGTCAGATGCTTTTGGTTAAAAATAACC
The DNA here is from genome assembly GCF_002776525.5 of Piliocolobus tephrosceles. Taxonomy (NCBI): domain Eukaryota; kingdom Metazoa; phylum Chordata; class Mammalia; order Primates; family Cercopithecidae; genus Piliocolobus; species Piliocolobus tephrosceles. The sequence continues at coordinate 160,261,523 of NC_045439.1, forward strand.
ACAGAAATCCTAATTTTAGCTACCTCAACCATGAAGGGGAGTGCTGGCCCAAATCACAGTCTGGAAGGAAGAACCAGTGATAGGTGTTGGGGCACAGGAAATGATTCCCCAAAATATGGTGCTTTGGCATGCGGAGTGCTTTGACAATCGGAAGGCCTCCACAATGAGCCTTAGAACCAAGGTTTCTCTCTGACCTTTTCCCCACTTCTTTTTCTCCCTGATATTCCTTCCTGAAGCCCAGGAGGGACTCTTCTCTGGAATTTCCTTATCTAAGAAAGCTTAAATACAATTGTCTTAAGACTCCCTCCTTAGGAATCTCATCAAAGAACCAGGACCATCAAGCACTGGAGAAGAGAAGAGACTCAGAGTCCTCACCGTGCCCGGATGGACTTTTCATCTACTCTTCTAAGAGCAGCTCCAAGAGATTATCTGGGGGGCTTTACTTGCAGAATAAGACAACCTTTGTTCCCGTGAGCTCTGACTCCACTTTCCCAGAGCATCTGCCTCCTGCCTTTGGGGTCCATTCATCCTCCCTAATGATTTCCTGCCCATCAAAAGATCATCTACATTTCCCATCACTTCCACCCCTAGGAAAGGGTAAATGAACTTCCGCAGGGCACTGAGTAAGTGGTGATCCCTCTGTGGTTGTCCCGTGCACATTAATACATTTGTTTGTCTTTTTTCTCTGTTAATCTGCCTTTCATCAGTGGATTTTCAACAAGGCTTCAGAGGGCCAAAGGGAAGTTTCTCCTTCACTCCTACATAGACATTCCTAGCACGTTCCAAAATCTCCTTCCCAGACGTGAGACCCCTTGGAGTTAAGCATATTTCAGGACCAACAATAAAAATGATGTGTGTTACTTTGGGGGAACATTAAGAATCAGGGTGTGAGTCTCCACCTTTCTCCCCATGGCAGGTCATCGTGGAGTCACACATTGATTTGAAGGTGCACAGGGCAGCCTGGAACCCAGGGCCGCCCCTCGGGGAGCACTGCCCTGGAGCCCACCCAGGCCCACAGCTGGTCATGAGTGAGAAACTAACTTTTGCGAGTTCGCTGAGGTCGTGGTTTAGGATCACCCCATCTTCTTGCCCATCCTGACTGGTAGAGTCTTCAAAGTGGGTTTCATCCAATGACTCGACAATGACCCCATGGACTGGCTCTTTCCTGTCCCTCTGCCCTCTGAACCATGGCAAAATGGCTTCCGTACTTTGCAGAGACTTAAAGTCTGGAGCTACACTACCCAGAAGGCGCCCACAGCCTCCCTTCCGTCACATTGGCCAAAATCAGGCTATAGGCCCATTTCCGAAGCAAGTTTTTCATCCAGGGAATGCCATAGACTTGGGTAAAGGACCAGCCACTGGGGCAAGATCAGGCTGTGGGATCACATGAATCCTATTAGATGAATCAAAGCCAGCTCCTGTAGAAGGGCATGAGGCTATTGTGCCCTGAGGCACATAGAAGAGGGGAGGGGTTAGGGAGAAGAGAATGAGGTGTGGGTTGGAGATTAGGAGGCAGGGAAGCAAAGTCATGTGCAGGCGAACATGAGCCTGTCAAGATTCACCCCAAGGCCTTCCTAACTTTCCTGCAGCATGGCACACTTTCATTTTTCTCAAGATCAATGGGGCAGCGAACATCTGAGTTCACAGTAAAGAATGAACCTGTAAACAACAAAATAAGCCAGGCACAGGATGACAAATGCTGCATGATCTGACTTATATATGTGTAATCTGAAAATGTTGAACTCATAGATATGGTGAGTAAAATGGTGGTTAGCAGGGACTGGGGCATGGGGGAAGGGGAATGCGTAGAGGTTGTTTAAAGGGTACAAAGTTTCAGTTACATGGGAAGAATAAACTCTTTGAGATCTATTGCACAGCATTGGTGAATATAGTTAAAGTACTGTATATTTCAAAACTGCTAAAAGAAAATTCCAAATGCCTCACCACAGAAAATGACAAGTGATGTGGTGGACAGGTTAATTAGCTTGATTTAATCATGCCACACCAAACTTCACATTATACTCCACGAATATATACAATTATTACTTGTCGATTACAATTTAGAATTTTTAAAAAAGAAACTGTAAAAACAAATTTTTAAAAAGGCTCTTCTAAGTCCATTAAGAAAATGAAGGCCAAGAATGGTGGCTTAACGCCTGTAATCCCAACACTTTGGGAGGCCAATGTGGGAGGATTGCTTGAAGCTAGGAAGTTGAAGCCAGCCTGAGCAACCAGGAGGTTGAGGCCAGCCTGAGCAACAAAGTGAGACCCCATCTCTACAGAAAATAAAAAAATGTGGTGGCATGCACCTATAGTCCCTGCTACTTGGAAGGCTGAGGTGGGAGGCTGAGGTGGGAAGATATCTTGAGTTCAGGAGTTTGAAGCTGCAATGAGCTAATATTGTGCTACTGCGCTCCAAGCTGGGTGTCAGAACAAGACCTCGGAAAAACAAGATCATGAAAACATTCTCTCATATCTCCTTGCAGAATTGTTTTAGCTTTCACATTTAGGTATATGACCCAACTCAAACTAATTTTCACCTTTAGGGTAAGATATGGGTAAAGTGTTTTTTTTTTTTTTTTTTTCCATACAGGTATCCAGTTGCTCTGTTTATTAGAAAGGCCATCTGTTTCCATCTGAATAGCAGCAGCACCTTTGTGGTAAACCACATGTGGGTCTATTTCCGGATCCTCTGTTCTGTTCCACTCTTCTCTTTGTCCATGCTTCCTCTAATACCAGTCTATCTGAACTCCTGTAGCTTCAAAATAATTCTTGAAATCCTTGAACTTTGCTCTTCGTCATTAAGTATTCTGTTTCTTTCAGGTCTTTTGTCTTTTCATATACATTTTAAAATCAGCTTCTCAATTTCATCTCTTTAAAAAAACTGTTTAGCTATATATGAATTCATCAAAAGATATGTGGGGGAGTTGACATCTAAACAACACAAACTTTTCAACCTCTCAACATGGAGCATCTTTTCATTTATTTTGGTCTTCTTTCGTTTCTTGCAGTAACGTTTTCTAGCATATTAATCAGAATTCTCCAGAAAAACAGAAACAACAGGATGTGTATATACAGAGAGATTTATTTTTAAGGAATTGGCCTACAAGATTATGGAAGCTTGTAAGTCCAAAATCTGCAGGGTAGATTGGCAGGCTAGAGACCTGGGGGAGAATTTCAGTCCAAGTGCAAAGGCAGTCAGCTGGCAGAGTTCCTTCTTGCTCAGGAGAGGCCACTCATTGTTCTGTGGAGACCCTTCAGCTGACAGGATGAGGCCCACTCACATTATGGGGGTAATCTGCTTTACCCCTAGTATATCAGTTTTGGTTGATCTCCACAAAAAACACCTTCAGAGAAACATCCAGAATAATGCTTGCCCAAATATCTGGACACTATGGCCCAGCCAAGTTGACTATAAAATTAGCCAGTGCAAGTCCTGCCCTTGTCATCCTGGCAGCTATATACATCTCCTTAAACCATACTTAATTTCCAAACAAAGATGATAACAAAGCCATCTTTCACCTAACTGTCCTGCATACAACCAAAAATGCACTAACCCCCTCCCCAGAAGAGTATGCAACGTCCTTAAGTGATGCTTATGCCTCTTGATAGCCTGCAACTTAAATACTGTAATGTAAAGTTAACAATACAGTCATGGCCGGGCGCGGTGGCTCATGCCTGTAATCCCAGCGCTTTGGGAGGCTGAGGTGGGTGGATCACGAGGTCAGGAGATCGAGACCATCCTGGCTAACATGGTGAAACCTCATCTCTATTAAAAAAAAATACAAAAAAATTAGCCGGGCGTGGCGGTGGGCGCCTGTAGTCCCAGCTGAGACAGGAGAATGGTGTGAACCCGGGAGGTGGAGCTTGCAGTGAGCTGAGATTGCGCCACTGCACTCCAGCCTGGGCAACAGAGCGAGACTCTGTCTCAAAAAAAAAAAAAAAACCAATACAGTCATGTACCATATAATGACCTTACGGTCAAGAACAAACCTCATATACAACAATGGTCCCGTAAGATTATAATAGCCCCAGCTGGTACCCATCCCTCCTCCTGGGCAGCAGGGCTGAGGGCACATGGTAACTGGGAAAGTCCCCAGCCCAAAGGCCATTTTGAATTAGGACCAGCCAGTGGTGGCATCAGAGATGGACCCACCTCCGCAATGGGCAAGTGGCATCATTCTTTGAATAACTGTTATTGAGTCTTTATTAAGAGAGATGTAATTGGGCACCGGAATTCACATGTGTTGGAGAAAAAGTTTGTGTTTATCTGATGACATGGTCTGGGGCCAAAAAGCTTTAATTAGCCACTATTTACAGTTCTTCCTGAGCATGAAAAAAATCCCAGGATTTCCCACTAAAACTTCGGCTTCCTGAATACTGTCTTCATCCTAAAGTGGAGGAGCCTGGCATTCTGAGGACAAGAAAAGAAGAAATGGGATGTGATAAGTAAAGCACTGGGCTTTCAATCCAGAGGCTTCTAGCAGCTGCTTTGGGACATCTTCCACAAGACACAGATGCCTTGTTCTAGAGCTAACCCAATCAGCCTTTGTCATGGCCCCGGGATGTGCTGTCCAGAGTCCCTTCAACGATGAGCTCACTGCCCAGCTCTGGGGAGTGCTGGTGGCAGGTGGCTTCCAGCTGCCAGACCCTTGAGGGCTGCCTCTGCTTCAAGCCAGCTTACCTTGTCCAGGATGCATCCCTCCCTCGGGTGGCCCACACCCAGTGAGGGATCCAAGTGTCCGTAGGAAGGCCTGTCCATCTCTGTCCACCGTAGAAACAACACCAACTAGCTAAGGAGCCCCCTAGGGCCAGCTGAAGCCACTTCCAGGTCACCCCTCAGCCCAACTTCCCCTGAACAAATCCTGCTTTTGGCTCCTCCTCCCATAGTGTTGATCCCCTGGTAAGCACCCTGTGTGCCCAGCTCCATCTCAGCATCGGCTTCCGGGGAAACCAGACTGTGACAACCATCTGACCTAAAAATGTTCAAAGGCAGAAGACTGAGGAAGCACAGAGGTTTAATTTATGGACTACGTATATATGCAAAAACATATTCAATATATGAAGTATATTTACACAAATGTTTAATGTATAAACATAAATATTCAAAATATGTATTTACAGATACACACATATTTAATTATTTATTTTTAAAGGATTTAAAATATTTACTAGGAGCTCTCTTATCTACTTCCTGTGAACCCAGTAGTTAGTAAGCATATAGCCAAAATTATTTAAAGTAGAAAATCATTATATATGAGCATACTTATTTATATATACTGCATGCACATATGTATATATGGGATATGTATATGTGTGTGTCTATGCAGGCATGTGCAGGTATGTGCATGGGCACACATATGTGCATCACATATAAACATTCACATATAGGTGTACATATGTATACATGTGTGCATATGTGTATGTATGTGTATGCGTGTACGTGTGTGTGCGTGTCTGCATGTGTGTATATAACATTTTATTTTCACTTGAAGCATAAAGACATAGATGTACATGTGGGTCATCTGATTTGGTGATTTCAGATCTATATCGACTTCCTGGTCAGAGCACACAGTTGTAATACACTGTCCATATTTATCAGTTTCAATTGATTTAAGGTGACATGAGAGAGCTTAAAGACTTTTGGACAGACTCTAAGTGTGGAATTCTTGTGGAATTTTACTTCCCTCCACTTGTTAGAGTTTCTTCCCACACACTTAGTTGGACGTAATGTTTTTTCATGATTCACATTTATTGAGTCTTTCCAAAGATTTGAACTTCATTTTCATAGAGACAGTAACTCTATCCCACTCATATTGTCACGGGATTAGGTAATATTTCACTAAATCATGAAATAACACTATCTGGGCGCACTGGGGCCAGGCACCCGTGCCACCAACTCTAAGGCAGTGAGCATCCTGATGGACCAGGCATGCGGCTTGCTCTCTGGCGCCCAGGCCCTCAGCTGCAGCCCAGGGATTCCCTCAAGAAGGTTCAGGAAGCTGGGAGAGCCCTGCCAGCCCAGCGAGGCGGTTGTGGAAGGCCCTTTAGGAGAGCTTCTCCACAGTAAGTGTAAATGCAAAATGTTGACTGTCTAGCCACTGCGGTGTCATGTATGTTTTTAAGAGGTACACACGCTCACTCCCGTCACTCAGCACATATCACCAGGTTCCTCTGTGCTGGGTAGTGAAAATACAGCCCCCAGAATGCAAAGTCCTTGCCCTACAGGGACTCACGAGTTCATGGCACCAATCTGTAAATAGCTATCCCAAGCAACGAGATAGGTGCTGTGAGAATGTGCAGGTGAGAGAGATCGCCTGTGCAGGCAGGGCACAGTCCAAAGGGAGGTGACATTTATTTGAGGCAAGTCTTGCAGAAAGAATTTGAGGCAGATCTTGCAGAATGAGTAGGAATTATCTAGGTGAATAACTGGGGGAGGCACCTTCCCAGCCAGTGACATTTAGGCAAAGCCACTGATTTGTGGAAGGGCTGGGCTCTCTCCAGGAATGGTCAGCAGTTCAGTGTGACTGAAGGCCTGGGCATGGAATCAGAGAGGCGGGAAGCACAGAGGCTGCAGAGGGAGAGGCAATGTGGACGGGGACACTCATGTGTTTGTATATTTATGTTCTGCTTATATATTAATTTTCCTATGGAACACACAGTAATACTTTTTTTTTTCTTTGGACAGAGTCTTGGTCTGTCGCCCGGGCTGGAGTGCAGTGGCACGATCTCGGCTCACTGCAACCTCTGCCTCATGCATTTAAGAAATTCTTCCACCTCAGCCTCCCAAGTAGCTGGGATCATCATCACCCAGCTAACTTTTGTATTTTTTGTAGAGATGGGGTTTTGCCATGTTGGCCAGGCTGGTCTTGAACTCCTGACCTCAGGCGATTTGCCCCCCAGGCCTCCCAAAGTGCTGGGATTACAGATGTGAGCCACTGCGCCCAGCCAACAATGATACCTTTTAACAGATTTTTAGAAGTTTTAAAATTTTAATTGTTATAGGTACATAGGCACATTGGATCATGTGATGTTCTCATACCGGCATACAGTATGTATCCATCACATCAGGGTGATTAGCGTCCCCATCACCTCAAGCATTCATCATTTCTTTATGTTAGAAACAGTCCAATGCCACTCTTTTCATTATTTTTAAATATACAATAAATTATTGTTGACTCCAGTCACCCTGTTGTGCTTAACTCAGATTAAATGCAGGTCTGAATAAACTCACCTGGAATTTATTTTGCATGCTAGCAGGCAGGCATCAAGTGGCTCATCAGATTTTCCAGCACCATTGGTTGCATTGTCTTCGTTTGTCCCCACTGAGTTGCAGAGGTTGGTCTGTCGTGTGTCCTGTGACCTTGGTTCTGCGGTTTCTACGTTACAGGATTCCAGGGGCTTTGCTTATGTCACAGTCCACAGGCTGTGCAGGGAGATGCCATTGCACCCCTATGAGAATGATGACAGTGACAAAGGCCAACCACACAGGTGAGGGTGAGACTGTGCAGGACTCAAACCCACACACGGCTGATGCCAATGTCACATGGAACAGCCACTTTGGAGAACTGCCTGGCAACCTCTTAGAAAGTTAAACATACACCTACCGTAGATCCAGCCATTCTGTGGTACTTACCCAGGAGAAAAGAAAGCATAAGTTCATACCAAGGCTTTTACACAAGCGTTCTCAGCAGCCCATTTGCAATAGCCGGAAACCGGAAACACACAGTTTTATCCACATGATAGATGACTACTCAGCAATAAAAATGAATTTGCAATAGCTTGAAACCGGAAACACACAGTTTTATCCACATGATAGATGACTACTCAGCAATAAAAATGAATCAACCACTGATACACTTAATCATATGGGGAAAAATAAATCTCAAAATAATTACGCCGAGTGAAAGAAGCCAGGTCCCTGCCCCCAAGAAAGGGGAGGGTGCTGTACGATTCCACATATTCTATAAATTTCTAAGATAAGTATAAAATCCTAGAAAATACAACTAATTCACAGTGCCACTGTGTAGACATGGCAAAACCCATCAAATTGTATACTTTACATAGGTGCGGTTTATTGTACATCAATTGTACCTGAATAAATGGTTGAGAGTGTGTGTAATCCATGCAGCTACCAGAATAAAGCTTCTTGATCAAGAGCTGTTTTGGAATAACAGTCATTTTAATTTAATTATTTAATTTATTTATTTAGAGACAGAGTCTCACTTTTTTCGTGCAGTGGCGTGATCTTGGCTCACTGAAACCTCGGCCTCCTGTGTTCAAATCACTCTCATGCCTCGGGCTCCAGAGTAGCTATTTTTTTTGTTGTTGTTTTTACTAGAGACGGGGTTTCACCATGTTGGCCAAGCTGGTCTCGAACTCCTGACCTCAAGTGATCCACCCACCTCAGCCTCCCAAAGTGTTAGGATTATGGGTGTGGGCCACCATGCCCTGCCAGTAATTTTAATTTTAGATTATATAATAGAAATGGATTCTTGAATCAACGTGGGGAGGTTAAACTTTCTCTAATTGTTTTCTGTTTCAAATTAGAAAAAAAATCTTTTTCATGGATAGCATCAAGAATTTACAAGAAGTTTATGTGAGTTTCCTGGGGCTGTTGTAACAGAGCACCATGAACTGGGGGGGTTTAAACAACAGACACTGGTTGTCTCACAGTTCTGGAGGTTGGAAGTCCAAGATCAAATTATAGGCAGGGTTGGTCTCTTCTGAGGTCCCTCTCCTTGCTTCACAGATGACCACCCCCTCCCTGTGTCTCTTCACCTATTCTCTCCAGGTGTGTCTTAGTCTCTTCACATGGCATTCTTTTCCTGGTCACGTTACCAGTCATATCGGACTAGAGCTCCACCCTCCTGTGTCATGACCTCATCCTAACCAGTTACACACAACTGCATGTTTCCGAGTAAGGTCATATTCTGAGGAAACGGCTGTAGAACTTCAACATATGAATAGAGGGCAGTGAATTCAACCCATAACAAAGTTCTACTTGATATTTTCATTCTTAAAAATAATCGAGGGGTTAGGTGTGGTGGCTCACACCTGTAATCCTAGCATTTTGGGGGGCCGAGGTGGGAGGATCATTCGAGACCAGGAGTTCAAGACCAGCCTGGGCAACAGAGTGAGATCAGCATTTTCACAAAAACAAAAATTAAAAACGATTTAAAAATATAGAACAAGAAAGAAATGTGGGCCTCTGTTTCTGCCGTGCTGTACCTGGAAATCAGCCAGGAAGGGAAAGAGTTTTTTGTGCAGCAACTCCATCCACCTCCTTGCGCTCTGGAAAAGACTTTCTCTCTGCTGCTCTTTGTTCTGCAGCCTGGGGTGCAGGTTTCTGCCAGGCTGACCCTTCAGGTTGTCTGCTTTGTTCCCTTGGGCTGGGCCTTTGTAAGGGTGGCACCTGTGCGAGCCACGGTCTGCAGGGTTCTAGGGGCATTGCTGCTTTATTGAGGTGTGTGGGTTTGTTTCCATCCCTTCCTGACCCTCCTTTCCTTAGACTAGCATCAAGTTGTCCACGTGAACTGAACTCACCAAAACTGGTGTTAGAGATCTGCTGGTAGCAAGCCTTAAGCCTGTCCTAAACAGGCCTTAAAGAAACTGGCCATAAACAGCATTTCTGCAGCAATGTGACATGCTCATGATGGCTATTACGCACACTGCTAAAAGTTGTTGGTTTACTGGAGCAGGGCAAGGACAAGTGGGTCCGCCCAGAGTGGGAAACTGCTCAAACCACAAACAATAGCAGCAGTGGCCTGTGCCTTAACAACATGCTTTGCTGCAGAAACAGCCAGAGCCTGTTTCTCTGCTCCTCGCTAGGAATGCTTTTAGTTAGTCTGTAATCTAGAGAAACTACACTCATCACTGGTTTTCTATTAATAAATCTGTGAGTCAAACTCTGTTCATGGCTCTCAACTCCGAAGGCTGTCAGCCCCCTGATTCCCACTCTGCACCTATTTCTGTGTCTTTGTCTTAATTCCTCTAGTGCCACTGGGTTAGGGTCTCCACGACCAAGCTGGTCTCAGCAGAGTTCCATATTCAAGTCTGAGTTGCTGTGAAGGTGCAAACTCTTTTAACATCAAAAAAAGGGAATATCCTGCGAGGATCAAAACTCCAACACAGAGTCTTGGATTTCAAAGCCTGGTGATGGTGAAAATGGTGTGTCTTTGGGGATAGAGAGAACTTTTCCCTTCACGTCTTTCACGTTCATTCTTACACATCGTTGCCCAGGGGAGCTTGCAGACTCTGAGCCCGCCCTGGCCTGTGGGAGCAGGAGGAATCTCTGTTTTGGGTGCTGAGGGGTCCTCAGCAGGGTGGGTGTGTTGGGGAGATGAATGGTTGGCAGAACTGTCCATGGGCTTTTCTTCTCTGCCACTGTCCTCACTGTGGTGTCCTTGGGGAGGCTGTAGGAGTCATGGGACCAGGGACCTGCTCAGTTATCCGACTGCTGGCCCCACCACACACAGACACTTGTGCACAGGACATCACACATCCCAGGGATTGTAACGTATTAATTTTACCAACTCTTCCTTCCTCAGCATACAGATGTCCTTCCTGCCTGCAGTTAGCACTTCCCAGAAAATTGCCAAGCCGCGTATCTACCTGCCTTCTCTTTACATCAACCCACACTTCTACTTGAATATTCTTTTTTTCCCTTCAATTTTTATGTTAAGTTCAGGACACATGGGGAGAACAACACATACCGAATATTCTTTTTAAAAAACAAAACAATCAATACGTGCTATCAAAGATGGAAGCTACCGCACTTAAATAAAAGATGTTGCCCATGGAATCCCTAAAATTGTCCCGTGCGTCAGTGGCTGGGTGCGCACCACACTCTGTGAAATGGTGATGCTGTGCCTCTGGCCCTTCCCTGGAATTTGCAGCCCCTCATGAGGAGCCCTTTGGAATGAGAGGGAAACAAGCATGTGGACATGCCTTAGCCGAGAGGTGTTCGTTCAGTATCTGCCAGTTGAGAAAATAGATAACATCCAAAGCTACTATTCAGAATGAATTCACCTTGTGTTAATGAAACAGCAGTGCATGCCTGCAGGCACCCTCCTTTCCATCTCCAGAGGGCCTGGTGCACTAACTAGTTTGAAGCCACTTTGCAATCTGTGGCTTCCTGACGTCTGCAAACTTACAGTTGGGAACCCCTGGTTTAGAGGAAAGAGCCAAGACCCTCTTTGTTCCATTGTGTGGACTTCAGCATTTTGCCTTCTAGCTGGTTTTAGGTTCCCCTGACTATGAAATAGGCATAAAAGCCCCCGCTTTTTCTTAAGTCTCACAGTCGTTATTTTTGTGAAGACAATAAAAATACTATTTTTCCAGCCTGGGCAACATGGTGAAACCCCATCTTTACCAAAAATACAAAAATTAACCGGGCATGGTGGAACTCACCTGTAGTCCCAGCTACTGGGGGGTGGGATTGAGGGGAGGGCTGTTGAGGCAGGAGAATTGCTTGAGCCAGGGAGGCAGAGGTTGCAGTGAGCCAAGATCATGCCGCTGCACTCCAGCCTGGGTGACAGAGTGATACTCTGTCTCAAAAAAGAAAAAAAAGAAAAGGAAGAAAGAAGGAAAGAAAAATAAGAGAAAGAAAGAGAAGAGAGAAAGAAAGAAAGAAAGAAAGAAAGAAAGAAAGAAAGAAAGAAAGAGAAGAAAGAAAACTATTCTTAAAAGGAGAAAAATGATATTTCTAAATGCAAATTGTCAATATAACCCTTTCCATGAACTCTCAGAAGAAGCTAGGACTCCCAGGAGATGAAGAGAGAAAATATGAATGGGACCGACATGGAAAGGCCAGGGATCAGTGATGGAGACACCGACCACAAGGGCCGTGGTGACTCAGCTCCTTAATAATCACCAGGCAGAGGAGCCCGGGAAGTTGAGACCACATGTGATGTGGTGGAAACTTGGCAGTGCTGGGCTTGGGCGCCTGGCTCCGGGCACTGAAGGGAGGGCTGCAGAGATCACGGGGAGAGGCCATTCCTCTTCTCCCAAGGCCAGTCTCTGTTACTGGGGAAACGGGCCAGGGCTGCCCTTGAAGTCCTTGGAAATCACCCCAGGAATGGCCTGACCACACTGGGCAGGAGGGAAAAGAAAAGGAAGCCCACGGACTGGGCGGAGAGGGAGAAAGCCTGCGCAAGGCCTGCAGGGCCGGGCGGAGAGGGAGAAAGCCTGGGCAAGGCCTGCAGGGCCGGGCGGAGAGGGAGAAAGTCTGCGCAGGGCCTGCAGGGCAGGAGGGGGCTTCTCCTTCCCCACCAGGCTCCTGGAACAAAGGAAAGCCCCGCCCCACCGCCTCTCTCAGTCCTGTGTTCTATTTAAATCCTGTGCCTGTTGCAAGACTGCATTCAGTCTGCATGAGCCTTAGTTTCATAAAAGCCCCTCTCACCGAGGGGACAATGTCCAGAGCCCAATAACTGCAGGTGAGCAATTCTCTGTATTATACAAACTGGGACCAAAGATGACTTTATAATAATGGGAAGAGACAATCAGGCAGTCTGGGAGGACCTTATAAATAGATTATAAGGCCGTGGTGAGTTTATTTTAACTTAAAAAAGAAAAAAAAAAATCCTTCTTTTCTGGTACACCATAGTGAAAATGTAACAGTGTCTGGATGATCTATTGCAAAAAAACATGATTCTTTCTTTCTTGATTTTTTTTTTTTTCTTTTTAATTCAAAAGCCCCAACTTTCTGAGTTTCCATGTTGAGGACAAAACTCCTGCTAGAAAAATTCTAAACTGGGCAAGTAGTGAGGCCCTGATTAAAACGGCGGCTCATTTGGAAAAATCCAGAAAACAGCCCATTTGCTCTCCTGATGTCATCATCACCAGCAAGCATTTCTTGAGCTTTGGTTTGATACACAGACTGGGCCCAATAGAGCTGGTGGATATGGAGGTAAGGCCGGTCCTCTGCATCCCTGAAGAAAGCAGGCTGTATATGCACAACTGTGCAGGCAGCACACTGAAGACACCTTGGATCCTCTGGGATGTCTTCTGGGTTTTCCACTTTGGGTGAAGCAAAAAGGCAGCAGGAGTACAGAGGGCTGGCTAGTTCCTTCCCCTAAGTGAAGACCCAGTGAGAAAGTGCCGTCTGTGGACCAGACGGTGGGCCCTCACCAGACACCAGACCTGCTGTGCCTCGATCTTGGACATCCCAACCTTCAGAACTGGGGAGAAATACATTTCTGCTCTTTATAAGCCACTGAGTTTATGGTATTTTGTTATAGCAAATGGACTAAGATAATGACTTAACACTGGAACAAGTTGTCAAAGGTGTGGTGTGCATGTGTGTGCATGTGTTCATGTGTCCATTTGCATGTATGTGTGTCTATGTGTATCTGTGTGTGTGCACACGTGTGTGTGTGCACACATGTGTGTGCATGTGCGCTGTGTTTTGAGATGGAGTTTCACTCTTGTTGCCCAGGCTGCAGTTCAGTGGCGTGATCTCAGTTCACTGCAACCTCTGCCTCCCCGGATCAAGCGATTCTCCTGCCTCAGCTCCCCAACGAGTAGCTGGGATTACAGGCGCATGCCACCACGCCCAGCTAATTTTTTGTATTTTCAGTAGAGACAAGGTTTCACCATGTTGGCCAGGCACAGCCCAACTCTTGACTATCCCAGTGTCTGTTTGGCTGTCTTGCAGGACTCCAAGGTCCTGTGACGAGCTTTGTGCAAAGGGCTTCCACAACCAAGCACAAGCAGATGCCCCAGTGATGACGGTCTTAGAAGGTTGCAGTTGGGCTTTGCTGATAGAATCTCCATTCCTAGAAATGTTTTTCAGAACAACAACAAAACAAATAATCTCATTAAAAGATGGCCAAAGGACTCGAATAGGCATTTTTCCAAAGAAGACATACAAATGGCTGACAGGTATATGAAAAGGTGCTCAACATCAGTGATCACCAAAAGGAAATGCAAACCTAAACCACGATGAGATGTTATCTCTCACTCGTTAGAATGGACACTCAAAAAAGTGGAAAAAGTGTTGGTGAGGATATGAAGAAATTAGAACCCTTGTATACTGTTGATGGTCATGTACAATGGTGCCGCCACTATGGAAAATAGCATGGACGTTCCTCAAAAGGTTATGAATAGATTTACAATATGATCCAGAAATGCCACTTCTGGGTATATACCCAAAAGAAATGAGAGCGGGATCTGGAAGAGATATTTGCATACCCTTGTATACAAATATTAGGTATAATAGTAGAGAGGTAGAGGCAACCCAAGTGTCTACTGAAGAATAAGTGGATAAATAAGATGTGGTCTAGCCATAAATAGAATATTTATTATTCAGCCTGTAAAAAGAAGGAAACCCTGTCGCATGCTACAACATGGATACGCTTTAAAGATATTATACTAAGTGAAATAAGTAAGTAACAGAAAAAGACAAATATTGTGTGATTCCACTTACATGAGTTATCCAAATTAGTCTCATTGGGCCAGGCACGGTGGCTCATGTCTATAATCCCAGCACTTTGGGATGCCGAGGCAGGAGGATCACTTGAAGCCAGAAGTTTGAGACCAGCCTGGTTAACATAGCGAGACCCCATCTCTAAAAATAAAATTGTTTAAAAAGATTAAAAAGTAGTCTAACTCATAGAGACAAAGTCAGGCACTGCGAGAAGGGAAAAATGGGGTGTTGTTCAACAGCTATAGTGTTGGTTTTGCAAAATAAAAAGTTTCCAGAGATCTGTTGTGCAACACTGTGGATATAGTGAACACTACTGAACTACACACTGAAAGACTGGTTGAGATGACATATTTTGTGTTGTCTTTTTTACCACAATGAAGTTTTTTAAAATTTAAATGCACAATGTGGTCTAAATCAGACATAATATTTTGGCTATATTTTAATTTATAAAATCAGAATGAGATCCCTAAATCTTAAATTTAGCTGGATTTAAAAAAAAATTAGATTCCCTAATTTTAAGAAAACTTAGGAGCGGTAAATTTAAATTTGGAAAATTTTTTCCACTAACTTTAGTTTTTTCTGCTTAATCTGAGGGAGGAAAAAGACCCATTCTACCCATTCTAGTGGCAGATATTTTGCTCTATTCTCAGAAACCAGCTGAGAGCTGAGATTGCGAAGTCTTGATTTAGGGCAGGAATTCTCAACTTGCCAGGGCCCACCCCAGCTGTCTGCGGGGAACCTAGGCTCACAGGCATTTTTAAACATCCTGGTGATTCTGACTGGCACTCAAGATTGAGAATCACTGATTTCCAGGAGCAGCATCTGCTCCTACTTGGTTGTGGAAGTCCTTTGCACAAAGCTCGTCACGGGACCCTGCAGTCCTGCAAGACAGCCAAACAGACACTGGGATAGTCAAGAGTTGGGCTGTGCCTGACCAACCTGGTGAAACCTTGTCTCTACTGGAAATACAAAAAATTAGCTGGGCGTGGTGGCGGGGGCCTGTATTCCCAGTTACTCAGGGGGCTGAGGCAGGAGAAGGGAGGCGGAGGTTGCAGTGAGCCAAGATCATGCCACTGCACTCCAGCCTGGGCAAGAAGAGCAAAACTCGGTCTAAAAAAGCAAAAAAAAAAGAAGAGTCGGGCTGTGGAAAGAATGCAGGAGAAGAGGAGCAAGAAAAGAATGTCTGCCTCCACAAACACAACACGTGGCTGTGCTGGGGCCAGGTGTGGCAGAAGAGAAGCTCACGTTACCCAGGTAAGGGGAGACCTGTGGACAGAGAGGGGAAGGAGAAGAGCACCCGAGCGCCCTGGGTCCCTGCAGCAATGTCACTGTCACGAGGGATGGGTTAACTAGGAGTCAATCTTGTCCCCAAATAAGTGCTCTCTCGGAGGGTATTTTTGTTGTTACTATTGTTTATTTTAGTTTAAATTCTGAAACTGTACAGAAAAATGTAGTAATTCTTAAAATGCCCATGAATTTGTCACCTTTATAACATTTTCCCAAGGCCTCATTCTAAGTGGTTCTAACAAATTCAACACCAGGTACAGAATTATTGCTGTAGCCTATACACATATACATCCTATTCCTTCCACAACGGAGTGTGAAATCTTTAATCACGATGAGTCGCACAGCAGCTCCAGGTCTCCCCTCGAGGGCCCTGGAGGAAGGAGGCACAGTAGATTGGATCTGTGGATGAGCAGATACATTGACGAGTGGTGCTTCAGCGAGATGACAGATCGCCCAGGGCAGCTGAAAACATTCAAGTGCTGAAAATTAAGACACCTTTTCCCTTGATACCTGCAAAACAGTTTATTAATCATATTGTTTTTACTTTTACTAATTCCTCTGACCGTGAGTGATAGGTTTATGCCATTGGACAAGTGATATTGCACCCCAGAGCCTAGAGGCTGCTGTCTTCTGGATGAATGATAGAGGCTAAGTGGATGGGTGGGTGGAGAGATGGAGAAGACGACAGGCAGAACGATAGATGGATGTATACATGGATGCATGCATAGGATAGACACATGGCTACATTCATACATGCCTTCACACTCACATTCATCCTTCCATACACAAGAAAGAGGGATAGGTTGCTAGGCAGGTAGGCAGGTAAACAGATGAACGGATAAATTGCATTTGTACGGTCCACAAAGCACTCCAACTTCACGTGATTTTACTCAATCTTTGCAGTACTCTTTAACAGCTACTGTTATAATTACTCCTAATTTATAGATGAGAATGTCACATCTGGGTTAAGTAACTTCACAAGAAACAAAGCAAGGACTCAGACAAGAGATTTGGTCCTTCTGCAGGCCCTTAAGAAAGGGACCTTGTCCTAAAAAATTTCTCTCTTTCTCTTCTTCCCAGATGCTCTCAGCTACCAGTGAGCTACCCTGTCCACAGTCAATGATGAGGTTTACAAAGAAGTACACCTGCACAAGGTCACATCTGCTGATATCCACACCAAAGGATTAAGAACTCAAGTGAAGTTGTTCGCTAGCAAGTTGTTGGTTGACAAAGGGAAAACAAGGAGAGAGCTTCAGACTGACAAGGCTGCCTGTGTAGGGGAGAAGAGGAGGGTCTTCAGGGCCATAGGGTTGGGGACGTTCAGAACTATGATAATGGCCTTTTCTTGATCCACACACTCACTCATCTACCACCAACCCTAGCAGAAAGACAGAGGAGGTGTTTACCCATCCCTGCTGCTTCCTTCCCATCCCAGTCTAAATCCTTGACCAAGTAGGGCTGGATACCAGGATTGAGATGTCACAATTATAAGGGGGGTTCAAGCAGGGGAAACCACAATACTTCATTTTCTCTTGCTATTATCTTTTTCTGTTAAAAATATATGATGTTTAAAAAGTACATCAACATTTATCCACTTATCATTTACTTTGAAATTCAGCCTTTGTTTTAGCCAGAATCAAATGCCAACACAGCATTCTTCTCCAGGCTTAATATGACTTAATCACTGAGGGCTGGGAGGCTATGAACCTTCTGAAATTAGATGAAAGCTGTGTGCATATGTAAATTTTCCCAGGGACAGGGATTATCACTTTTATTAGATTCACAAAGGATCTGTATTAGAGACCCTGGGAGGAATTAACCACCTCTGTGAGGATAACCCGTAGAGCTCTGCTGGAGCTACACTTGGAGGCTGTGCTGACAGTGACACCAGTGGTGACTCCCCCAGGGCTCCTCGTGGAAAGTTAGAAATGAAAGCAGCTCAAATAAGGAAGCCTGACGACTAAGTGAGGCCAATGGGAGAGAGAATTTGGTAGGGGAAGAAACCTCTAGACTACAGCAATTATCAATCAGCATGGGGAGTTGGGAGTCTGAAGAAAACGTCTTTTTTTCTTCTTTTTCTAGAAAAAAAATTTTCTTTAAAAAAGTAAAGATTCTTCTAGAGGATGTGTACTTTAGAAGACAATTTGGCATGGTTTAGTGTCTTAGTGTGCTCGGCTGCCACAGCAAAATACCACAGACTGGGTGGCATAAACAACAGATATTTATTTCTCACAATTCTGGAGCCTGGAAGTTCAAGATCAAGGTGCCAGCATGGTCATTTCCTTGTGAGGACTCCCTTTTAGGTTGCAGACAGCTGCCTTCTTGCTGTGTCCTCACATGGGGAGGGGGGGATGCAGGGGGGCGATAGAAACAACGAGCAAGCCTCTGGTCTCTTCTTATAAAGGCACTGATCCCACCATGAGAACCTTTCCCTCATAACCTCATCCAAACCCAGTGATCTCGCAAAGTTCCATCTCCAAATACTGTCACATTGGGGGGTAGGGCTTCAACATCCACATTTTTTGAGAAATGATTCGTCCCATGGCACCTAGTAAAGTTAAAGATACATAGTGATGGTTTATTTTACATGTCAACTTGACTGGGCCACAGAGTGCCCAGAATAAACCTTATTTCTGGGTGTGTCAGGGAGGGTGAGTCTAGCACCCAATCCTTTGAAAGCCTGAATAGAACAAAAAGGTGGAGGAAGGAGGAATTTGCTTCTTTTTTCTGGCTTCACTGCTTGAGCTGGGATATCTCATTTCATCTATCTCATCTATCTCATCTCATTTCATCCCATCTCATCTCATCTCATCATCTCATCTCATCTCATCTCATCTCATCTCATCTCAATCTCATCTCTTCTCATCTCATCTCATCTCATCTTCTCTGGCCCTCAGACTGGGTAGCACCATCAGCTCCCCTGGTTTTCAGACCTTCAGGCTTGAACTGAATCATACCACCTGCATTACTGGGTCTCCAGTGTGCAGACATTAGGTCATGGGACTTCTCAACCTCTATAGTTGTGTGAGTGAATACCGCCTAATAAGTCTGTCTATCTATTATCCATCCATCAACCCATCCCACTGGTTCTATTTTCCTGGAGAACCTTGACTAACGTATGCACATAGGTTGCTACCCAGCAATTCTGACCCTCTACATATGCATTAGAGACACACTCGTACACGTGACCTAACAGGTGCATTGAACATTATCAGCAGCACTGCTAGCAACAACAGCAGCAGAATGGACAGACACACGAGACACATTCACACTGGGGGACACTGTGTAGCAGTGAAAATAAATGAATCACATCTCCAGGCATGAGCCAGGAAGGATCTCACCAATGTTGGACAGGAAGAACTGGCTGCAGAGGATACATACAAGTGATCTGGCTTATGTGAAGCTAAAAAATGGGCACAACTGAGTACTATATTGTCAGTGAATATGCACATGTGGGACAGGGCTTCCAAGAAAGCCAAGGAAACAAGTAACCAAGCTCAGAGTATTTCCCTGGGGATGGGGTGGCAGGCTGTCAGAGGAGGGCACATTGAGTGGGGCGTCACTGGTATGGGTAATGTTCTCTGTCTTAAGCTTGGCTCATGGGAATGTAGCAGTTTACTTTATCGTTATTTTTAAAAATATATGTGTGTATACATATATATATATACACACATGCAGTACAATACATATTTATATAATGTATGTCACATATACCATATATCATATATAAAGCATAACATTCTTGTATGCATATTTCTTTTTTTTTTTAATTTCTTTTTTTGACACAGAGTTTTGCTCTTATTGTCCAGGCTGGAGTGCAATGGCACAATCTCAGCTCACTGCAACCTCTGCCTCCCGGGTTCAAGTGATTCTCCTGCCTCAGCCTCCCGAGTAGCTGGGATTACAGGCATGCACCACCACCCCTGGCTAATTTTGTATTTTTAGTACAGATGGGGTTTCTCCATGTTGATCAGTCTGGTCTTGAACTCCCGACCTCAGGTAATCTGCTCGCCTCAGCCTCCCAAAGTGCTGGGATTACAGGCTTGAGCCGTTGCACCCGGCCTGTATGCATATTTCAAATTAAAAAAGAATCTCGTTAGAAAAACAAAATGTAAAAAATTAAAAATTAAAAATTCTCGTTAGAAAAACAAAATAAAGTTTAAAAAAAGGGAGAATCCATAAACATTTTAACAGAGTCACGCAATGGAATACTAACCAACAATAAAAATCACGTTACTCATGTGTATTAACAGCATGAATGAATCTCCTAATAACTATGCCGAGATGCACACGTCTCACTGTGCTGAGAAGCAGGCACAAAACAATGTACACTCCACAGATATAACTATAGTGATAGAAATCAGATCAGTGGTAAGTGTGGGGAGAGGAATTGATGAAATGGGTGAGAGGGAACCTTCTGGGCTGATGGAGATGTTCTATACCTTGTTTAGGGTGGTGGTGATGTGGGCGTGTGTTTACATTAAAAAACCAATGAGCTGTATTGCACATTTAACATCTGTGCATTTACCTGCATGAGAATTATACCCCAATACAAATGAAAGTTGGGGGTGACAGTTTAGCTCCTCCTTTGATTCTGCTGACAACTTCAGGCCTTGGGACTGCCGGGAGCTGGTGAGGGCAGGACCATTGGCAGCTTGGCTATGGAGGGCAGGTGGGGGCTTCAGGCCAGCCAGGGGGTTGCAGGCATAGAAGGTAAAAATGGCTGCTCCAGCAGCCTTCTCTTCTACATCAGAGCCAAGCAGACAGGACAAACTGACTTTTGCCCCAGGATGAGGCTTCAGGGTGGCTGATCCACTCTAGAACAAGAATTCCAGTTAGGAGCCAGAACTGGGTATTGCAAGTCAGCTCCCAAGAGTGGAGGAAGCTTTGGGTTAGACAGAGGGCACACTCTAGGGTAAGGCAGAGGCTCCACTCCAGGCCTCAGAGCCTGGAGCAGCTGTCTGATCCTGAGTCCTCTTCCTCATCTGTGCAGCGGGAGCACTCACAGCCAGGCTGATGTAAGGCTCGTAGATTACAAGGAGAGGTGCCCCAAGGATTCAAAGCTCAGGAAGTTACAGCTTTTATTATGATTGTGCACGACCTGCTGCACCCCTTTCCTTGCTTATTTTCTTCCTGTGTCATATTTGTCATTATCACCTTCTTCCCCTTGTCTTCTTTCTCTCCTCCTCCTCCCTCTCCTTCATCCTCTTCTCCTTCTCTTTCTCCTCCTCCTCCTCCCTCTCCTCCTCATGTCTCTTCTCCTCCTCCCCTCCTTTCTCCTCTTCCTTCTCCATTTTTCTTCTTCTTTAATTGCAGCTCCCAAAGGCATTCAGCATACAATTTTGTTAATGGAAAAAGCCAACTCTGTAAAGTATTTTAAAGAGTTTTATTCTGAGCTACTATCAGTGATCATGGCCCAGGAAACAGTTCTGAGAAAGTCCACCTGAGGTGGTCTGGTTACAGTTTGGTTTCATACATTTTAGGGAAACAGGAATTATAGGTGAAATAATAAATTAATGCATAGAAAGTACACATTGGTTCAGCCTAAAGAGGCAGTAGCTCTTGAAGCAAGGGGATATAGGTCATAAGTGGATTCAAACATTTTCAGATTGGCAGTTGGTTGAAAGAATTAAGCTTTGACTAAAGACTTGAAGTCAGTGGAAAGGAATGGTTGAGTTAAGATAAGGGGGTTGGGGGCCAAAGTTCTTGTTATGTAGAGGAAGGCTCATAGGTGTCAGCCCTTGGAGAGAATAGATGGTGAATATCTCCTCTCAGACCTTAAAGGTGTCAGGCTCTCAGTTAATGTCTCCTAGATCTGGGAAAGGCCTGGAAAGGGAAGACCTGGCTGCATTAATGGCAAATCTTCTACAGATACAAATTTTCCCCACAAAAGATGGCTTTGTAGGGCTGTTTCCATCCGCTGGCCTTGTGGCAACCATTTCTTTCTTTTTTTTTTTAATTTACTTTTATTTTTAAATTATTCATACAGACAAGGTCTCACTATGTTGCCCAGGCTGATCTCGAACTCCTGGCCTCAAGCACTCTTGCCACCTAAGCCTCCCAAAGTGCTGGGATTACAGGTATGACTCACTGTACCCAACCAAAAAAAAAATTTTTTTTTGCCTTTTTTTCTCTTTTCTTCCCTTCCTGCCTCCCTCTCTCCCTTTCTCTCTCTCTCTTTCGAGACAAGGTCTCACTCTGTCACCCAGACGGGTGTGCATTGGCGTGATCACAGGGCACTGCAGCCTTGAACTCCTGAGCTCCAGTAATCCTCCCACCTCCACCTCCCAAAGTGCTGGGATGACAGGTGTGAGCCACCACACCCAGCCAGCCATTTCAGAATGTGTCAGAGAAATATATTTTGGAGAAAAATGTTTTGATCTCCTTCAGGTCGGCTGTCATGTGACACTACACCAGAGTCAGGATGGAAAGTAAGCCACATTGTACTGCGCTGACAGAAACCTGTCTAACGCGATTTCATGGTGGGTCGGGCATGACTGAATCCCTGACTTGCACGGCTTCAGGTCGTGCTTATGATTTGGTATCTTATTGGCACAAGAGTCTGTTTGGCCAGTCTTATAATCTCTATTTGAACCTAAACGCCAAAAAGCAGGGGGTATAACAAGGTGTGTCTGACCTTCCTTCCCGTCATCACTGGGGATTCAGTTTCTCAGGTTTCTCTGGGGTTTTCTTGAGCAATGAAGGGGGCCCATTCATTTGGTTGGAGGGCTTAGGATTTTATTTTTGGTTTACAATTTTTGTAAAACAAATAAGTCAATACACCCTCCCTGTATTTGGTTTCAGAAGTTAAAGAACAAAAAAGACTTTGTATAAGACTGAGAAATAAAATAAAATAAAAAGTCTCACAACCAACTGGATGGAATCTCCTCTTGGCCAAGGGCTCCCAGAGAAAGAAAACTGATTTCCTGGCTGGTCCTCCCCTCCCCTCCCCTCCCCTCCCCTCCCC
>NC_045439.1:160284604-160358484 GCF_002776525.5 Piliocolobus tephrosceles
CCTCTCCCCTCCCCTCCTCTCCCCTCTCCTCCCCTCCCCTCCCTCCTTTGTCATCCAGGCTGGAGTGCAGGGGTGCCATCTTGGCTCACTGCAACCTTCCACCAAGCAATTCTCCTGCCTCAGCCTCCCGAGTAGCTGGGATTATTGGTCCACACCACCATACCCGACTAATTTTTGTATTTTTGGTACATACGGGGTTTCACCATATTGGCCAGGCTGGTCTCAAACTCCTGACCTCAAGTGATCTGCCCACCTCGGCCTCCCAAAGTGCTGGGATTACAGGTGTGAGCCACCGCACCTGGGCACAACCAACCAGCATTTCTTCCTGAAAACAGAACACCAACGGCGGAGTGGCTCTGGCCAGTCGAGGGAGGATGCACAGTGAGGAGGGGTCCTCTGTTCACCTTTTGACGTCAGAGGTCCAAAAGCTCCACTCCCGGATCATGCTAAGAACACCGTTTTTTGAACATGGGTCCTATGGAGAGGCACGAAGCTCGACTGCACATGCGCACATTTCTCCTTTCATATTCATGACTCCTCCCATGCTTACTGAATATGCATATCTGGGCACGCTGCTTAGCATAAATCCCTGACTTCTTATTCTCACTCTCTAGGAGCCTGTTCTGGCTTCTGGCCAGAGGCTACCCTTCTCAGCCTGCCAGAATGACCACCCTGCAGGCTGCAACGCTGTATGAGAAAAAACTCTCCTTTCCAAATGTATGAACCTCGTCGTTCTTCAGTTGACTAGACAAAGCAGGCAGGTAGAAGGGAAAAGGAAGAGGAACTTCACTTTCATTTTTATAAGCCGTTTTTCCTGTTCATTAAATCTAATTCAGAAAATGTCAGCCGAGTACCTCCTCTAGCTTGGGCACTGTGCGAGCTTCTGGGAAGCAAACATGAATAAAATGCATTCCCTTGCCTGCCTCCCAGAGCTCGCTGGCTTTTGTATTATAATAGGCTCGAAAGCTTCTAGAATAAACCTTGGTGAAGAAAACAATTGTTATGTATATCATGCAATTTCCCCTTAATTGATCCATTATATAAAGCCAGAATTTTTATATTTTGAATAAAATTAGAAACAATCCATTTGGTGGGCCAGTTTTAGACTAACTGATGATTTCTGAAAATAATTTCCGGAGGCTTGAGAAGCTGGTTAGTCAAATTGGACAGAATATAAAGTTTTGAAAACAGGCTATGGTGCCCACTGGGGGGGGGGGGTCTTCTTGCACTCGGCAGGTTCTTTGTGGGCTGATGGTGAAAAAGAAGCTGCTCTCGCTCTTGCAGAAGTTACAGCTGAGAAGGGGACACATGAAGGAAAGCACTCAAAGCGATACAAGATGAGCACTGAGGCTTCAAGTGGGGCAAGGAGCTGGGGCAGCATGAGGGGTGATCCAGCCGTTATGGGAACTTCAAGGGTAGAGGGGGTTTGAGGAATGAGAGGGACTTTGTTTTGAGAAGAGGATGAGGATAGCAGACATTCCGGGCAGAGGGGACAAAGTTGAGTGCCGGGATTCATTTTATGTGCCAGCCTCACTAGGTCACAGGCTGCCGAGATAGCTGGTAACACACGATTTCTGGGTGTGTCTGTGAGGGTGTTTCAGAGATTGGCATTTGAATCAGTACACAGGATAAAGTGGATTGCCCCTACTAGTACAGACAGGTATCATCCCATCTGCTGAGGGCCTGAACAGAACAAAAAGGGAGAAAGGGCAGGTGGGCTTTCTTTCCTTGAGCTGGGCCATCCCTCTTCTCCCACCCTCGGACATCAGTGCTCCTGGTTTCTGGGCCTTCAGACTCAAATAGTGAGAGACAGGACTAGCCGGATTTCCTAGGCTGACTGAATTCCTAAGCCTAGCTGGGGAAGGTGACCACACCTACCTTTAAACGCGGGGCTTGTAACTCAGCTCACACCTGACCAGTCAGGTAGGAAAGAGGGCTCACTAAAATACAAATTAGGCTAAAAGCAGGAGGTAAAGAAAGAGCCAATTATCTGTCAGCTGAGAGCACAGGGGGAGGGACAATAATTGGGATAGAAGCTTCAGGCATTCGAGCCGGGAGGGGGCAACCCCCTTCGGGTCCCCTCCCGTTGTATGGGAGCTCCGTTTTCACTCTATTAAATCTTCCAGCTGCACACTCTCTGGTCCTTGTTTGTTCCGGCTCAAGCTGATCTTTTGCTCACCGTCCACCACTGCTGTTTGCCGCCATCGCAGACCCTCCATTGACTTCCACCCCTCCGGATCCGGCACAGTGTCTGCTGCGATTCTGATCCAGCAAGGTGCCCGTTGCCACTCCCGTTTGGGCTAAAGGCTTACCATTGTTCCTGTACAGCTAAATGCCCAGGTTTGTGCTAATCAAGCTGAACACTAGTTGCTGGGTTCCACGGTTCTCTTCTGTGACCTACGACTTCTAATAGAGTTGTAACACTCACCGCATGGCCCAAGGTTCCATTCCTTGGAATCTGTGAGGCCAAGAACCCCAAGTCAGAGAACAAAAGGCTTGCTGCCATCTTGGGAACGGCCGCCACCCTCTTGGGAGCTCTAAGAACAAAGACCCACCCGTAACAATAGGACTTAGACCATGGCCCTCCAATTCTCCACCTTTGGTCTTGGATTGGGACATATGCCATCAGATCCTCTCAGGCCTTCAGGTTTGGACTGAAATGAGACTCCCAGCTTTTCTGGGCCTCCAGCTTGCAGTAGGCAGGCCATGGGACTTTTTGGTGTCCATGATCACATGAGCCAATACTTCATAATGAATTTCTTCCTATATCTATATAAATTGGATATATATATATATATGTATATCCAATTGGCCTTGTTTCTCTGGAGAGCTCTAATACACTGAGAGACATCAATGACCTTTCAGTCAGGGCAGGCTAGATAATGCTGAGTAACAGACAACCCTAAGTTTACCATGGCTCAAGGAAGCAAGGTGGAAGCATCTCTCATGCTCACGTTACCTTTATTGGCAGTGGGCTCTGCTGTAAGGTGTCTCTCAGTGTCCCGGGCTGATGGAACCACCATCTGTGGCATCGCTGTCTCCTTGGTCTGGGAGAACCCAGGGAATCACACGTTGCTCTTCAAAGCTTCTCTGCAGAAGCCACGCATGTCCTTTTCACGCACATCTTAGTAGTCAAAGCAAGTAACATGGTCACACCTAACTTCAAGGGCATGGGGTCCTGCCGACCTGCCATATATCCAGAAGGAGAGGAACCGCTATAGATGAACAGCCTCCAAGCATATTGACCCTTCACGGTGGGTGTGAAGCGGCAGGGGTGAATGGAAACGGGCATAGTGAGATTGTGAGGTGCCCTGCCAGGCTCCATAGCTTGGACCCTGGAGCTGTGGAAAGCCTCTGATCAGCAGAGACTCAGACACAAGGCACCTGTAAGCTTCGGAAAGAGGATGCTGGTGGTGGCCTGGAGAGGGTCTGGGCAACCAGGGACAGGGAGGAAGATTCTGCATGGACTGTGGGACAAAGTGGAGGAGAGGTGATGAATTTGAGAGGTATTTCTGAGGTAAAATCAGCGGAATTTGGTGAAAGACTTGCTCTGTCAAGAGAGGAATCTAAGACGCGGTGGAGCGTTTTCGGTTGGGAGCTGAGGCCATTGATTTTATGACTAACAGCAACAGTTAAGCAGAAACAGAGGCTCCAGGGGAGACAAGCTCGATCTGGGCCGCTTGGGGTTTAAGATTCCTGGGGCATCCAGGACATAGCGTCTCCTCCACACACAAGGCAGAAGCCCCGGAAGCTAGGTTGAGAGTTACCTTGGAGGCTGCTGAAGGGCTGGCAGTGGGTGCGCGCCGTGAGAGGGCGGCTCTGGCCGGAAGCGGAAGCGGGGCGCGCACAGGTGGAGACGCAGGGGGCAGCCAGCGGCGCGCGGGGACACCGAGGGGAGGCGGCTTCCGCGGGGCAGCTTCAGTGTCAGCGACAGCCCTGGTGGACGCGGGGGAGCCGGGGGAGCCATGAACTCGAAAAGGAGACACCTGCGGGATACTCAGAAGTCGCTGGCGGTATTTGAGAAGAGCAACTGCAGTGCAGCTGTGGGGGCAGACACCGCCAAAGGCGGAAGGAAGGCCCTTCTTCAAAGGGCTTCACACAAGCTCTTTCCTCCTGGGCTCGGTGGCCCAAGTCCGAATCCCAGCACTTCAGGAGGCCGAGGTGGGCGGATCACGAGGTCAGGAGTTCGAGACCAGACTGGTCAACATGGTGAAACCCCCGTCACTAAAATTACAAAAACTAGCCGGGCGTGGTGGCGGGACCCTGTAATCCCAGCTACTTGGGAGGCTGAGGCAGGAGAATCGTTTGAGCCCGGGAGGCGCAGGTTGCTGTGAGCTGAGATCGCGCCACTGCACTCCAGCCCAGGCAGATGGAGCGAGACTCCGTCTAAAAAAAAAGAGAGAGAGAGAAAAAAAAGACATTCCTTAGCTTCCTCGAGAGCGTTTCTCACTCTCCTGGGCTCTCCCCTCTGGAGGCCTCCCGACCCGTTGCGCCCCGGGAGCCTCTGCTCCTGCAGCCCGGCGTGCAGCGCCCACTGCCGTCTCCTGCGCAGCCGGGGCCTGGTTCTCTTGTCCCTGCCCGTGCTCAGCTGCCTCCGCGTCCGGCGGGGATCGGGCATGTGCCGTGGTCATCTGTGCAGCCTCAGTGTCCCTCTCGTAGAAGAGGTCCAGGAAAATCCATCACCTTTGACTGAGGGGAGGTGGGGGAGCGAGCATGCCTGCAGGCTGAGAAGGAGTCACTAAAGAAAGACAGGAGACAGGTGTAAAACAAAAAAGAAGAAACACTACGTCATCGGGGAGAGATGGGACAAGAGTCCAGGAGAAGGGATTTCCTGGGCAAAGGCCTAGGGATGCTCCTACCAGGGACAGAATGCAAGACAAAAAGAGCAAGAAAAGTGGTGGATAATACACGTCCAGTTAAAGATGGCAGGCTGAAACACCCGTATTTATCTCAGCTCCTTTCGTAACCGCAGGAAATTATAATCAGGGAGAAAACTGTATAGACAGTCCTAGTCGACAAGAGCATCCGATGATCAGAGGAAAGGAAGGCAGCGGGAAAGAAAAGAGAGCGAGTCGCCAATGAGATGTGCAAACAGCCCGGAGTCTCCCTGCAGAGCCCCGGAAGCCTGGGCACCGGGAACCCCAGAACACCAGGAGAGGGGTGCATCGACTGCAGAAGCACACACCCTCCTCCCACACGGGAGAAATGCAGCCAGAAGCCTGTGAACTCTGGCAGTGGGAGAGAGGGGTGAGAACAGGTTACCTGTCCGTTGTGGATGGGGAGAGCTTCCAGCCCTGCCCCGGGTTCCTCCACAGCACAGGTAGACACATCTGTGCTGGGTCCACACCACCCCAGGGTGCAGACCGGATGCCTCATTACTGCAGTAACTAAATAGCCCCAAAGTAAAGGTCTGCAGCTTCTCTAACTTGGGTCTCAGCTCAACCGCGCTAAGGAGAATTGTTATCTCCAATTAGATTTCAATCATTTACTTTTAAATATATACAAAGAATCATCAAACATTTGAGAAAGCATCATACGTGAAAGTTAGAGTTCAAAACAAACAGGGAAAAATGTAATATCCCCCAAAATACTGCACCTATGGAAAAAACAGGGTACCATTACAAATAATAAAGAACAAGAAAGTGCTTTTAGAAATTAAAATTATAGGCTGGACACAGTGGCTCATGCCTGTAATCCAACACTGTAAGGGGCCAAGGCAGGAGGATTGCTTGAGCCTAGGAGTTCGAGACAAGCCTGGGTAACATAGTGAGACCCCATCTCTATTAATTAAAAGGAAAAATAAAATTTTAAAATAAACTTAAAAAATAAGAAATTAAAAGTATAACAAATTTAAAATTTTAATGAGTAGAAAAGGTCAATGAAATATCCTAGAAAATATTTATAGATTCCAAAAGACAAAGGTGTAAATAGGAAGGAAAAGAGAAAAAGTACACTCTACATGCACAAAGAATTATAAATTCCATAAAGGAATAGCTGAAAAAACAGAGAGGAGAGGAATTTATCAATAGAATAAGAAAAAACTGTCAAGATGAAGGGACAAGAGTTTTCAGATTTAACGTGTCAGTTATGTTTCCCCGGAAAATACTGAAAATTGTTTTCAAGGATTTTTTCCAAGGCAACTCATGTCACTGTAAAATTTTTATAACACCAGCTATAAAGAAAAGATCCTAAACACTTCCAGAAAGACAAAATAACAATCACATGCAAATAACTGGGAACAAGGACGGCTTCCAACCAACTTCTAAGCAGCAACATTGCAAGTTGGAAAGCACTGGAGGCCTTCAAAATGCCAAGGGATAGTTATTTTCAACCTGGAATTTCATTGTCAAGCTATTATCAGTCAATTATGAGCAAGGATAAAGCATGCAAAGGACCTGACCAATGCTCTTACCTTGATTTAACTCTAGTCCGGCTCCTGTGGATTCTGACTGGGACCCGACCTTGGGCTCTGTTCTTGGTCCACTTACTCTGATCTCAGGAAGAATCCGGCTGAGTCACTTAGTGAAAATCCCCACCGTTAGTCTGACCATTCTTGCCATCTTATCACCCTGGCTACCTTCAGCAAAAATCCAGATAGGTCATTTTAGCAAAGAACTGCCTTAGCAAAGAATGACTCTTGGTAATTTTCCATCCACCAGCCCTCCACACCTGCTCCGTGCCTATAAATCTACATTTTTGCTTATTATAGTCAGAGTTGAGCCAGTGTCTCTTGCCTACTACAAAACCCCATTGTGGTAGTCCCCCTTGAATAAAGTCTCCCTTATCACCTTTTACGTAACAAGTGTCAGGAATATTTTTCTCTTTAATAGATCACACAATTTATTTCCAGTACACGCTTGCTAAGGAAGCTACTGGAAGATTTCACCCAAAATCGGGAGTAAATGAAGAAGAAAGAGACGTCTGACCAGGAAACGGAATACGGTGCTGGAGAGGGTGAAGGGGACCCCTCCAGGTGGTAAGTGAAGGCCAGAGGGGCAGGTTTGCTGGCTGCAGCAGCAGGAGGGGGCTAGAAGAGGGTCCTGCAGGGAAAGATGGAACTGGTACCCTGCTATGCGGGGAAACGGCTCCCTGGTAAAAACAAATCAAAACCTGACTTGTAGCATTGGCTGATTACTGTAAAAGCTCCCAGCTTGCTGTGTTGAGCAACTAAATTATAGAATTCCTGAATATTTAACAGCAGGCTCTTTCAGCCAGTAGGAGGTGGTACCAGTACACCGCCCGAACTGGCCCATTACCTGATGTGTTTGTGTGGAAAATAGCACTGAGAGGCATTTTACTATCCCATTAGGTGGACAAGATGAATTAAGGATAGCTATATAGCAAATGAGGCAGAGGGAACAGTCAGTTTTAATTCCAAACAACTATAAAAACTTACATGAGACAGCAAATGGGACTGGCCTAGTAGTATATTTGGCTCAGTGTTGAAAATGTAATGTAAGCAATGAAAACTGATTTAACAGAAATGGGTATAGATTGGAAGCACTGGGGTGGGAGGGGCAGGTAAGTGCTAAGTTTTCATTTCATAGCAGACTGTGAATGGATAATGCTTAAAAATAATCAAGCAATAAATAGGACTACAAGCATTTTGATTTAGAACTTTGGAAGAACCAGATTGAAAGTAGAATTCAACCTCAGGCGGAGAGGGAGGCATTGGCAACTGCCTTTTTTAAATGTCATGGTTTAGGTCCTCTTTGGGCACCTTAAACCATGAGCATGTAGTCCTTGGGTCGACATAAAGATGGAGTTTTAAAGGCGGTGCATGCTCCAGAACTGTGTGGGGAGGAACTCAGGCAAGTCTCCTGGACGGTGCATCAGGAAAGGAAGGCCTAAGGGGAAAAGTTTCTGCACACTTCCTCCATAGAAAATCCACGTAGAGACTCTGATCCTCCTCCTCCTCCTTCGCTTCCTCTTCTTCTTTATTATGGTAAAATGTAAGATGGTAACATTTATGTTATGTTAATAACCATTTTTAAGTGTACGCTTCAATGGCATTAAGTATCATACGTTTACCTTGTTGCACAACTGTCAGTACCATTCACCTCCAGAACTCGTTCATCTTTCTAAACTGAAACTCTGCGCTCATTGAACAGGAACTCCTCATTTCCCCTCCTGTCAGCCCCTGGCAACCACCATTCTGCTTTCTGTCCCTGGATCTGACCACCCTGGGTACCTCTTGTAAGTAGAATCATGCAGCATTTTCCTTTTGTGACCAGCTTATTTCACTGAGCATTCTGTCCTCCAGGTTCCCCCACGTTGTGGCATGTGTTAGAATGTTCTTCCTCTTCAAGGCTGAATAATACTCCCATGTGTGCATACATCGCATCTTGTTTATTCACTGAGTTGATGGACATGTAGGTTGCTCCCACTCTTTGGCTACTATGAATAATGCTGCTATAAACATGGATGTGCAAATATCTGTTTGAATCTCTGCTTTAAATTCATTTGGGTACATATCCAAAATGGAATTGCTGAATCATATGGTAATTCCATGTGTTTTGTTTGTTTGGTTGGTTGGTTGGTTTTTTATTTTTTATTTTTGGAACTGCCATACTGTTTTTCTACAGTGATTTTACCGTTTAATATTCTCACCAGTGGAACAAGTGTTTAAGTTTCTCTCCATCCTCACCAATACTTGCTATTTTCTTTCTTTCTTTTTTTTTTTTGTTTAAATACAATAGCTGTCCTAATGGGTATGAAGTAGTACTTAGAGATTCTTAATACTGTGCTCAAGTTATTTCTCAATCAAATGTCAGTCACTTTCTCTATTTGCATCTGGAGAGAGGCCCTGACAGCAGCTGGCATCCGGGAACCACTTCCTCAGTGGTGGACATTCTAGACCAGCTGACTGTTCGCTGCAAACAAGACTTGACCTGACAGATCACCTGTATTTTCTGAGGGCCTGGAGAGAAGAATACACCGCTCAAAGCTCACATCTCACTGCCTGCCACCCAACCCACTCGCTGGCCTTTTGCTTTCCAAATGGGTGCATCTGACAGGCCCTGTTGTGGACACCTCTCTGTGCACCAGGGATCTCCAGGTGCCCAGGTGATGATGGTCAATGGAAAGAACATCTTGCTTTGCTTGAGTATGAGACATTTTGACATTGCCATTTTGATCTGCCCTAAAAGCCAATTTTGCAGCTTTTGAGGAGATACTCTCTTCCTGCCCACAGCCTCACATATCCTCTGCTGTGTAACGGGGCTAAGAGTGGTGGCAAACACAGGGACAAGGTGGGCATGTCACGTCAAATAAAAATCATGGTTTTTCTTTTTTCTTTTTGAGACAGAGTTTCACTCTTGTTGCCCCAGCTGAAGTGCAGTAGCACGATCTCGGCTCACTGCAACCTCCGCCTCCCGGATTCAAGTTGTTCTTGTGCCTCAGCCTCTCAAGTAGCTGGGATTATAGGCGTGCGCCACCACGCCCAGATAATTTTTGTATTTTTAGTAGAGACAGGGTTTTGCCATGTTGGCCAGATTGGTCTCGAACTCCTGGCCTCAAGTGATCCGCCTACCTTGGCCTCGCAATCCGCTATAGGCGTGAGCCACTGCACGTGGCCCTACTGCTAGAATCTATTCCTTGTATCTAGTTGTAATTTCATATCTGTTAACTCATGTCTCACTATCCTACCTCTTCTCATCCTTTAGTAACCGCTATCCATTTCTATGAGATGCACTTTTTTAACTCCCACATGTGAGAACATGCAGTATTGACCTGGCTTATTTCACTTCACATAATGTCCTTGAGGCTCATCTATATTGCTAGGAGCAGTTTTCTAAGAATCCATCACTTTACACAGGATGCGATGGCCCTGGCCCCATCACAAGCAGGAGAGAGACACACAAGTCTCCGACTATGGAATAAGAAACCCTTCTACAGTAACAGGGGGACCCTGAAGGCTGGCGTGGCCCCAGCCTAGAGGGACAAATTGCCTCTGACTGTCAAACTCACTCTGCACAGGCCTTGCCGAGAGCTTCAGTGTTCCCCTGTGGGAACGAGAGAATGTGCCCAGCCCCAGTCTTTCCTCTGACACTGGGTGTGTCCTTCACAGGGCTGGTCTGCTGGTTTGGTAGTTAGCCAGACGGAAATGACCTGAAATGAAGTTTGAGTCATCTGTCTCGCCCACCTTTGAATCCATTCATTAATTCGCTTCATCACTCATTCGTTGTAGAAATAATTATGGAATGCTCTGTGTGAACCAGGCACTGCTCCTGGCACTTGGGATACTGAAGTGAACAAGACAAAGACAAAGGTAACCCCCCAACTTCATGGCAGGGCAAAGACAAGAACCAAGCAGCATCTGTGTAAAAGTGAATTAGAGAGTTTATCTGAAGAGGGTGGCAGGCATGGAGGAAAGAGAAAAGCTTGAGCCTAGTAGAACAGGTGGGGTGACCACGAGTGTTCCGTGGGAAACAGGGGCCTCACAGAGCATGGAGGAGCAGGGCCTGCAGCTCCCTAGTGTGGCGTGTGCCCCGCCATATGCAGGAGGTCAAGGAGATCTGGCCCCCTTTGTTGGAAGCAAATGTCGGACTGTGAGTGCAGTCCCAGGGCAGTGAGTGCAGGGGTTGGGGGTGGCAGTGGGGAGAGGCAGTTGCATCTGGACACATTTTGAGGCTGAACTAAGAGGATTTCAGAAAGGATTGGATGGGGTCAGAGATGGGGACAGTAAGGGACGGATGGGGTGGAGTTGACCTGGGATGTGGGGCCTGTGAGCTCAGGAGGTGTCTGTGTGCAGTGGAAAGGTGATTTCTCACTCCATCCAGGCCACATGTGGCACCGCGTCTGAATGTCTGCACACTTGCAATGCAGCTGGACCCCTTTGGGTGTACCCAGAGCTTATTTACGGCTGTGATCGTTACAGTTCCTTTTCATACTGGGCTCAGATGTGTTGAATGTATCCGACTGAGAATTTGAACGAACAGAAAAGATGATGGGACCAGAAAGGCAATTACTGCTGGAAAATCATGGCCTTTCCAACTTCAGCGTTCCCTGCCCCAGAGGCAGGTTTTCATTTTCATGTGAAACTTCAGCTACTGTCTTGGAGGGGGTGGACTTTTCATCTTCCAGATCTGGGGAGGAAGGTTATATTGAGCATTATGGAAGCTGCTTCAGATGCAGATTTTAGGAAGACCCAAGAGAAGAAAATAGGTCTCTATGACATCACTTCCATATGGAAGGGAGCTTGGAACCGATTTCCTAGTGCACAGTAGTCTTGAGAGAAGTCACCGAGCTGTCTTCCTCGTTCCCACTTGTTCTGCCAGAAGTGATACCCAAAATACTCCTTCTCGATCGACACTACAAATATATCCCTCTCTCCCAAGAAGCTCATCATGGCTCTGAAGTTCCCAGTTCATGAAATTAAAATTTATCACTATAGTTTTCTTCCCCCTTTCCAAGACAGAGTCTTGCTGTGTCGCCTAGAGCTGGAGTGCAATGGCCCGATCTTGGCTTACTGCAACCTCCGTCTCCCGGGTTCAAGCAATTCTCCTGCCTCAGCCTTCCGAGTAGTTCAGATTACAGGCACATGCCATCACGCCCGGCTAATTTTTGAATTTTTAGTAGAGACGGGGTTTCACCACATTGGCCAGGCTGGTCTCGAACTCCTGACCTCATGATCCACCCACCTCGGCCTCTCAAAGTGCTGGGATGACAGGCATGAACCACCGTACCCAGCCTATCCCTACAGTTTTTAAGGCTCCATCGAACTCTATCGAATGGCTCCATTTTACCTCTCTCGACACATTTTACACACAAATGACAAACATAATCATAATCAACAACATAATAAGAGGTCTGTGATTCTTTGTTATTTTATGTATTTGTTTGTTCAGCAAGTATTAAGCACCTGCTGTGTGTAGGGCACTGTTTTAGAAGCTGGGAATACAATGGTGGATCTAACTCCAGTCTTCATGGGACATATAATCCAGAAAAGGATCCCAATAAAAGAAGAATCTCCGTCCGGTAGAGTGGTGGGTGGAACAGATGAGACGTTCTCAGAGATGGCAGAGACGATGTCTTACAGGGACTGACCATGGCCCTGAGGCCCCAGTAAGGAGTCAGCCCAACAGTATGGATAATCCCACAGACATTCAGGGTCCAGGACACTAGCAAGGCCCCAGGTGAGGCCAGGCCAACGGGTAAACAGGGTCTAGAGCCCATGAAGCATGATGGTGAGAACAGAAAACAGGTGCCTGCCGTGGGCTGATGCCCTGCGCCCAAATGTCTGGTGAGGGATGGTCGTGGGCCAGGGGTCCCTGACCAAGGGACGTCCATACCCTTGGGTGGGAAAAAAATATTTATTGTCACTAATCTCTAACCAAAAGTTAGCATTTCTTTCCGTTATAAATGTGCAAAATAAATGACTGTAACATTGCCAGTACTGGTAGGCAATGCTTGACAGATTCAGCAAATAAAAAATACAGGATGCCTAAATAAATTTCAGATAAACAAAAATTTTTAGTATATCTCACGCAATATTTGACACGTACTTACACTACAAAAATTATTCATTGTTTATCTGAAATTTAAACTTAACTGGTGTCCTGCATGTTCTCCGGCAGCCCTCTGTCATGGGGACTCTGTCCCCACAGCCATCAGCTATTTCCATTCGCACTACGCTTGTTGCGGTCATCCTGACACACGTGTGTGCTCATCACTGTTCCAAAACCACAGCAGCTGTGAAACCAGGTTGCAGACTATTTAATGCATTAATAATGCACACATGTTGTCATATAGCAAGCTTTTTTTTAAAACTTATTTTGCTGTTTCAGTGTCATTGGTTTTCTCTGTCACCTGAAGTAGTTCATTTCACACACTTAGAAGCATGAGTGTGAGGAGTCCATGGTCTTCCACAGATGACCTTGGGGATCCACGGCATGAAGACAGGGAAGGCTCCAGCAGTGCAGCACCTGTCACCCCTTCTCCATGAGCCCAGGCCTGACTGCATCCACCACGTGCCCCCGAGGCCACACCCCCCGTGCAGTATGCTGGCCCTGGGGGAAGGCTGCCGGATTCTGTGCAAGCCCAGAGAGCCCACAGATTGACGGCCCTGATGTCAGCAGTCAAGGCAGTGGGAGCCTCGCAGCCTGGACACGTGGAAGACAGTCCTAGTGCACCTTCCAGTGGGTCCCGGAATCCCCACAGACCCAGTCCCTGCAAGACCTTCCCCTCACAGAGTCAAGGTTCATCTTAGAGGCTAGATGGGGTGAAGAGACTTGGGGATGAGAGCAAGGAGAAGCAGCCCTCTGAGGAGTAGCCCCAAGAGGTGCTTGGAGGGGACGGGATAAACATTAAACTGTTCCTGCTACCCTGTGGGTGACAGCAGACAGGAGGAAGGGCAGATGATTCCAGAGAAAATCCACCACATTTGCTGGTCTCAGTTTTGTCCTCATGGCGCATACCACTGTGTATATCTCTGTATATGTCAGGAGCCCTGGGGCAAACCCGTCCCGCCCTCCCTCCCGCACAACTCCACAATGCTAAGCCCCTTCTTGTTACTTTGCTTTGGGTCAAAGTTCAATGCCTTCTCCTGATGCCAAGGTCACATTTGCACCCACTCTGGTTTAGATCCGCCCCAGCCTGCCCTCCCTCCCTCCCCCATCCCCCCTTCACCACCAGCCTCTGCCCCATGTGGCCCCTTCGCAGCACTTGATGACACACCTGACACTAAGCTCATGTCTCCAGTAATGCACCAAACGTACCCAGCACAGGACAGGGTCCAAGTGCCCAAGTGTGGAGCCATGAGTGCACTGAGGGTGCTGCAGGGGCACCCGGGCCTGGCACAGGCGTGCCGCTCAGTGCGCATTGGTTGAATGCGTGAATGAATGGATGAGTGAATTGAATTAGACAGTGGGTGCTACATGAACCCTGGTTTAGAAATAACACGGGTCTCCCCAGAATTACCTTTGAAGTGTTTGTTTTAATTTACTTTATCCCCAGAGGCCAGGATTTGAGAATGACAATCGGTATGTCTATGCACAAATGGAATTCATATTTTTTGATGGAACGTGGAAATTCCTGTTTGTGGAACCTTTCCTCCACCGAGATCCTAGAATGTAGTCATGAAGACTCATGCACCAGCCGCCTGGGCTCTAGTCCCAGCTCCCCCACGAACTGCCATGCGGCCTGAGCACGTTAATTACCCTGGCTGGGCCTTGATGTCTCCCATCTACACACTGGATGAAATTAGAATATGTTTTACAGGCTTTTATGAGGGCTGAGGCGCTCCATCTGCATAACTCACTCTGATGGATGTCTGCCTCATCATGAGAGACACGTCAGCAGGTGCTGCCTCATTTGGTTTTGAAATGTGTGGGTGTCACATCACATTAGGTGGCTGCTGTAATGGCCCTAATGGAACGACCTGAATTCCTATCCCCAGTCCCCACACCCCAGTCCGCTGACTCCAAAGCATAGGGATGCAGGCAGAGATGAAACCGTGTATAAAATACATTTATTTAGATCCAAGAATATGGTTAGCGTCCAGCTGCTCCTCCCTCCCCCTAACCGTGGAAGAACCAGGCGGCCACACAGGGAAACCTCGGTGCTTCTGCTTCGAGAGAACCAAGTTCATATCATCTCCATCTTAAACAATTGTATTAAAGCCGCATACAGAGCCCACGTACAGTCGCGGTGTGTGTGTGTGTGTGTGTGTGTGTGTGTGTGTGTGTGTGTGTGTGTGTTGAGGGTGGCATTCGTGAAAGCCCCCTCAGAGGTTACTCACATGCACCGTCAGCCTGTGGGCACACACTCACCATCACTTTGCTGGAGTGTGCTTTACACTGTGCTGTGCTTAATAAGAGCACAGCATGGAAACAGCTTCTTCAAAAGGTGATTATATGTAACTACATATATATGTGTATTTAGGAAAATACGGGACAATTGTCTTGGGGACGACATCCTCATTTAAAGAGACGCCTGTGCAGCCCTGGGCTGGGGTCTCTGCATTTGATTTCCATCCCTGGCTGGATTTGGGAATCCCTGTCAGGGCTGCGGGAGGGAACGAGGGAACCTCCAGAGGGAGGGGACATGTGATCCTGGTTCCTTGTGCAGGATCCCCAGCAGGGAGGCAGCAGCCGCAGCCCCACGTGGCCAACCCGCCTGAGAAATCCAAGCTAAAAATAGCCCGGAGCCTCACACTCTCCAGCTCAGGGAGGCACGATTTTTCCTCTAGGGTTCAGAGCAGCATTAGGAGTGCACTGACGGAACTGTGACACACCAGAAGCATTGGCTTATTCTAATCTGTCGCTGGAATACACCGCAGGCTTGGTTTTCCTGATAAATCTGGAATGTGCATTGAGGAAAGCCAGGGGGGCGTTTCCTGGGTTCGGGGGCAGGGTTTGAGGGTGTGAAGGCCTCTCCCCAAGCCCCCGGAGCGACCAGGCTTTGTGTCCACAGCCTCCTCCAGGAGGAGGGCTCCCGGTCTCTGAATGTGTCACGTACACTTCCTTTCAAGGCGTCACTATGCGGCTGCATGCTTAGGTGTAGCCAAGAATCGAGCTCCTTTTTCACACACAGCAATATCATACACCTTTCTTTTTTCAAAAAACAATGTAGATTATCTTCAGCAGTAAACTGCATCGTTTGCTCTCAGGGCATGGTTAAGAAGAGACCAAATAAAGGGGGGCCTTGGAGGATCTTTAAAAAATTCAAGTTTTAGTGTATAGACCTAATGGAACCTCCTTTTATTGAATCTATAAATGCTCAATCCAATTGCGTGTGTTTGGAAAGCTAACATTTTCCACACGAGACAGCTGGTGGAATGTGTGCTCTTAGTTCTAAAAATAGGTAAATCCCGAGGAACATATCTGCGCTTCCTGTTGTGAGATGGTGCAGATGTTCTAATATCAAAGATCAAAACGACATTTGCCAGTTATGAAAATCATCCTCAATTAACCGTGAAAAGTACTGTCTCATCTATCAGATAATTTCTCCCTCCCTCTCCTCTCTCCTCATTTCTTGTATGGGATTTTTGAGATGGAAACTCCCCACCTTAGTGGGAAGGGAGGGGCAAGGGGCAGAGAAATAAGAAGCGGGTAAAAACTAAACAAGATGCTATCAAGAGGCAGTCATTCCTGCAAAGGAAGTATAGTGTGTGTACAGCAGAAGCGTCTGGCTTAGGGCTGGGGAAGGTGTCCCGGTTTATGTCTCAGAGGCCGGCTGGGTGCCCCAGGGGAGCTGTCCTGCCCAGCATGGCTCTTCTGATAGCTTCCAAGTCCCCATGCGTCAACCCCTAGCTTTCTCTGGGAGAAAGTGGGAGCTAAAAATAGCAGAATGGCTTGCACTGGACCTCCACGTCCACGTGTTTCCTGCCTCTCAGGCCATAACTCAGGACAGAGATTTATGGCCACCTGGGTTCCAACAAGTTACTCAGGGCTTCCCAGGCGAAGCAGACACATTTGCTGTCATGTTGATTTTACAAGGAGATGAACTTTCAGAGGCTCTGAAAGCGAAGGGTGATGAGGCAAGCCCTGCCACCAAGCAGGCCCGGGCTGGAGGCCCTGGCAGCCTCTCCGAGCTCTGTCGCAGAATCGAGTACTTTGAAAATATTTTCATCTAAAGTTTTATTCCCTAAGGTGCTCTTGCCTTTTTTTTTAATTAAAAAATTGTTGTGGTAACTCGCACATACATCAGATTTATTATTTTAACCACTTTAAAGCATAGAGTTGGTTCCGGGGCATGATGTACCTTCACACTGCTGTGCAACCACCACCAACATCCATCTCAGAGCTTTTTCATCGACCTAAATGGAAACTGTGTGCCCATTAAATACGAACTTCCCTTTCCCCCTTCCCAGCTCCTGGCAACCCCCATTCTTCTTCCTGTCTGCACAACTTAAGACTATTCTAGGCACTGCATATAGGAGGAGTCACATCATCTGTCCTTTTTTTCTTTTCTTTTTTTTTTGAGACGGAGTTTCACTCTCGTTGCCCAGGCTGGAGTGCAGTGGCGCGATCTCGGCTCACTGCAACCTCCACCTCCCGAGTTCAAGCAATTCTCCTGCCTCAGCCTCGTGAGTAGCTGGCATTACAGGTATCCACCACTGTGCCTGGCTAATTTTTGTATTTTTAGTAGAGATGAGATTTCACCATGCTGGCCAGGCTGGTCTCAAACTCCTGACCTCAGGTGATTCACTGGCCTCAGCCTCCTACAGTGCTGAGATTACAGGCGTGAGCCACTGCGCCCAGCCTGTCCTTTTGTGACTGCCCTCCTTCACTCAGCGTCCTGTCCTCTAGGTTCATCTGTGTTATACATGTGTCAGAAATTCCCTCCTTTTAAGATAGAATAATACAATATGCCATTCTACGTAGAGTCCATATTTTTGTTTATTCATTCATCTGTCGGCGGACATGGGCTACGTTTACCTGTTGGCTATTGTGGGGAATGCTGCTGTGAATATGGCGGTGTAAATATCTGTTTGGAATGCTGCTGTGAATATGGCGGTGTAAATATCTGTCTGAGTCCCTGCTGTGGACTGTTTGGGTGGATACCTGGAAGTGTGACTGCCGGATCAGATGGTCATTCTGCCTTTAATTTTGGGAGGAACTGCCGTATTGTTTCCCACAGCAGCTGTGCCAGTTTGCGTTCCCTCCAGCAGCACACAGGGCTCTGGAGCTTCCACATCTTCACCAGCTCTTGTCATTTCTTCACGTTTAAATGATCCAGAAAGCCTTCTGAATGGGGGTGCGGTGCTGTCTCACTGCGGTTTTGTCTTTCTCTATTGACTAATGATGTTGAGTATGCCTTGACTATCCTTGTTATGAGTGATGATGACCAAAACAATGGAAAAAACTCCTATAGGATGTGTCTGATGGTTGTTTTCAAGGGTAGACTGAGGGTAAGGGAAACCACGGTGCCTGGGAAGGAGAAGGGGTTCCTAGGGCAAGATGAGGTGTGCAGAGAGTTACTAGTTTAAGGACTCACCTGTGGTCATCGCTCCTGAGACACTTGTACAGATGTGTGCACGGTTACACCCCAAGCGTGACACCCCGGGGTAGGAGGAGGAGAAGGAGGGTCACAGGGGCAAGGACCAATGAGCAGGGCCGGTGAGCAGCACGAAGGCTGTACCCAGGGCCCCTCAGTGGCTCTGAGGTGCAGGGTGAGCTGCCTGCCCCAGCGGTCAGCCGCGAGGATGAACTGGAATCTCGTCCCCATGTGGAGGGCGGGTTTTAGAGGAGCAACCCACTCCGGTTGGGCAGGGCAGCTCAGGCCACAC
Source organism: Piliocolobus tephrosceles (assembly GCF_002776525.5). Classification (NCBI taxonomy): domain Eukaryota; kingdom Metazoa; phylum Chordata; class Mammalia; order Primates; family Cercopithecidae; genus Piliocolobus; species Piliocolobus tephrosceles. The sequence continues at coordinate 160,302,837 of NC_045439.1, forward strand.
CTGCCCGGCTCCCCCACGGCACGGGGCAGGGGTGGAGGAGGCCCCTGCTACCCACTGTCATGGACACTCCTTGGCAGAAATTTCAAACAAGCGTCAAGGAGCGGTAGGACTTCCCCGGTGTCCGTCTTACACAGCTGCCGCTCCTGTGCCAATGGCTTTCAGCTGCATCAGCTGGAAAAGAGGTACGTTTTTGTCAGAACTGTCCTCATTCTGCAATTTGCTCTCTTCACTTTCAAACTACTCTAATGTGTCCTCATATCTGTGGCCACACACACAGGACTCTCACAACCATACGCTGGACCGGACAGCTGGGGGACGACGTTGGCCTTCCAAGTGACAGAAACGTTGCTCTGCACCGGGCCAGGCTTCCAGAGTGGAGTGTTCTGAAGGACTCGCCCTTCGTCACTGTCACCCAGAGAAGGCCTTGCACACCCTTTCTTGCCTGCTTTGGCTCATTTTTTGAGACTGCCATGCTCAAAAGTCCCGAGAACAATAAACTATTGAGATTGTTTTCCTGGCATTTGAAGAAGGGAGGTGGTGGCAATGCTTCTCAGGGTCTCAGGTGAAACATACGATTTCCACGCGGCTTAAGAAGCCTGTCTGGGCAGCCTGGCTGGGCTGCCTCAGTGCCCCACCTGTCCAGAGCCGGCCTGGTCACCTGCATGTGCAGGGGCCGAGGGAGACAGCTGTGAGTGTGTGGAGGCCATAGGCATTGGCTTGGTGGATATTTCCTGGCTCCAGCTGTGCTGTGTTTGGGCCAGGGAGTGTGATGGGAGACAAGGAGGTTGCGTGTCCATGGACGGTCACTGTCATTAGACTGATGAAAAGAACGTGATGGCAAACCTCAGTGTGTGTCCCCAGTCCGGGACGCTCTCCATCAGAGTGCATGTGGGCATGAGTTTCATGGTGCCCTGATGCCCCAGCAGGGTTGGAGGGCAAAGAGGAAGCTCGCCCAGGTCCCCTCAGGGCTGCTGGGTGATGAGGCAGAGCCACTCATGCACCGTGGGGTCAGGGCTCTGAAAGTGTTTTCCAAGCGGAATAACCACGGCAGCTTCTTGTACCCCAAAGGCCTGAGAGTAAGTCTTCATCACAGGCCTTAAGCTTGGACGAAGGAGATTCAGGATGAGAAAGACGCGTGGCACTACCTGTTCACACACCTCTGCTGTCTTCCCAGCGTAGGGACTGCTATTGATAATAAATGACTGGTTAACTCCGACGGCCCAGCTAGTCAGGACCCCCTTCTTTGTTTTATTTAGTGATTGTGTCCCTGGCCAGTCCCCTTTAAAATTCATGGCTTTGGGAATAATAAATAAATAAAAAGAAACTTCGCGGCTTCATCCCGAAAGTGCAGATGGGTCACCCTGGCTGTCCAGAACATTTTTGCATTTCTCTGTAGATTATTTGCGGGAGCAGCATGACTGGTCTGTCTTGCATTATTTATTATGTTTTTTTGGTCATTTAACTTTGAGATGCAAACATAAAATCTGTAAAACTAAAAGATAACCCTTTCTAAAATAATTGAATTACGAACTAGGAAATACCACTTTCTGCAGTAAAGCACGAAACTGCCTATACCGTTAGAGAAGGTAGCTGTGCTGAAAGCTGGAAGAGAAACGGGAGGACAGCCTGGGGCCTCCCCAGTCTCCCCACAGTTGCTGTTGCCCTCCAGCCAGAGAGGCTGGGAAAAGGTGAAAAGCAGACAGGTTTGCAGTTCAGGGAACAACCTGGGCTTTGTGTGCTGTTTTAAATAAGAACAGAGGACGCTGAAAAGTCCTCATTAGGAAGAAAACATTAAGAGCCGGCGGAAGTCTGCCCTGGCTGGATGGCTGTGGGTGTGGGCGCGCTGCTCAGGGAATTTTGGAAGCTGCGGATGGTCTCCCGGCAAAGTTGGAGGCACACAGTGTACTGGCGGGACCTGAGCCTGGGCCTGGCTCAGGAGGTGTTGGTTTGTGCCGCCCGGAGCCTGAGCCAGGTCGTACACTTTCCAGCGAAGGCCTCCGGCTGTGGTTTGATTAATGAGGACGGGAGAACAGCAGGACCATTCTAAATGTCAACACTGTTGTCACTTCTGTTGTTCCAAAACACTTGCCCCAGGTTAGGTATAAACTAAGGTCAAATAGTTTCCGAAGTATTTTGGTGCTTTTAAATCCAAACATGAGAAGGGCTTCATTCAGTAAGACACCAGGCTGACGCTGTGTGAGAACAGGCTGGGTTGCAACAGGAAGATCCTCTGGGTGGGGCTCGCAGGCCCGTGTAACAGTGGCCACGCCATTGAGAGGCCCCCAAGACGGCTTCCCTTCTGAGTGATGAACCCCAGGGGCTGGGAGGGAGGGAGCCACGAGGCTGTCTTCCCCAGGGCTTGCTCAGACCACCAAAGGCCATCATTTCATTAAAGGAAAACAAGGCCAGGCGGAGTTGGCTTACGCCTGTAATCCCAGCACTTTGGTACGCGAAGGCAGGCAGATTGCTTGAGCCTAGGAGTTGGAGATCAGCTTGGCCAACATGGTGAACCCCCATCTCTACAAAAACTACAAAAATTAGCCGGGCATGGTGGCAGGTGCCTGTAGTCCCAGCTACTTGGGAGGCTGAGGCAGGAGGACCCTGTGGGCCTGGGAGGTAGAGGCTGCAGTGAGCTGTGATCGCACCCCTGCACTCCAGGCTGGGCAACAGAGTGAGACCCCGCAGGAAAAGGGTAAGGGGGAGGAGGAGGGAGAGGGGGAGGGAAAGGGACCAAAAAGCTGGTGCTGACAAAGTTGATTTTGTGATCCACAAATGTGCTCTCACCCTGAGTGTGGGAAGCTCCCCTGGCCATGGGCTCCGCAGCAGCAGCAGGGTGAACGCTTACGAAAGTCTCTGTGCCTTCGAGGTAACAGGTCCAAACGGGCATTTTCAGTAGAGATCCGAGGAAAGCAGGAGGAGGGCGGAGCTGAGTCTCAGTGCCTTACTGAAGGCACAGATACGACGAGGGCAGGTGCCTCCTGGCCAACGAGTCAGGGAGCCGGGACCCACTCTGTGCTCACTGCTCTCCCGGGTCTCTCTTGCTGTTCCTCTCTGCACTCTGCACCCCTCCCTGCGCCTCCCTGGCCTTGCATGGCTTGGGCAGCTTCTATGTGCAGGGGAGAAGCTCTCCTTGTAGTTACATCCAAGCACTTGCCGCCATGCACACTTACAGCTGGGCCTGCATTTTCTAGTCACAAATAAAGAAATAGCCTATATCCCTTTAACTCCTACACCCACTCTCTTCTCTATTCTATAAATGACTGAACGACAGTCTGGGTATATTCATGATTTGTCTGTTTCTCCTTTTTGTAAATTTTAGTTTCATGTATTTTAAAGCTCTGGTTATTAGGGGTGTATCACTTGGGCGATTCTCATGTCCCGAGAAGCCGGCCTTTTTACCATTATCACATCCCTCTTTATGACCTGAAGTCTATGTTGTCTGATATTAATATAATTATGTCTCCTTTCTTTTACATATTGTTTCTATATTAAATTCTTTTGCATCCATTTATTTTCAACCCAGTGTCTTTTTACTTCACGTCTTCTTTTGAAGAATGCAAGTCTTGTTATAGTAGCCAGAAATTACAGAAAATATTAAATCATAATGGGTTAAAGCAAGCAATTGTCCTTTACCTCTGATTATCACAGGACTGCCTTCAGCGTTTCAGGATTACCACTCATTCTTAGATTCTTCAAACATTTTCTCAGCGTATTCCAACGGGTAGGTTCTGTGCAAAGTGCCAGGGATAGGGAAGAGGACATAGTATCCGACCTCCAAGAACTTAGAATTAATTGATTTTGACTTTGACGAGTTAGGCACACTGTACAATGTCCAATGACTAACCCAGCTATTTTGTCACCAAGCCTTAGGAAGCCAGCCTTCCTACTTATTTTAGATTCGTTTTTAGGATTTGGTAACCTATTTCACCTACTGCTTTCTTTGAGATAATCATGAAGTTCGCCCCCATATGTTCATTTTGACATCAAACTTAGTTGCTCGGCATGAATTGTTATAATTGTGGATTTCTGTGAATACTCCCCATCCTAACAGCAGCTGTCAATGCCCTTTACAACATTTATTTCTCTCAACTGACTGTGGGATGCATATTCCTGAAGCCAGCGCCAAGGTCATTCCATTTCCCAGGAGCAAGCATCTACTCTCCAGAGGAGAAAGACGTGCTCTGGAAAGAAGGTAGGTGTGTGTGCAGGATCGTCTGGGAACTGGGCACCTGGAACTCTCAGATACACACGTAAATATGCGTCTAGTCCTTGTACTTGGTGCTCACAACCACTCCCTTAATTCAGGGAGCACTGCCACCTTCCCAAGGAGATTCTTTTCCTATGTGTTGTTCCAAGAACAGAGGAGGTGGCATCGGGCTGGGCAGGGTGGGCATGGCTGTCACCTTCAGTCTGAAATCACTGGCTGCTGAAGTCCCCACCACCCCTTTGTCTCCCCCATTTAACGGCATAGAGATTCCTCTGACGTCCACTCATGCAGCATCTCAGGTGTTCTGAGGGAAGTGGACCTTCTCTCCCAGCTCCAGCTGGGAGTCCCGGTCGGGACGTTTCCCTCCATTTGCCAGTGAACGGTTCTGAGGATGTTGTGCAAGCTCTGCAGGGTGAGGCTGAGGAAACCGGGACTCTGGAATGTGGAGAGAGGGGCCCTCTGTCTCTTCTGAACAGTGATGCATGGATAAGTCCTGAGGGTGACTCCAGCCAAGCATCTCCAAGAACAGAGGCAGCCCCAGGACAAAGCTGTCCCTGAAAGCCAAGGGAGGGATAAGGGAGAAAAGCCCAGGTCTGAGTTGCTGAGTCCAGGCACCCTCTCTTGGGACCTGCACTGAGCCTGTGCCTGCTTTTCTGCTGGACTGGAATGAGGTGCATTTTCTGTGACTTGCAATGGCCCACACACATTGTGGAATGAGCCACTCTTTCCTGACACGCTGTGCTTAGGAATTTCTTTGTCCTCAGATCCTGTGCCCTCTCTGCATTGCTGTCCTTGAAGACAGGCATCCAAAGAGGCCCTAGGTCTCTCCATACAGCAGGAAGCACACCCTCACAGCCCCAGTGCTGAGCAGAGCCAGCAACTAAGAACTGTTTGACAAAGCAGAAAGGAGGACTCGGAAGAGAACAGGCCACAGCATTGCCTTGGATTGTCATCATTTCCTCCCCTTCCTTCTCTAGTTTTAGAGGGACAGAACTAACGGCTCGTTAGAAAAATGCCCGAAGTTGGCTGAGCTCCTTGGCACGTGGTGCCGATGGCCTGGTGCAGGGTGCCGCGGTGGCTGGCTGTGCAGCAGCCTCGGTGTGTGCCATGCAGCTGTTTTCTTCATCGCCTCTAAAAGGACTTGCCTTACGGAAGTGCCCTCAGATCATACTCTGGGAGGTCAGCTATTAATCATTTCATACACCAGTGGGAACTGGACACACTCTCTTGGCAAAGTGAAGGTTGTTTATTGCTTGTTACGATTTAACAGGCAAAATACTACACCAGGCTGTAATACCTAAGTGGTCTTCGTGAAATGCCTGCCGGAACAGAATGCTGGGATGCACTCAACCATGAATGTTTCTTGAGGTCTCCCTTTCCCTCACCTGGATAAAGCAGAGCCCAGCCCTCCCGTGTCGGTGGGACTGGAAGCCCGTGGGGGACTCTGCGTCTGGGGGCCACGTGCTCTGCCCTCTGCCATCTCTGCTCCCCCGTGTTCGCACCTGGCTGCATTCACTATGCGCGGTCACACGTTTGTACCCAGGGAAAGCAGAGCCATGCACGCTGAAGAAAACAAATCACACTGCTTGTTCTTAAAAATGAGATGAAAAAATAAATCTAAACACACTTTTCAACCGTCACTCTTCTTTAAACTTTTATATATGTTAAAGCTCTTCTTTTTCTTTTCAATATTCTCTACTCAGAACTTTAAAAAATAAACTCTCTTTTTTGGTACCTCTTGTTTCCTGTATTAGCCTGGGAAACATTTAGAAATACATCTCCCTAGAACTCTTCTGTGCAAATAATAAACATAAATAATATTAATTTATTTATATATATTTAAAAAGGCCATTTCAAGGTTTTCACTGCGACCGCCTTGAAGATGCTCCTATAAGTAGTCTGTGGTCTGGCCCCTGAAGTCCTGATCGGCCTGAGTGGGGCTGGACAGCAAGTCCACGTGCGGTTTGTCCATGGGCATGCTGCTCCGTCCGGCTGAACTGTAGGACGCTCCCCAGCCTGCTGACCAGTGACCAGGAGGAAATCCAGTTGAGTAAGCTGAAGGGGGGCAGGCTGAAGAGGGAAGACAGGGGGGTCACCCTGCTGATGCTGGCAGCTCTCACCTTGGACTCCTCAGGACACCCTCCCGGGACAGCATCCCCTGGCGTGGAGGACCTGGGGGCCGGTGCACTCAGCCTTTCCAGCAGGGTGTGCTCCCTCAACGCCATGCTCATGTCCGCCGTGCTGGGCTCCCCGCTGGCCTCTGGGGAGCAGGCTGGCTGCTGTGTGTGCCACGAAGGCTGGGACAGGGGCACAGAGACGGTCCTCCCTGCTGAGTGCTCGGTTCCTGAGTCCTTCGGGAGGCAGCCCTGAGCAAAGGTCTCTTTGGGAGTCCTGTGTCTTCTGGGGGACTTCCTGGCCAACTGACGTGCCAGCTGAAGCTGGGTGGGGAAAACGCTCCCCTGGAGGGATCTGAAAAACAATCTGGAAAGAGCACATTAAAACAGAAAGTTAGGTATCGCTGTGGGTGGTGTCTCTGAGCTTCCAGAGACCCTCACAGGGCAGAAGCAACGCCAGTGCTGTCCGGGCCCCCTCGGGGCTCCGCGGCACCGTCCCACTCCGACACCCACCTGGGCAGCAGTGCAGCGACAGGTGTCATCAGGCAAGTCAAGTAAAACACGGGGTCACCCAGTAAGGCCTGCATAGTCCAGTAAGGGTTGGATGGAGGATAGCACGTGGCACAAGACGCGTTGTAAATCAAAGCCACGGCGAAAAACAAAAGGACACTGAAGCCACACGTTATCCAGTTGAGCCAGGTCTGAGGGGGAATGAGAAAGAAAGGGCTTTTATTTCCACCTAAAAGTGACAACAATGACAATACCAAAAACGTGCCAGTCATCAATGAGCGGGTGTGAGGGTCTGAGGCCTTCGGACACACTGTGGTCTATGACGCGGGTCACCGGTGGGGCTCAGTGAGGCCTCCGGAACCTGTGGACCACCCTGGGAGATGCACAGGAGGTGAGATGGAGTCGGGGGCGAGAGGGCAAGACAGGAGGGAAGGGAGAGAATGTGCTGGTGCAGGAGGGACAGAGGCGGGAGGGAGATGAGCGTGGCTGGGGAAGTGCGAGCATCGGGCTGCAGCGGCTCCCCACACCGCAGGGCTGGGGAATGCGCCACTGTCCTCCTCATCACAGTGAGGTCAGCTTTGCGGTCTCCTGTCTACTCCAATCGACCTCATGAATCTGCAGGGAAGTGTAGGGTCCACGGCATCAGTGCCCTTCTGAGACGTGGCCACGCAGGCAGCTCTCACCCAGGTTTTGGTCTCAATGCCGAGGTGCAGCAGGAAGGTGAGCAGTGCGATTGTCACGATAGGGGTCCCCCAGGTGAACAGGTCCACGTTCGAGTCATAGTAGGCCTGAAAGACAGCGGGGTCCTGGATCTGTAGGTCCCCGGATGCAGCTGGTAAGAAAAACTGCGCCCGGGGGCCAACTTACCAGGTAAGGAATGGAAAAGCAAACCAGGCTCTGGAAGGTGGCGTCGGCCATGTTAAACCAGAATGTTCGCGGCCGGTATTCCTGGGACACAAAAACAATCAGTGATGTTACAGTGAAGTGCTGGCATCCTCTGTGAAAGCAGTTAGAATAAAAATGGAGTCACTTGTGTTAAAAACAACAACAACAACAACAACAAAAGCCAGCCCTGAGGAATAGAGCTGGGAAAGACCATGAAGGGAGGGTTCTTATGCATAAATGTCTGACAACAAAAATGATCATATCCACAAAAAATGTATCTGTAAGGACATGTGCCCAGCAACTGTCTGTCCAACCTCAGACAGGCATCATTTTTGTTGTTTATCCTTGTAGCCAAGGAAAGAGCATCTCAAAACAATTGTGAAGTTTTTTCCTTTAAATATATATGTCTTCCTTTACCTCCCTAAATATGCACGTAGTTTACTACAGCACACATATTCCCACTGCAATGCCCTATTCCCGAATAAACACCATTCTCTTTTAGAGAGCCTCTCTCTGTTTGCTATTTAGGTTGACACCTCGAATGACATTTCCTAGAATGCTACACATAAGTGAATGCACAAGGCAAGTACCCGAGGAAAACCCATTCTCTCAGGACTTTTGGAGATGTGAGGCCTCAGAGGCCTGATGAAAAGCACTACCAAACACCTACAAAACTATCTGCAGCTGAGTTACTGGGAACACATGCACCAACAAGCACTTCAGTAGCTCCAGGTTCACAGTAAAAAGATGAAACTGGCCGGGGGCGGTGGCTCACGCCTGTAATCCCAGCACTTTGGGAGGCCGAGACGGGCAGATCACGATGTCAGGAGATCGAGACCATCCTGGCTAACATGGTGAAATCCTGACTCTACTAAAAATACAAAAAAACTAGCCGGGCGTGATGGCGGGTGCCTGTAGTCCCAGTTACTCGGGAGGCTGAGGCAGGAGAATTGCTTGAACCCGGGAGGTGGAGCTTGCAGTGAGCGGAGATTGCACCACTGCACCCCAGCCTGGACGACAGAGTGAGACCCAGTCTCATAAAAAAAAAAAAAAAAAAAAAAGGATGAAACTGCTTTCTACATCTTGCCAGGGAACACATCTCTCGAGTAGGAACAGCACCTGAAGTTCCAGGCCTTCCCCCCAGTGTGAGCCCTTGCATTCCTTCCACTTGGACCAGGTTTTGCCTCTCTTGGTGGTGGGTCCCTTAGAATGTTTCTTAAGAGCGATTTTAAAATCACACAATGGACGTGTCCCAATGTTAAAAGCAAAAAGCTATATACCCGTGGGCAGAAATGAAAATAACCTTGATAGAGACGAACAGTCTCTATTCCCCGGGTGACCAAATGTGTATTTGACCCTGCCAAGTCCGAGAGCAGCTGGCACGGGACCTGCAGGAAACAGACTGGGGAAGGAGCTCTGGCTGACACTGAGGGAAAGTGCTGGCCGGGCTCTCGTGGGCCACCCGATTCCACAGGACAGGACACGCTCCCAGCGTCTTGGTCCCACAGGTGGCCGAGGAGGCTGAGGCCTGGCCAAGGATGGGAATTCCCCTGAAGCAACAGACAACAAGCAGAGGCCCTGCTCCCCTCCCTGGCCCTCCGCCTCCGGCACCCCGTGCATGCAGCCTGCTTCTGTGGGAACCGAATATTCACAGAGGTGGCCAAGGGAAGTTAACTCACCAGTGAATGAATCTGGAATTAGGGATTATTGCAGGAGAAATGAGACTCCATGTTCTTTTTACCCACATGGACTAATTCAAGGCAAAGACAAGCACTTACTGTTTACTTTAATGGCTGGCTAGAAACAGCTGGTCATCTGTGTGTGAATCTATGTGGTATATGAATGTCAATATGTATTTAAATCTAGTTGCTCTTTCAGTGGCTCAGTGGCTTCCCTGTGGGTTTGTCTTCTTGTTAATTTCCATTCAAAATAAGTCACATTTTCTTCCTTGCTTTAGAAAAATCCCCCCTCCAGCCTCCATGATCCCCTGCGACTGACCCGGACTCTGGGCTTTCCCTGGGCGCCTGGAGACTCTTGGAGGGGGGACAGTTTTGCTTACGACACTCAATGCACTGCAGCCAAGCAGACAGTGGCCCTTTTTCTCCTTCCTCTAGAATGGTGAGTTCTAGAATTTCTGTTTGTCCAGGGTGTCCACCTCCCCCAGGGAGGCTGGGGGACTGGCGCTTTGGAAGGGTGAACGTGGGGGGCAGAGTCAGGAGGCGGAAGGCGGAAACTCCGGGGAACTTTACCTCCATGTTCTGGCCACTCTTGTAGAGCTGCGGGTTGGTCTGCAGCACGTTGGCCGGCACATCCCTGTCCAGCACCCCAGTCACGAGCGGGGGAAGCGACGAGAAGAGCAGATTAAAGAAGATTAGATACCACTGGTCAATCATGGCAGATGCAGAGAAGCCACAGAAAAACTGGAACCAAAACAGGAGGCCCACAAACATCTGAAATCAAGAAAGGAAGAAGAGGAACCGGCGAGTCTTCAGTCATTGCTGAGGATTCTCATCGAGGGAGCTGACAGGCCTGTAGAGTTTCAGTCAAGATTAACTGTATTGGCAGCAATTTCTTCCAAAGACAGCTGTGACCTCGAGTCCTGCTGCTGGCCTCCGCCTCTCCCGCTTCCTCCTTCCCTTTCACCCTCCTCACTCCCTAAGAAAGAAGAACTGGCGGTGGGAATCGGGAGTTCCCGGGGGCAGCCCTTGTGGGGATGAGGTTTTGTGCTTGACAGGCTCTGGATCATCAACATAAAACAAAACCAAGGTTTCACAGGGCGCTAGGGCTGCTCACATTTCAAGAGGGCCAGTTGGGTATGAGCTGTGGCTTCTTCCCTAGTGGCCCTCCTCTGTCTGTGACCCCAGACAAAGCCTACCTGTGGCTCTATCTCTGCTCCCGTCTCCTCTTTAGTGACCTGCATACTCTCTGAGGAGGTGCAGTGGGCACTGACTGACTCCCACTGAGGGGAGGACACACAAAAGCACAATAGCAAAGCCAACGACCTCATCAGCATCGCTGCGGGGACCTCTGCTGGGGGGAGAGGGAGAGGCGTCATCTCTGATCCTCATAGCTACAGCTACCGGCTCAGCAGAACAGGAAAGTGAGATCCAGGGAGGTGGAGCAGCCACCTCCGGCCCCTGCTCAGTGGGGCGGGAACAAGGTCAGGTCTCTTCTCACTATGGCTAGATCCCTCAGGATCAGCGGCCTGAGTGCATGTATACGGTGGCCATGACAGTGTAGTGATTGCAAAGCATTCTAACACTCATGAGCTATGCAGCTGGGCACACAGCATGAACCCCTCATTCTCGCTTTCCTTGCTCATGGCATGGGCACACCAATGCCACTCGGCCAATGCAGCTGCTGTCAGCATTGAGAGGCCCAGTGCATTTCGAGTACTCACGGGAGTTCCTGGCGAGCTATCGGCGCGCGCCTACAGCGTGTGGTGGTGAGTGGCATCGTTATTTCCCTTGTTCGGGACTCAGGCAGGGCGAGTGCTCTTACCCCACATACAGAGAGGGAATTTGAAGTTCCAAGACATCAAATGACTTGGCTGAGGTCACGGTGTGAGTAAGAAGCCCAACTTGTTCAACTGTGATGGGTCTTGGCCTGGAGGGCAGGTACAGTCCCAGCTCTGACGCTGGACAGACATTCTCTGCTGGGCACCACAAAGCCTGGGCTTGGTTCTAGAGCTGCAGCTATCTACCCTTTTGACCGTGACTCAGTCACTTCACCTCCCTGAGTTTTTGGTTTCTTGACTTGAAAGTGACTTGTGAAGATCATAAGAAACAATAGTCTATGTTGAAATAACCCACCATGCCACATAGCCTCCAAGCCCTGTGTCAGACTATGATTTAAATGTCTTAATATGCAGCCTTTCCCCTACACGCTGAAAACTAACATTTGGTTTTTATTCATTGACTTTCTTCCCTTCCTCACTCCTACGGCTGGCTCTCGCTCACTCACCCCCACAGGCTTGGCCTAGTGAGTCATCGGTAACAAATGCAGTCAAGAGAAAGAGAAGTATTCAGATAATTGAGATTTTTTTTCCTATAGTACCAAAAAGCTTTCTTCCCAAACCACTGTTGCTATGGAAACTTTTCTTCTCCGCTTTTTATCGGAAAGAAAGGCCAACTTATTCCTAAAACTAATGAATTTCTCATTTCAGGAGGCAGAGTGATTATCCTTGAAGTCCTTGTGTAGATTAATGCCTGTTAACAAAGGTCTGGCGTTTTTATGGAATCAAAACTGGCCCCCTCTTCTCCTTTCCGCACCCTTCGATGGGGAGGGACTCGTCGCAGGAAGCAGGAGGCTGTGCCCATTCTAGGTGGTCACAGGGCCTTTGTTTGCATCTGAAATGTCTAATGATTTGGCCTACATCATTCTTGCCCTCCCTTCGATCTGAGCCATTTTAACTCGGAATTAGGGATCAGCTGGCTCAACTCACAGGCTTCATTTTGTTTTCTAAGATTTAAAAGATGACTGGACATGGTGGTTCATGCCCACAATCCCACACTTGGGGAGGCAGAGATGGGACGATAGCTGAGACCAGGAGTCTGACACCAGCCTGGGCAACACAGCGACACCCTGTCTCTACAAACTAGAAAAAAATTGCTAGGCATGGTGGCCTATAGTCCCAGCTACTCGGAAGGCTGAGGCAGGGAGATTGCTTGAGCCTGGGAGTTTGAGGATACAGTAAGCTATAGTGGCACCACTGTACTCCAGTCTGGGCAACAGAATCAGACCCTGTCTTTAAGAAAAAAAAAAATCCAAAGAAGAAATTAACTTGCTCAAGATCTCACAGCTAATAAGTGATAGAAATGGCGTTTGGATTCTGCCCTGCCCACCCCCATTCATCCCTCCACTCCTTTGGGAGCTGAGAACCTCTAGGCTTACAACTGTGCACTCGAGGCCTCGAAGCTCTCGGGATTCAATGCCAGGCTGGGAGAAAGGAGGTGGGAGCCGGCAAGCCCAGGAGTGGTGTGACAGCCCTCCTCGGATAGTCCCAGGCACAACCTAATCTGAATTAATGTCTGGGACCAAACCTGTAAGTTAAACATGCCCTGACTGGGTCTGAGCATCTATATGCATTTGCTAGAAGATGCTCTGAAAAATGAAGGGGGTGGGCGTGAGGGGGAAAGAGGTTGGGAAAAGAAAGGCAGGTGTAGCCTCCAGAAAAATAATTAAGAACATGGAGAACTAGGTTGGGCAACATAGCGAGACCCTGTCCCTAAAAAAAAAAAAAAAAAAAAATTAGATGGGCGTGGTGGTGCACACCTGTAGTCCCAGCTGCTTGGGAGGCTGAGGCTGGAAGATCACTTGAGCTCAGGAGGTTGAGGCTGCAGTGAGCTATGATGGCGACACTGCACTCCAGCCTGGGAGAAAATAGTGAGACCCCGTCTCAAAAAATAAAAAGGAAAAGAACATGAACAACCAATGACAGTTTAGAGCTAGCTAACTGGAGAGTTTTTATATGGAACTGGAAAAAGAATACAGCTTTTATTTTATTTATTTTTCAGAAGAGTACAGGATAGTCTTGACACTGGAGCTCTGGTGTTCAGCCAGGTAGATTCATGGCACTATCCTGGAAAATCACTTATCCTAAGAGTTTATTTTGTCTCCTGTTTGTACATTCAGCCAAAAGCAGCAGCAGCCCAGCAACTCCTCAGTCAAATATCTAGAAACCGCTTACAAATGGGGCAGAACCCTGAAGCGGCCATGTGGTCCATTCTGCAGGGCTATGGAGGAGCCCATCTGCCAAAGAAGCAGTGAAGAAGGAACTAGGAGTCCACCGTGAAGATCCACATGAAATGACCACATGAAATGACCAGGCTGTCTGCAGAGTCCCCAGAGAGACAGAAATGTCTGCAGCCAATCTGCCCTGGGCGTGACTTTACAGCAGGGTCAGTTCAGCTACAGACTGAGCTCATCCGAGAGGGGTGCGTCTGCTCTGCAAGCCTGGGAGAGAGTGGGAAGGCCCCACGGGCACCCCCGTCCTGTGGGGTCTGAGTCTCCCTGACCTGGGGGCTTGCCGCCTGCCGCCTGTCCTGGTGTGGGTGTGTCCCAACAGAGGCCATTCAGTATGGGAATCAGAGAGTGGCTGAAGTCCCTTATTCTGATCCCAGACCACAAAGCACACTTGTACTGATTGGATTTTTCCTGTCTACTCCAGAGAAAATGCTGATTAGAGGACTCCTGTTGGGGATACCTGAGAAACCCACGACACAGAGTGGTTAGGAGCCTGGGAGGGGGAGCCGGGTGGCCTGGGGTGAATGCAGCCTTGAAGGTTTACCAGCTGTGTGCCCCCGTGCAAAATGCTAGCCTCATAACTACACCCCTTCTCACTCTGCAGCCGTCAGTGGACTTGCTAGTGTTAGCTACCTGTTTCCACCACCTCTCCATAGAGATGCAGCTGCTCTCATGCCCCTGAATTAGACCCTGAGCCTATAGAGTGCAGAGCCAGCCCAGGACAGGGGGCACTCGCACAGGCAAAGGAGGATGGAGCAGATGTGAGGCCGTGGACAGCCCACTGGCCTCATTCAGGCGATGGTCCTAAGAACCGAATCTTCCAATTCCAAAATTCTAGGCAGGTATCCAATACCTACTGTGTTTTTGTAGAAGAAGTACAGCACCATGTTGGCAAGTCGGGAGTAGCACCAATGCCCGTGAAGAATCAAGAGCCTCTCCAGGTATCGGAATTTCGGCACCGCAAAGTCGCTGGCCATCACTGCCTTCAAAGGGAGAAGGATTCCCGTTACTGGCGATGCTGACCTGGTGTAAGGTTTGTCTTCTCTTCTCAAAATGCAAGGTACACAACAGGCAAGGAAAATTCCCGTTCCGATCACAGTGGGAGCGTGGCTGGCCAGGGTCTCAATTGCTGTCATCTCCCTCAGCATCTCCTTCCATTACAAAAGAGGCCATCGCGCCCAACACGCTAGTTCAGGGGTGTCACCTTATAGGATTCATTTAAGCTTTCAAATATGTGTCATTAATGGGGTTTCAAATGTTTTCCTTTTCCTGCTGTTTTCTCAACAAATGACAAAACACAGAGATGCATGGAGTGTATCTGCCTTTCTTCACCCCTGGATGTCATTTTCCTCTAAATCGGTCCATGATCACAACCCAAGGATGACCCGAAGCTGCTCCTGCCATATGCATCAGAGACAGACATTCCCCGTCCTGGGAGGTGCATTTTGGGCTGTTCTCCCAGGAGCCTTGGTGATGGTGTGCAGGAGGGAGTGGAAAAGACGTTTCCTCCATGGACAGGCAGGACCCTGCCGTGGAAGATTCCCCTGCACATCATCAAGCAAGGTGCCTACACGATGAAGCCAACTAGGCTGGAAAACGCCGTCAAATGATACCTTTTGTCTCCAGAATAATTTGAAACCCACTGTACAATAAATGTCTTTGGGAAAAAAAAAAAAATCAAACAAAATGGCAGAAAAAGTTAGATTTCTCCTTACCATCAGGTTATGCTAAACAAAATGCCAATCTGCCTTTAACATCTAACTGATTTCCCTATACTCAAATAATATGTAGAAAGTGGTAAATGATGCCTCAAGTGGTATGCTTGCAATGGAATAGTGTCATGATACACAAAACCTTAGAACATCAATTTTCTGAACCAAAAGTTAAGGATTTCACAGCAAATGTCTCTCTGCCTCTTCCTGCCAACACACAGGGGCTTAGAGTCTCTTCGTGTTCTGTGACGCTTCACTCATTAACCCCACGACTCATTCTCTCAAAAATCATCTATTAGGACTCCACGATTGCCAGCCACAGACTTGGAGAAACAGACACCATGAGACACAGTCCCCGTCCTCCACAGAATCTGTCTGAAAAGTTCAGTCAAAAGGGGCAAGTGTTAAAAAGAGGCTGATGGCCTGCAAGACCAAACTCTAAGCTGTCTTTGAAGAAGGAACCCCCTCCCTTGAGAACCACAGTCAAACCCTGCTGAGGGCGCCTGGCTTGCCAGCCTTCTGCAGCCCCTTCCTCCCCTAAATCCAGGCCTCAAACACGATGCTTGTCCTTCCGTCAGAGTGACCTTTCCAAAGCCTCCCAGCTTTTCTGGGAATTTCAGGAGAGCAGGATCGGAGATGTTGGGGTCATCTTGTACCCCTGGCTCCCAGCCAGCCTTGGCTCTAGAGGGTGCAGCAGCTCACGAAGATGAGCCCGAGCTCACGAAGACAGAGCTTCCGGGGAGCTGTGAGATCTCCTCTGCTCCTCCTGCCCCCTGCCTGGGACAATCTCCCCACTTTGGCTGAGCTGGGGAGCACCTACTCCTTCTGTCTGGTTCTCCATGGCTCAGCTCTGACAGCTCCGGCATCAGCATCCCACAGCTCATCTCTCAAAGGGCTCAGCAGGGACTGACTAAAATGCAAGCAACACGGTCCCAGTGCTGGAAAACCCAAGTGCATAGGATGGTAAGGAAAGGTATCAAGCCTGGTCCCCATCTCACCGAACACATCCCCAGGGGGGATGCCCAGCTTTACATATGCGCAGAAGTGCCCAGTAACCTCCTCCCCAGCAGCTACGCCTGTTCAAAGCTGCACCTCCGGGCACCTGCCCTGAGGCTCAGCTGTTCCCATCACCTCTCACGTACAGCCCCAGGGCCTGGGCTGGTGTTCCCACCTGGAGGAGGGGAGCAGGCATGGCAGCTCCGGCCCCTCCCCAGCCACATGCTCAAGATTCAAGTGTCTGATCCAGAAGATGTTTACTAGTCGAGTTTCCAAGCATATGAGGTCAACAGGCACTGCCCCCATCAGATTTTCAGTAGAGGAAACCGTGAAAACAGAAGCAACGCCAAAAAAGTCAGAATGAATAGACTACAGTTGACCCTTGAACAACACTGGAGTTAGGGGCGCCCCCGAACAGTCGAAAATCTACATGTAATTTCTGACTCCCTCAAAACTTAATTACTCATAGCCTACGGTTGACGGGAAGCCTTACCGATCACATAGACAGCTGATAAAACACACACAATGCAATCTACATGTATTTCACATATTTCATGACATACCTACCTTTTCCTTAACTTTTTTTTTCCTTAAAAAAAAAAAAGAGAGAGAGAGACAGAGAGACTGGATCTCACTGTACTGTCCAAACTGGAGTGCAGTGGTGCAATCATAGTTCACTTCAGGCTCAAGTGATCTTCCTGCCTCAGCTCCCTAAGTAGCTGGGACTACAAGCATGAGCCACCACGCTGGGGTTTTTGCATTGTTAGGAGAGATGGGGTTTCACTACACTGCCCCGCTGGTCTCAAACTCCTGGCCTCAAGTGATCCTCCCGCCTTGTCCTTCCAAAGTGCTGAAATTACAGGCGTGACCCACCACACCTGGCCCTCTTTAATTTTTTCGATATTTTTATGCTATGTAGCTCATCTGCAAGTTTTTTCAAATTGTCACAGATCTCCAAAAAATTTCCCAAATATTTATTGAAAAATGTCCCCATATAAGTGGACTCACACAGTTCAGACCTGTGTTGTTCAAGGGTCCCCTGTATTTTGTTCATTTATTTAGCAAATGTTTCTTGAGCTTCCCCTTGTGCAAGGTGCCACGCTGGGCACTGTGAAGACACAAAGGTGAGTCACACGGGACACCATTTCCAGTTTTCTGGAGGAAGAAAAAAATGTGTGAGTAACATAACGCAGAGATTCCAGTCAGAGGACGGTGGGGGGAGTATGGCAAGTGTCAAGGACCAGCCATGATGGAACTACGGTGCATCTAGCTTAGGACCCTCCATCTGAGGGTGGAACGTCAGCTAAAACTACTAATGAGCTCTGCACAGATCTGGCACGAAGTTCGTGCCCAACAGATAATTACTGATCGAACCACTGAATCGGCGAATGAATCAACCAGTGAGTAAGTGGTGTCTACATTGGTTTTCAGAACATTGGATAAATTGTTCCCTAAAATCTCCACCAATCCAAAAAAGTTGTGATTCATACTTAACCAAATGTTGGACACTGTTGTAATACTTAATCTAAAAGAAGCACATTTTTAGTGAAGTCATTTGTTCAATGTCTGACTCCCAGACCGAGAGTGAACACAGTGGCAGAGGAAAGATGCAGAGGTGATCTTCCACGTGAGTGAGGATGGCTACATTCCACCTGCACAGTGACGCCAGGTTCCACCTACATCAAAGGCGTTTTTTCAGATGGTATTGCTCAGTGTTCACGGACAGTAAAACGTGCCTGCTGGGACTGAGCCATCGAAAGCCAGACGGAAGGCGATGACTCACCTTGCCTCTCACGGAACCACTTATTTCACAAAAATAGACTTGTGACATGGGAAGACATGCTTATTGCACACTGCTTCATAAACAGGAAGAGTGGTATTTCCCCAGACCTTCCACTATTGGCTTAGCAGCTGTACTGAGCATCAGCTGTATCGAGGGCAAACTCTTTAGCCTCATTCAACAGAGCCCAGAGGAAGGTGGGGACAGCCCACAGGGTGACAGGACAAGAGGCCAGTAGGGCCACTTGGTCCCACAGAATAGCCTGATTGGTCTGTACCTGCATACCCTCCTGGCCGGAGATTCCCACACCCACATCTGCCACCTGGATCATGCTGACATCATTGGCTCCGTCACCTAGAAACAGCAAAGGCAGAAAGAATTGTTTGATTCTAGAAACAGCACAGAACCAAATCAATGTGCTAGATTTTCTTGGGGGTCCCCACTGAACTCAGTCCTGTGAAAGGGTCCTGGGGAAGATGGGGGGAAAAGGAGTAGAGCACCCACCCTGGGAGAATAGAGTTAAGCATTCAGAATAAGCCAGACACACCAGGAGATGTTTCAGAAAGTGGGCTAGGGCTGAGCCACCTGGGACGCAGTGCCCGCTCTGCCGTGTCACTCTTACGCCAGTAAAGCCCTCATCCTACTGCCTGGCACAAGGAAAGATGCCATCATCATCTTCATCATCATTAGTTACCAAACCACACCAGCCAAGCAGCCAAGGCTACTCCCAGGCACGCTTCCCCGGGCAGTTTCTAAACTAAAGGAAGGAGGTTAAATTGAGCCCAGCATATTGTGGAGCTCTTTTTTTTTTTTTTTTTGGCACATGGATTGCCACAGTATTAGCCATTGTGCTCACTCTGGGGCCCTCTAGGGGTGCAATAAAGGAGAACTTCTCTTCACGCTGTCAGTTCTTTGATAGAAAATGTTTAGGAACACAGGGCACAGGTCAGAGCTCTGGACACCCTCGGGGAAAGGAGGGCAGAGACATAAAGTCGTTATCACCCTGTGACGGTCACCATTCTTGGAACTGGACAGCCGAAGAGCCCACATCAGGGCATACATCCCAAGTCGCACAAGTGAGAAAATGTGCAGATACACAAAGTTAGAGTGACTCATAGTGTGACTACAGGATGTCTCTTCCTTGTGATTTTCCTGTTCTTTATAATGTTGAGACCAATATTAAGTGATCAGTCAATATATATCAAACTGGAATTATCTGAAGTAATAGAAATCTGTGCAGCTTTCCCCAGAATGTCCCATTTAAAATGAGATATGGTATGCAACAATACTCTATATTATAAACCACTGGGCACTAGCAGTAGGTCACATTGATGTTTTAACGCATTCTTTCTTTCTTTTTTCTCTTGAGACAGGATCTCACTCTGTCACCCAGGCTAGGTGGGAGTGCAGTGGCATGATCATGGCTCACTGCAGCCTCAACCTCCTGGGCTCAAGTGATCCTCCCACTTCAGCCTCCTGAGTAGCTAGGACTACAGGTGCATGCCACCACACCCAGCCGGGTTTTGTGTTTTTAGCAGAGATGGGGTTTCACCCACCGTGTTGCCCCAGCTGTTTTTTTTTTTTTTTTTTTTTCTTTCTGAGACAGGGTCTCTCGCTCTATTTTCCAGGCTGGAGTGTAGTGGTGTGATCACGGTATCACGGTTCACTGCAGCCTTAACCTTCTGGGCTCAGGTGAGTCTCCCACCTCAGCCTCTCAAGTAGCTGAGACTGCAGGTAGGTGCCACCACACCCAGCTAATTTTTTTTATTTTTTGTAGAGATGGGGTCTCACTGTGTTGCCCAGGCTGGTCTCAAACTCCTGGGCTCAAGTGATCTTCCTGCCTTGTCCTCCCAAACTGTTGAGATTACAGGTGTGAGCCACGTGCCCAGCCATGCGCTAATGTTCTTACAGGTCATTACTTTCCCTTTTTCTTTTGAGATTCCATTTTGTGTTTCCTTTTCTTTTTAATCAGCCAAGGCTTTCCTTCCACTTCTTAAAGCAATACCAGACACCAGTGCCTACGTGGCTGAGCTGGGCACTGGCCAGGCCAGGAAAACAGCATTCACGTCTTACTGTGGCCTTTCAGGGTTGATGTTGTCCTCATGCTCCCAGGGAGGACACTGACACTCAGAGGAGGAGGCTGGGATGGGGGCGGTGCAGGTCAGCCTGAAGACTGTTTCCAGCTCCTTAAGGAAACCTGAGGGCCACCCCAGGCACATGAAGGCAAGGATGGCCTCAGGACAGACCGTGACTGTTAGCTTCCCCGGGCCTCCTGAGTGCGTGCCCTGTGCCCACTCTCCTTAGCGGTTACCGGCCTCAGGGTGCGTAGGACAGGGTCCCCATGACGACTGTGTTCAGGCCAGCGCTCGCTCTCCTCACTCCCACCATGACCCAGGCTCAACAGCAGTCTCCTCTGGCCAGGTGAGGTGCCTACTGTGAACAGGCGGCAATCCCCATGCAAACAAGCAGTGGCTGTCACAGACCTTTTGCAGAAAATACTGCCAACACTGGCTGATGGATTGGTGAGTGTACTTTACTTCTGAGCCAATTCTCCCCTAGGCTTCTATTTACAGAGAGATTCTATTTACAGTAGATTCTACTTACAGGGAGGTCCAGTTGTTGGCATGTGGGGATCATGGCCACCACTTCCTTCCCGGCCCTCACCAGGAGGTGGTGCTGCTGAGCCCCTGAACCTGTGCTAGAGACTCTGCCTGCACCAGAAGTGGGCAGAGAGGATGGCCTGGAAGGAGGCAAGTGGCCACCATCCCATCCCTGGAGAGGAGCAGACAGGGCTCTCCAGGTCAACAGTGTCTGCCAGGAAAAACTACCATGAGAGACACAGTCCTTCAACAACTGATGTTATCAAATAACTGGTGAGCAGCGACGCATATCTGAGGATGGACGTATTTACTCAGAAGCCTGTCCCAGAACCATCAGCACAGCTGACGGGAGGCAGTGGGAATTCTGGCCACCAAGCCTCTGGGCTCTTAGGTGTTACAAAGCCTTGGACACCCGGAGGCTCATGGTGACCAGAAGCAGCTGCAAAGGGCCTTCCTTCTAAGTTGGCTTGGGTAAGGCTGAGTGTGCAGTGCTTCCTGCTGTGGCCCGGACAGCCTGGTCTCTAGTGTCCTGTCTCCAGAGAAACAGGGTAAGCTCTACCTTGTCGCCGTAAAGCAGCACTCTTGGCGCCGTAAAGCAGCACTCTTGTGGCCGCAAAGCAGCACTCTTGGTGCCGTAAAGCAGCACTGGATTCCTGACCTTACAGCATGAACCTGTAACTCTGCGCCTCCCTTTTGTGGCTTTCCAATGTGAGCTTTACCTACGGAACATGCTGCCTGCTCTGTCGCGCTGGGTGTGGTTTTACAGACAGAAAGAAAGGTGAGGAAGTGCTTGCCCACCTCGTGGTGCAGCTCGGAAGGGTAGAGGAAGTTGGGGTCCAGCCGGGAGGAGGCCGTCCGGCCAGCTGGGATACTTGCCTATGGCCAGGGTCATGGCCTTGAGCTTGCTCCGCACCAGCTTCACCACCATGCTCTTCTGCAGAGGCGTCGACCGGCAGCAGAGGACGGAGCGGCACTGCTTGGCAAGAAAGAGGAATTTGTCCTCCAGGTTTTTCTCGAGAGCGTAGGCCAGGCTTCTCCCATCGATCACGAGGCTGGGACTGCGGCCAGAGGCAGTGGACATGGAGGGTGGGCAGAGAGAGGAGAACCTCGTGCTCACTTTGCCCTTGGTCTTCTCAGGGGCTCTCTGGAGGCCTCTGGACTGCACGTAGCGTAGGCACTGGTCTAGCAGGGCTGCGCACGCCTCCTGAAAGGGACGTGAGAGGACAGCGCAGTTCCCTCAGAGTCATGCCACACACATCCCTGCCCTGGCTCAACACCTCTGGAGCTGACATCTTTCCCTGGGCTGCAGTACCTGCCTGCCCAGAGGCCACCCTCCGGAAATTCAGCCAGAGAGGATGACTTTCCCCATAGAAGAGACTGAACCGGTCTAGGTTTCTGTAGGATCTTACTTGATCGCCCATGATACAGTGCAGAGGTTGGAATGGACCGTCTTCACTTTGGGAGGCCGGACTGTATCATTGCAAAATTGCTGGATAGGTAGACTGAGGGCCCTCCATGTACTTCCTGATAGTTCTTGGAGGCCCTTACCTAACCCACCAAGGACCAACTGCAGGATACAGAGCTCTGCAAAAGGCTTTGTTATGATTAGCCCGTAAAGAAATGGAATTTTCAGTGTTCTTAAGTTCTCCAATTCAGCCAGGAAAAGAAAAGAAGCACAATTACGGAGGCTTTTAATAGGCAAACTTGATCTGGATTCCAGAAAGAGGAGGAAAACCTATGGTGGTAGCAGCACCAGGGACCAGGGGCAGGCGCAGGAGTCACAGGAGGGTCCACGGTCTCCAGGGACAAACACTCCGGCAAGCCTGAGCAGCCCCCCATCCTCTGCAGACGGTGAGTCTGCTGACTCAGTGACCAGACACACCACGGAAATCCAGCTGCGTTCAACACACGCTTACTGAGGATCCTTTGTACTCAGAAAACGAAGCCGGACTAGAGAAAAGAAGACTGAAAAGACACAGTTACTGCCGTAGGGGCAACAGAGAGTTGATGCGCACACACTCATGACTGCAGCAAATCACCAGCCGGGATGTGCGGAAGTGTGGAGATGGACAAGAGAGGGAGAGCTTTGCCTCCAGGGCGTGGGGTGGGATATGGCAGTAACTGGGGGAGGCCTGCAGGAGAATGCAGGATGCCATCACAGGAACTACATGAGCTCCCTGGACTTGCACAACAGTGGAGACTTCTCTTCCATCCTGAGCTCCCACTGACTGCAGCTGGCGTGTGGGCAGGACGCATGGGGTCACTACTGTGGAGCTCAGAGAGTGAGCAGCAGCCGAGGGACTGGGAGAGGAGACAAGTGTGCGAAGGACACTGACTGGGTGGTGGGTATGTCACTGTTACTCTGGTGGTCCCTGGCTTGGCCCAAGGCACCAGGGAACCTGGACGCGGGCCCCAGGGCAGGGACAGAGAGAGCTCCAGGAGACACCTTCTGGGTCTGGCTTGAGGAGTGAAAAGGAGGTTCCCAGTGCTCTGAGAAGATGAGGAAGTCTGCAGTTTCATTTATTCTTTTTCCTCTATTATTTTAAACCCAGTCCCAGGCAATTTTGCTACCACGGCTGTGCAGGAATGGCAGTGGCAGAGCCGTCGGCTACCACAGATTCCAAGAGAGCTGGATCCTCCTTTCCATCACAGCCTGTGGTGCTCTGTCTTCTATTCTGCCCCCACTTGGTGCTGGATGCAAGGGAAAGGCAGGAAATATGGGAAGAAGAGGGTGACGCACTCCACCTTTCCTGCCAGAAGACTGAAAAGGGGATTCCTGGGGAACCGGAAGGCATTGGAAAAATTGTAAAGGAGAAGCCTGGCTAACTGACCCCATAATGTTGTTTATGAATTCCTGGGCTCACCCATAACAAAGCCTTTGAGAGGCAAACTCTGCAACAGACTGACACACCCAAGTTCCAAGGTGACCTCTGGAGGGCAAAAATGCAAGACTAGGTCTTATAAACACATCTGCCTTTGAAACCAACACCCAGAGCTCACAGCCCAAACCCCACAGGGTTGATCAGCTGCTTTAAAAAATCCACATTCTCCATAGAAATTAAAAATGGCCAGTGTCATAACATAATATTCAAAATGCCCATGATACAATCCAAAACGTCTTAGCATACAAAGAACCAGGAAAATCTTAACTCTGTGGAAAAAGACAATCCACAGAAGCCAAAGTCAAGATGACACAGATACTGACATTATTGACAAAGACGAAAACAGCCATTATCCAAATGTTCCAGGAAGTAAGATTGAATGTGCTGGAAATGAACAGAAAGAGAGAAAGTCTTGGCCAAAAAGAAGGAAGATATTTCGGAGAACCAAATAGAAATTTTAGACAGAAATAATTAACTGAAATGAAAAGCTCACTAGATTCTAAATCATCTATGTAGATACTCTGCCCTCAGGAAGAAAACGGTAACTCCACACTCTTTAACTGTGAGCTGTGCACAGTGACTTCCTTCAGAAGAATTCAGTATGGAAGAGGCAAACAGCACAGTGAACAGATCCGGCAATCACAAGGCCAAGCCCAATAGTGGCATGGTGTTGATAGCATGTACCCTCGACAGGATATGATGAAAATGGCACTTGGTCTCTGTGGCTGTCCTCCCTAAAACCCTTAGCTCCACTTCAGTGATAAGAAAAACATCAGACAAATCCCAATATAGCAGCATTCTACAAAATACCTGGCCAGCGCTCTTCAAAATGGTCAAAATGATTAAAAGTAAAGATAGTTTCCGGAAGTGTCACCGCCAAGAAGAGTGTAAGGAGGCATGATGACTAAATAAATGTAATGCGGTGTTCTGGATGGGACCCTAGAACAGGAAAAGGACAGTAGGTGAAAACCAAGGCAATGTATGGACTTTAGAAAGTAATAATGGATCAGCATTGCTCCTTGATGGGATAAAGGTACTAGGCTAATGTGAGATGAGTAACAGAATAAATTACATATGGCAGATATGAGAAATAAATCTGTACTCTCCTCACAGTTTTTCTCTAAATCTGAAACAATTCTATATATAGACTTTATTTTTAAAAACTCTCTGGATGGGCTCAATGGCAGAATAGAGATGACCAAGGAAACAGCCAGTGAAGATCTGCTTCTACTTAATGAATAGTAAATATGTTTTCTCTTCCTTAAGATTTTCTTAATAACATTTTCTTTTCCCTAGCTTACTTTAATTGTAAGAAGACAGCATATAATACATACAATATACAAAATAGGTGGTAATTGACTATTTATGTTATCAGTAAGGCTTCTGGTCAACAGTAGGCTATGAGTAGTTAAGTTCTGGGGGAGTTAAAAGTTATATGTGGAGTTTTGACCACACAGAGGGACTGGTATCCCTAATCCCCATGCGCCTAAGGGAAAACGGTACCATAAACAGATGGAAAATAAAAATTTAAAAATACTATTTACAAAACCTCCAAAAACATTGTACAGATGGTCCCTGATTTACAATGGTTCAACTTACAAATTTTCAACTTTTGGATGGGTTTATTGCGGGTATTAAATACATTTTCAACTTATGACATTTTTGACCTATGATGGGTTTACTGGGACATAACCCTGTCATAAGTTGAGGAGCACTGGTGCTTGGGTATGTATCTAACAAAACATGTATGCGATGTGTATGCTGTAAACTATAAAATGCTGATAAAAGAAATAAGACCTAAAAAATGTAGAGATATATCAACTGTACAGAATGGAACATCAACATAATAAAAATATCAATGCTTCCCAAATTGGTTCATAAATTTAACAAAATTCAAATAGAAGTTCCAGCAGGAATTTCTGTATGGGAAAATTAATTTAAAATTCATACATGAAGGCAAACAAATAAGATGACTGGCCAAAACAATTTTGAAATGGAATAAAGTTGGAGGAATAATACTACCAATTTTTAAGACTTATAAAAAACTACAGTAATCAAACTACTACAGTGAATCAATACACATGGTATTGGTGAAGGGACAGACAAACAAATCAATGGAACAGAATAGAAAGTCTAGAAACAGACCCACACAAATATAACTAATTGATTTTTGACAAAGACGCTTGCAACCAAAAAAAGACGCTTTCAACAAATGGCACTGGAGGAACTGGGCAGTCACATGTAGAAAGACGAAGTCTAAGCTAACCCTCACACCTTTCATGAAATGTGATCCAAAATGGACTGCATCTATAGATAAGATGTTAGCGTGTAATGCTTTTAGAATAAAACATAGGAGAAAATATTCATAATTAGGCACATCTAAGACATGACATCACATGCATGCTCCATAAAATTAAAAAAAAAATGAGGAATCAGACCAGGCACAGTGGCTCAAGCCTGTAATCTCAGCACTTTGAGAGGCCGAGGCAGGATGATCACTTGAGTTCAGGATTTCGACAACAGCCTGGGCAACATGAGGACACCCCCACTTCCCATCTCTTAAAAAAATAAAAAAGTAGCCAGGTATGCTTGTGCCCGCCTGTGGTCCTAGCTACTCAGGATGCTGAGGCAGGAGGATCCCTTGAGCCCGGGAGATTGAGGCTGTAGTGAGTCATGATGGCACCACTGCACTCTGGCCTGGGTAACAGAGTGAGACCTCATCTCCAAAAAAATAAAATAATAAAATAAAAATTAAATCTAAAAAGAATAACACTTTATCAAAACTGAAAGCTTTTGTGAAAGACAATATTAAAATATAAGACAGGGATGAAATATACGTAAATCACATAGCTGACAAAGGACTTGCATACAGAAAACACAAAGAATTCTCAAAACTGAACCTTAAGAAAACAACTCAATTAGAAAATGGAAAAATATTTGACTAGACAATTCATCCAAAAGGATATATGAATGGAAAATAAGCACATGAAAAGATGTTCAACTTCATTAGACACTAGTGAAATGCAAATTAAAACCATAACAAGATACCATTACACACTCATTAGAGGGGCTAGCAGAAGAAAAATCAATGCCAATGTGCAGTGCTGGAAGATACTGAGCAAAATAGTACAGCACTTTGAGAAGCAGGCTGGTGTCTGCTGATGGTGCAGGTGTGGACCTAAGAGGGACTGGGGGGACTCTAAGTGTGAGCCCCAGAGAGGCTTTGGTGGCCTTGGCCACACTGGGGAGGAGCAGATCGGCCACAACAAGACGGTTCCCTGCTCCATTCAAGAAGCCTGAAAGCCAGCGCTTTGAGTGGGAACTCCTGTGAGGACTCAGAGCCCAGACCAGGGCAGTATACGAGGCAGTTATTCCCCACAGCCTTGGGGATTTAAACAGACACATCCAACTGGATAACGAAGTCCTCAGTGCCTGCGATGGTCCTGAGGTGGTCAGTGCTAAATGGACCACTGTCCTGGCTCCACTGGAGAAGCACATGGGACCTCACGAGAAAGTTCTCTGATGACTTGGACAGTATGTCAGGAGAAAGCAGGCTGAACTTCGTATTAATAAAGTCCACATGTGCATTCCTTTGGCACTAAGGAATTCCAGCACACTTCACCTCTTCCAAGGCAATAACATGCACGTCCTAAACCTGAACGCAGAGGGTGAGGTCCTTCTCACAGCAGCTGCCAGGAATGTGAGTCTCTGCCAAGAGGGCCACGATGAACATGGACCACCCCAGGGGAAGGAAGCAGAGCCACTTGAAACCCACCTACCTGGGACGTGGCGTTCAGGGTGATGACCTCCTCATCGTGGTCCAGCAGTTTGCAGGCATACGCAATGTTGACGGCGGTTTCTTGTTTGTCACCAGTGAGAAGCCAAATCTGCAGGCCCGCTTGACGCAATTTAGAAATAGTTTCAGGGACTCCGTCCTGCAGGCGGTCTTCAATCCCAGTGGCACCTGGTCAAATGCACAGCAGTGTGAGCGAACCCGCTTCTCACATGCACCCCCAATCCTGCTGGGGTGCAAATGGCGTGCACCAGATACACCAAAGGCAGGCACTGGTACAGTCCCTGTTGCCTGGGCTTTGCCTGGGGCTGGGCTGCCAGTTGTCTGCCATGCAATGGAACCATTTCAGGACAGTGGTGGACGCTTTTGACAGCTCTCTCGATGTGACTCAGTCCAGAGTGCGTAGGAGTAACTGTGAGTCACTGAGTATAATTATATGTACTTACACCAAAGTACCTCGACTTTTCTGTAACTTGTAACTTTACAGATAACCTGAAAGCAAAGCGTATGGGAAGGTGTTGGGAATGACGGTATTTGGAGGGATAAAAATACAGCCTTAAAAATTGCCCATCCCATACAAAGCTTCTGGTGAATGAAATTCAGAATGTCCAGTCTCAACAATGCTTATTACTAGTCACTATAGAAACAGACTTCACAGGCAAGCCCATTATGTCTTGAAACCAAGATTATCCTAAATACGCTTTTTCCACAAACATAAAGAAGTCGAGAGGCGGGTTTTGCCTTTTTGATCTCAGTATGTTGGGAGAAATCTACTATTGACTGGAGAAATCTACTATTGACTGCAGAAATGTGCTTAGGCCTGCCTCAGGTTTTGTTTTGTTTTGTTTTTTTTTAATCTGTTTACATCTTGGTGAGACGGTTTCTGTCTTCCCCACTCTGGAAGTGAGCTGCAGCCCCCAGTCCCCGGGTTCGAGCCCTGACTGAGGCTCCTTTACCGCTTGACACCATGCTGTGCCCTGCGCTGGGATGCTGCTACGGACTGAGCGTTTGTGTCCCCAGATCCATAGGAGGAAGCGCTAACCCCCAATGAGACAGTATTAGGATGTGGGGCCTGCAGGAGGTAATTAAGTTCAGATGAGGTCATGAGGATGGGGCTCCCATGACGGGATCAATGTCCTTATAAAAAGAGGCACTGGGGCTGGGCGCGGTGGCTCACGCCTGTCATCCCAGCACTTCCGGAGGCCGAGGCGGGTGGGTCACTTGAGGTCAGGAGTTCTAGACCGACTTGGTCAATGTGGTGAAACCCCCTCTCTGCTAAAAATACCAAAATTAGCTGGGCGTGGTAGTGGGCGCCTGTAATCCCAGCTGCTTGGGAGGCTGAGGCAGAATTGCTTGAACCCAGGAGGTGGAGGTTGCAGTGAGCTGAGATCACGCCACTGCACTCCAGCCTGGGACACAGAGCAAGACTCTGTCTCTTATCAATCAATAAATAGGCATCGGAGAGGTGATTTCTCAATCTCCCCATCGTGTGAGGACACCACAAGGAGGCAGCTGCCTGCAAACCAGGAGGAGATCCCTCACCAGACACTGCAAGCTGTCAGGGCCTTGATCTTGGACTTTCGGCCTCCAAAACCATGAGAAGTAAATGTCTGTGGCTTAAGCCCCCAGTCTGTGGTATTGTGTGACAGCAGCACAAATGAACTAAGCCACCCTTACCTCTTCTTCTAGAATGACGGGATGGCAGGCATGGGGAGGGGAAGGCGGAACTGGCTCATCCTGAGGGTCACTTGCACTGTGACAGGTTCCTTCATGTCTGAGAAGGGCAGAGGAATGGTCTTGCCTTCCTCTGTGTGTTCACAGTAATTCGTTCATACTTAATGATAGTAACAGTGATATAGAGTAAGCCTAATAATGGCTAACCTTGATGGATTACTGACAATTTGCCAGGATAACGCTTCTACTACAGTGCTTGAAACATAACCCAGGCAGTTGCCCGCTCTTCTCTAAATGGCAACTTCCAGCCGCAAGGATCTTGTACGTCCCACCTTCGTATCCCAGCTGCCCAGCTAGAGTCCCTCAGTTAAATGTCTGCCAAGAAAGAAGGCAGGGAAGGCTTTGCCGGAAACTCCCATACGGAGGGTGTCTGTTGTTTCACAGGGAAAAGCTAACACCTTAAGAACAGAACTTCCTTAGTTCAGGAGCTAATTGGTCAAACTCATGGGCCTCCCAGTGGGTCACCCCACAACCCTCACCTTTATAAGGTGTGAGCCTGAGTCAGGTGCAGACTAGCATTGAACTGAGAAACGGAGTTATGGGAGGGACCCCCACCTTGGCATGAAACATGGCAGGGAAAAGAGTGCCTGCAGGGAGCAGCCTTTCAAGACGATTTGGGACACAGTGGCTTTCTTCAGCTTTCCAAGGTACTTGTTCGTGATATAATTTACGTGACTCTGAGTAAATGCCACTGTCTTTACGACCTGACCCTCGGGAGGGCCTGGCATTTCTGAGTATCATAACACAGGAGTTGGTAGTGTGCAGAGGCCAGAGTCACTGCGCTTGGTGCCACACAGCTTTGAATGGGAGGGGAAAGGATTTCACCAACAAGGAAGTTTTAGACATTTAGAGAAACTAGCAAGGACGCCAGGGAAAATGAGCAAGACAGTGTCCTTTGAATTTAGGTTCCTGCCCAGAGCATTAAGGAAAAGAAAATTGCAAGAGCATGGAGAGCATGGAGATCCTTTCTGCCAAAGATAGTTATGTCTGGTTCTCTGATGCTACTTAAGATAAGCACCTGGGCCTGGTGCAGGGGTGCACAACTGTAATCCCAGCTCTTAGGCAGGCTGAGGCATTGAACCAGGAGTTTGAGACAAGCCTGAGCGAGACCCCATCTCTACCAAAAAAATTAAAAATTCATCTGGGCCTGGTGGCCCACGCCTGTGGTCCCAGAGAGTCAGGAGCCTGAGGCGGAAGGATCACTAGAGCCCAGAAATTTGAGCTCACAGTGTGCTATGATCGCACCACTGCACTCCAGTCCAGGTGGCAGAGCGAGACTCTGTCTTAAAGCAAAAAAAAAAAAAAAAAAACACCTTCATGGAAAGATTTAGAAAGGAGTATTTGGCTTTGGAATAGTAAAGATATGAGTGGCTGGCTTCACTTTTCTCAGTGAAGCCAAGGAGCCGGAACACAGTGCCCGCGTCTGAGCTGTGTGAACACTAAGGTGGTGGGTGGCTCTCGTACTCTCCAGCTCAGGCCTCGTCATTTGAAACATAAACATACCAGGTAGCAGGAGATGGTAAGTGGTTGACAACCAGCCTGTGGGAGGGAGGCCCATTGACTGCATTTGCTCATTTCTGTGGTGTAAATACTCCCACCTTGGCTGACTTCAATCTACTAACATAGCATCAAAAGGCAACGTGAGATTCCTGAACACTTATGTGGGCTACTGCAAAATGCTTCAAAATTTATCCACGGGCTCTGCCAGCAGGCGTAAGCAGGCCCTGGTGCACAGCTGGCACCCATGTGGGCAACCCAGGAGTTCCATCACCAACACATCTCAGAGCCATCCTCATGTGCACTTGGAGGGAAGTGTCACCTGAGGATCACAGCGGGATGTGGTGGAATCAGGGTTTGGAGAAACGCTGATGGCCAGGATCCCTGCTCCAATCAAAGGAAGCGGAACAGGGGATCAGAAAACTCTGATTTTAGATCTTCACACAGTTGCCCAAGTAAAAATTACAGAATCCAAGCAAGAAATCCCTGTGAAGAAGACCTAAGAAGATGACTGGGTCTCAAGTTCACTATGAGCCTCGGTGCAGCAGGGGCTGTTAACAAGTTAGGATATGTTAACAGAGCTACAGCATCTGGGCCAAGAGAGGTGACAGATGCACCATCACCAGAGAGAGCTGGCAGAGGAGAGGCCAGCTGGGTGCAACCGCTCAGAGCCAGGCCCTGTGCCTGCGCCATGCTCAGTGCCTCCCGTCATCCCTTCCTTTCACCCTCACAGGAGCCCGAAACACTGGGATTACCAGCCCCACAGAGCAGAACTCGGATGCAAAAAGGACTGAGCCACAGGCTGCCCAACCAGCCTGCACGACCAGCCTGCCCGACCAACTTGCACAACCAGCTGGCAGGGGCAGAGCAGGGCTGGACAAATGAGTCAGGACTCCTGGGCTCTGAGAGCAGGGAAGATGGAGAAAGGGCAGGCTAGGACTCACAGCTATGTCCCCAAATAGTCAAGGTTTCATCACGCGGAAAAGGGCGGAGATTCTGTCTGCATGACTCCAGGGGGTGGAACCAGCACACACTGTGAAAAGGCACCGGAGGGCCAAGTTCCCTCCACTGGAGAAGTTAGTGCTATCTGGGGGAAAAGCTGCTCCCTGGGGAAGGTGCCCCACAGTGAAGGGTTAAAAACCAGGCTGGTCAGTGAGGCTGGGCAGGCGCGTCTGGGAGAACCAGCAGATGGCTCCTACCCCACAGGCCTGCACAATACTGTCTTCCGGGGAAGCCCAGTCAGTCCAGACGACGGCAGCCCTGTTTTAGTAAGCCAAAACGTCGGGGCCTAAAACAGGCGCAGCCATTTCTCAGGTGTTCCATTGAATTCACATCCAGGGCTGCCACTCATGGTGCCACTGGGCTCCTGGATCCCAGCGCTTTCCGAGTAATGTGTGGCCTTCTATAAGGTACTGTAGGCAAACAACATATGAAATGTGTGCAGCTACATGCTATGCCTAGTGGACATTATGCTATTAGATGCAAACCTTAACTATGTATTATGCTAGAAATGTAGATATAAATATAAATATATAGCTATCCGAACTCCTCTGCCCAGAAAAGGAGGGCAAGTGAACACCGCCTTTTTGTGTTAAGTGAAGATAAACTCCTCAGGGCTTTGTGTTCGAGAGGTAGCACCTGACCCACAGCACCCGGGAGGGAGGTGGGGGCGCAGCACCCTCAACACCAGCTCCTCGAGGACACACACAGCACGTATACAGTGACTCAGCTAGTTTAATGAATGCTTTAATAAATAGGAAAATAAATATTTTAAGTATTAAAGTAAGCAATAACATAAAAAAATCTTCATTTATCACTGATACTAGTTAGTATTTACGAAGTACCAAGATGAACACAGTAGGAAATGTGGACGTATTTCAGAAAAAAATGAGCCCATGTTCTTTTCATCCACCTCAAATCTGTGAAACATTCCTAAGATGCAAAATGCAGCACTCTCTGGGTTCCAAAAGTTTCCGTTTCCCGAGGGAAAAATCCTTTCAACCCCCAACTGTCAGGAACCTCACTCCTTGTCTCTATTTTTGGTGGGAAAGCAGGTTAAGGGGAAGCATGGCAGCTGCTGTCTTGGGGTGCCTGGCGGGCAGCAGCTGCGCCTCACAGAAACCACACTGGGAGAAGATTCAGGCGAGCACCCTCCCGCCTCGGCTGCACCAGCGTCCGGCCAGGCAGCTCCCCAACCAAGACCAGCCTGCGGAGCAGCTGCTGACAAGAGCTCTGTCCCCTCCAGGGCTGCCCCTGCAAACTCCACACTGCTCTTAGGCATGCAGCTCGAATTACCTAACAAGTGCAGGTTCGTCTCCAGGCGAACGGCAGACTGGAAGAGGAGCTCCTCGCTCTTTTCCAGGGAGGACTCTGCTTCTAGGTGGCTTTGCAACCAGCAGGCATACTCTTCTTTACTCAGAACCTGTGGGAGATGCATTGCTGAGTGCTGCACCAGGCGCTGCTGACTGCGGGGCGCCCACCGCACAGGCACCCTCGCGGGGCCGCCCCCACTCACCCTCTTGGCGATGCACAAGGTGCGCAGGCCTTCCGCCGCATACAGGTTGAGGTAATTCTGAGTTTTGCTCCGGATCTTTTTTTGATGCCTCCCTCTGGCGTCAACTAGGTTGGAGAATAAGCAGAAACACGGGTAAGACCTGGTACCTGCGGAACGATCTTCAGACACTCTGAGATTTACCCCATGTCTGTTCGTTACTTGCGAATACAGCACAAGTTTTCATATAGAATTCAAAGCAAAAATGAGCTGTTACGTTTAAAAAGAATCTCATCAATATGCAAATGTTTGGCTGTTTATTTTTTCATAGAGACAGGGTTTTGCCACGTTGCCCAGACTGGTCACG
This sequence comes from Piliocolobus tephrosceles, assembly GCF_002776525.5. Classification (NCBI taxonomy): domain Eukaryota; kingdom Metazoa; phylum Chordata; class Mammalia; order Primates; family Cercopithecidae; genus Piliocolobus; species Piliocolobus tephrosceles. Next base: position 160,336,150 of record NC_045439.1, read on the forward strand.
AACTCCTGGGCTCAAGCCATCCGCACACTTCAGCCTCCCAAAGTGCTGGGATTACAGGTGTGAGCCACTGCGCCCGGCTGATGTTTGGCTGTTTCTAACAACCTTTGTTGAAATAAGCTCATGAAAATAAAAACTTCATCAAAAGTAATTTGGCATCCTTTTGCCCAGCCTATTAAATGGAGGCTCACGTTCTTCCTGTTAGTGAAAAGTCTTACTTAATGGGAAGTGCACTTTCTATCCTCAGAACAGTAGGATCCTTACAAGTAGCACTGCCAGATAGAACAAATGATGTCTAAATATGGCATAAGACATACTTTTACTTAAAAAATGATTTATCTGAAATTCAAGTTTAACTGGACATTCTATATATATATATATATACATTGTTTGTGAAATCTGGCAACACTACTGACCAGTTATGAGGCCCCTGGCCCAGGAAGGCTTATCTACTAATCTAAGTCTACCGCCTGACAAAGCAGACCTGGTAAGAGGCCCTTTTACATGCCTGGCCATGCTGCATTCTCCATGGGGGTGACAGAGCCTTCAAGGGAGTGATCACTGGTTCTTGGAGGTGGAAGAATCTTACTCCTTTCTATATAAAGTCTAAGTACACGTACAGAACATAAACAGGTACACAGCATATCTATGTTATTAAAAGGCCATGAGGGGACAATTGAAAAAAAAGCCTGAAAAGGCTCTTTATGGAGTTGATAATGGGGAAGAAAAAATGTTGCCGTAGGATCCTATGTTTAGGTATTTACATTTCCTGAAAGGATGATGCTCAAACTCATCTTGGTATTCCTGGTGTCATGGTAACACTCTTGGAAGATGCAGACAACCTTTTCCCAGAATCAGATTGTTCTTCGAGCAAAGCCATGCCTATCTGAGGGGCTTTGGAAATGACATACTCATGATAAAGCTGTCCCACTGTTCCGGGCAGAGGCGACATGTGGTGTGCACTGGGACATGTGGTGGTACCGGATGTGACACTGAGATCAACCACACTTTCCAAAAACGAAACGAACTGAGCCCACAGAGGGAGGACGGGCCACTCGGGACCCGGGGTGCCCCCGACGAGGAGATGGCCCCACAGGCGTCTGCTTCTCAGGTAGACACTGGGGTGTTTCTGTGCAGGGCCATCTGCACAGGGCCTAGTGACAGGGAGCACCTGGCCATGCCAGGCAGAAGCGGCCGAGCCCGTCGTCCCCTCCGGCAGACATGGACACACACCTGTGCCCCTTCTGGCAAGATCTGCCCCTCGTTCTTGGGTGACTTTTCCCTTACACGTCTTGCCGCGCCTACCACTGGGCAGTCACTGCAGAAAAGCGAGGCTGGACTTTGGAGGGTGGGGCCCTTGTGGAGGCTGGGATCTGTCTACACTCTGATGGAGGGTAGGAGAGGATGGGAAGAACTCCAGCTCCAAGGAGACCATCACTGAGGAGCTGGGGGAACCTCCGAAGGAGAAGGTACTGGGGAACGAGAGTGTGGATCCCCAGAGGCATTCAGTCAGACCCGCTCTTCTCCACTTGCTGGAGTGACGCTGGGGGTGGCTGATTTCAAGCTGGAGGCATGGCAATGTTCACACTGCATTTTTGGCAGCGGTCATGCAATATTAGCCCCTTCTTTCTGATGTTCCACAGCCACCCAGGTCCTGTGTGTCTTGTCTCCCTTGGGTGACAGGAGGAATTCTGTGCCTGGAACTCAGCTCCTTGGGTAAGGAGTGACCTGCAGGAGCGGGACCAGTGCTGCCCGGCGCCCCCTGCTGGGTGGGGACAGCCGACAGCTCTGTGCCTCAGCCCCCTGAGGCCGCATCTGGGTGGGGGTGGAAGGAGGGGGCTAAGCGCACAGCTCCAGGCACAGTCTGCAAAGATGACTCCAGTGCCCACCGACCTCAGACACAGCAGGGCCGAGACAGCTGCGCCTGGCAGTGGGCTGCACCTGATATGCCCACCAGGAGACAGCTGGTGAGCAGTGCTTGCAGCCCTGCAGAGGCCCGCAGAGGGATGAGGGTAGCCTCTCTTCATGATTTTACCATGTGTTTGAACGTTGCTCCAAGTGATATTTCCATTTCTTCTAAGCTTGACAAGCGATAGTTCCCCAACAAGGAGTTATCTGATTAAAATGGTAAACTAAGGTGCAGTCCCTGCTTGTACACGCATGTACTCATCATAAAAAAATACATACTGATTACTGCATGGCAGCAACGTGTGAGGCCCACACTAGGCCGTGGGCTAAGGCCAACTCTCTGTCCTCGCTCTGGGAGAAGGCAGAGTGGCTTGAGGTTTACGCCTTAAAGACCACACAAAGTAGCAATGCCACCAAACCACAAGCAAGTGAATCTTAATGGGAAGGAGCCAGAGACTTGGGAAGGTACCGAGTGGATGCTGGACATCTACGTGACAGAGGGCACTCAGCTAGGTGCTCGTGTGGGGACTTCCCGTGAGAGGTAGGCACTGTGATTTCCTTTGTAGATGGGAAACGGAGGCACAGAAAGAGTGAGTGACTCGTCCAGGGTCATCCCAGCCAGTAAGTGTAGACCTGGGATTTGAACAGAGATCTGTGAGACTGGGTTGCGGTGGAGTCTCTGCTTGTTGCCTGACACCACACCTGCCAGGGCAGGTAAGCCATGGCCCCGTCCTCCTGATATAATACAGTCATGCCCACTATCTGCTCAGCCAACTCGGGCTGCTTCTGGTGAAAATGTTTTGAGTCCTCTAAAGATGGCATCAGATTAAGTCCGGAGTGGGACAGCTCTGTGCCCTCCTCAGTTTGTCACCCACACACGGGTGATAAATTGACCTACGTAGGTGGTAAGTTGATCTGCACAGGCAGAACGATTGCCAGGCACAGTGAGCCCTCTGTAATGAGTCTGCACCTGTCCACATCCCTCCACCACTCCCCAAGTACAAGGCAAACGATCTGTGCATAAGGTGGGCGGTCACAGGTGGGTAACTTCGAGGGGACTCCAGGGCCATTCTGTAGTCATTCTCTTGGGAAACCGCTGGGGTCTCTGAACTTCCTGAACCTTAACCTGCCAGTGTTGACACGTAGATCTTCCCTATCCGAACCTGACTTCGTGCACTGCTTGAAAATTCCCAGAGGAAGGCAGAGATCAACGCAAGCCCTTGATTAATTTTCCCCATCAATGTCATGGTTTTGATAAGGAGAGAGCTGTGGCAATGTCATCACCTGGCCCTTCCATGATGCCGTGGATTTCAGGTTCTTTTTCTTATCTGCGGTTACCTGGTTATGGGAAGCTCCCTTCCTGAGAGCCACAGCAAAGCCACAGACGATGCAGGTCCTGAGAGGCTCCCTGGCCTGGGTAGGGGCTCCCCCACCCCGACGGTGAGGTTGATTCTGAGTCGGAGGAGAGCAGCGTGGATGGTCTTGTAACCGGCATCAAGGGCCTTCCCAACTCGCAGACGAACGAGGAAATCCCTGGCTCACTCAAGGCCCGTGGAGGCCAGGCCGCCACTGCTCCTTCTGCCACGGCCTCGGTGCCTGCCAGTGAACAGGGAGGGGAGCCCTGCCTCCTGGTAAGCTCTATCCACCCTGGTAAGGTACCAAAAAGCAGGGGTAGAAGAGTGAGCAGGTCATGATGCTAAATTTATTCAATCGAAAGGCATCCAGTTTTCTGGGATATCCTTGGTGATTTTTTGGGGGTGACAGGGTGGAGCGTGAAATATCGTCCTTCTTTTATGAAATGATGGCTGATGGTATTAGTGAGACGTAATGACAGCAGTTCTTTTTGTCTGTGTTCTGCTTTTGAGGTTTTCTATTCATGTAAAAAAACATGTTGCCAGCAAAGTACAAGCCTGGCAACTGCTGCGGCCTTCCTCGCACAGCTTACAGGGCTCCCTGCTCTACAGGATGGGACAGGCCTCACCTGCCAGCGCCAGGCAGCCCCCACATGCCAGGGCCACTCCATGCCTTCCCCTTAGACATCACCCGTCATGCTGTGAAGTCTGAAGCCCAAGACCCCTTAAGTTGTCTTGAACCCAAGGTTGTGGAGTAAGACAGAGATTTTTTTGCTGTAGAATGAAATCACTCAGATAACTGCCCTATTTATGTTTTTCTCTTGTGTGGATGTAAACAAGAATCGATTTTCAGAAGCAGCAGCTTCCTAGAACTCAAAATCTGTCCATGAATTGGTTTCTTTGCCGACTCCAGGGCAGAGGCCCTGCAGCAGGAGAAAGGCGAGATCTCACCCCGCATTGGCCGCCATCGTGGAAGGTCATCCAAACTCCTCTCAGAGACACATCTGCAGATTCAGCTCAGCTGCCTTGTGGAGGTCACAGCTCTGTGAGGGGGACATGGATTTCCTGTATGAAGCTCTTCCTCCCATCCAATTCTCCATCATGAATGGTCCTGGGCTTCTGTGCCAGGGGTCCTGTCCTGGGGCACTGAGATGCTGGCAAGAAAGGCCAGTGGGAGGTGAAGTATTCCCTAGCTCCAACTCGGAGCTCCAGAAGGGAGCATCTGGCTGATAGCGTTTCCCAGCAGCTGCTGCCCAGAGCTGCTTCCCGGGTGCGGAAAACAGGAAGCCTGTGGCAGGCAGTACAGCCTCAGTGGGGCCCCTAGGCTGCGGCAGCATCCTCACCTCCACCCAGTTCAGTTCCCCGGAGGTGAGGCTGCATGCCTCCATCCTCTGAGCACAGAGGGAGAAGTGGGTGGCCAGGTTCGCTTTATGAGAGGGGCCTGACCCTTCCCAAGTGCCAGAACAGAGGGCAGTGGGTGAGGCCGGCATCCCTCACTTCCTGGGCCCCCACTGTGGCTCAAGGCAGCCCCACAAACTGTGGCCTGGATCTATGAGCTGCACCAGGTCCACAGGGCAGGAAGAACTTTCCAGAGCTACTATCTAGATTCTCACCCTTCATTGTTCAAATTTAAAACCTGACACTCTCCAAGTATCCTCTGTCCCCCCAGTTCTTGGAGGTGGGGGTGTCCAGGCACGGAAGCCCCCTGAATATTTTCTAGTCCGAACCCTTCAAACAGGCAAACAATGATCTGAAGAAACCGTGCAATTCTCTGATGGGCACTGCTTTTGGAAAAGGATGAATGAAAATCACTTTACTCAAGAGAAGGAATTGGGTGGGGATATTTATCAGGACTTCCTCCCCGGAGCCGGGGTGCAGCTGGGCAGGGGTGGGGGTACCTGAAGAGCAGGGCTGCAGGAGATCCATGACCACTGAGTCGGCTCCCTTGGTGTAGACGTTGATCTCGTCGGTAAGCGGGTGCCGGATCACCACTGACATCCTCTTGCGGATGGAGTCGAAACCCAGTGTGTGCAGGAGCTCGAAGGTGAGCCTGCCCAGGTGGGGCAGCTCCACGGACACTTGGTCGTGCAGCCGCTCCACGAGCACGCAGTTGTAGGCTCTGGCCGCATACACCAGCGCCGCCTCATCCGGGCTCTCGGCCTCGTACCGCAGCTCACGCTCTGGCTCCTGCTCCTGGGCAAGCTCCGAGGCCCAGTCATCCGCCTGGCTGCTGCAGCCATTGCTGGTGATGGCCGAAGTGGGCTGGCCCAGCCTCTCCAGCCTGAGAAGCATGCCGTCGCTGCACGGGGTGGACAGGAAGCCGGGGCCCGACTTGTGGTTGGACTTGTTGGCGGCCAGGCTCCCGATGCTGCTGCAGCCTGAGGTCAGGCAGCTGGGTGTGAACCTCCGCAGGAAGTCTTCTATCGTCTTCACGGGGGACTTCAGCTCAAACCTCACCCTCACCTGCAAGAGAAATGGTCAGAAGGCAGGTGAGGGAACTGCTCTGTCCCCCAGAGGCCCCACCCTGATTCCCACAGGATGCTCCAGGCACTTGGAGGAACGATGGCGTTGACTTCCCCACGGGGTCTCAGAACACACATTTCCCATTTCCCGGATGTCAGGCATGCATTGAAATTGCAGGCAGAGACGGTACTCCTGCCTTGAGATCCTCCGTTGGCCTCTTCCACTTCTCTTAAGCAAAGGTTATGCAACATTCTTTCAGAACGTGGTTGCTGAGGGCCCACCAGTGAGGCCTTGATGTATGCAGGGGAGTTGCAGCTGGTGGCATCTGCTGGCTTCGTTTGGGGCTGTCCCTGTACTACGGTGTCCCCTTGCTTTGCAAAAAACAGCTCAGAGGAGCAGGCTCACCATTGCCTGGCACAAAACTGGGCATTTTTTTCCAATTAAAAGGCCACTTAACAAACCATCAGCTTATACTTCCTTTGAATTATGTCTATAAAAATTTAATATACAAATCACATTTCCAGTCCCCAAATAATCTTTCTAAGCACATTAAATACACTGACAAATTGAGGATCCCAAACATTGAAACAATATTTTAACCACCACAGTAAGAAACAAAATGAGTTACACACACACACACACACACAAACTGTTAAAGTTTCAAAAAGCTCAGTGATAGAGCAACAGAGCCATGTTTTTTCCTTGCTCTTTATTGAAAGAGCAAATGTCAAAACAACCAAAATATTGAATTAGCAATTCTTAAAACCGCAATTTTACCATTGCATCCTAGGTTCTGAATTACAGTGACAGCCTCCAGAAAAGTCAGGTGTTTGGTAACACGAGGCGCATAGAGCCAGGTTTTGATACAGGTGCTTTTCCTCTGGTCTTGCCATGGCTGTAAATACGCTACATAGCCAGCTGGGAGACACAGGCACCCACACAGCAATCCCTGCTAGCTCCAAATGTCCTCGAAGGTGGCGCTCACCAACCAGTGTGTGGGAACAGAAACGCCTCCAGAGACATGTTCACCTGCAGCCTGAGTGTGGGTGATTGAGAGGCTGTTCCCCAGGTGGAACTCAAGCCGTGTAACCTTCAGCATAAGCCTCAGTGACACTGTGGCCTCTCACCCTTCATTTAACATCTGTCAGGCAGGGTCTAACCCGAGAAGGGGCACTTCTGCAGGGATACACACCAGAAGGGTTTTTAACTGAGGGCAGAGCCCAGAGGCCAGATGGGAGATGCTGAGGCAGCCAGGAGATGAACTGCGGCTTCGGGAAGTAGCTCCAGGCCAGGGCTGCCGGCATAAGCCTCAAGCCTGCTGGTCTCTGAGTGGCAGGCCTGTCCATTGGAGTCACTGGGTCCAGGTACCGCCAGACACGCTGCCGCAGCAGAGAGCACACAGGCCACCTTGTTCACCCCACATCGCCTGCTGAGGAACCTGCTGGAAGGGCTGACCCAGGAGGCTGGGAAGGGATCCTGGGAGAGTCGGGAGCCGGGAGGTCTGACACACACCCACCCCATTCAAACATTCGAAGCTGCCTGGTTCCATATGCATATCGCTTCCGTGCCCCCCACACTGCCTAGCCCACTGCAACGCTTTCTGGGGCGCACTGGGTGATAGAGGAGCCTTCACACATACAACCTTGCTTCTCTCGGGAGAAAACCTTAATGTCAGACTGAACCAAAGCCAATTTGAGCATTGCTATATTTCTAGTATCCTAAGTAGCCTCTCATCGATTCCCGACTGCTTCTCGTTGAAGAACAATCTTCGATGCCCCCATAAATCCTCCCCATGGCCCCACGGCCCAGGCAGGCACCCCAGGCACGGGGAAGAGGCCGATGCGTCTCCACCTGCATGGCTGGTAGAGTCAGGGTCCATGTGCAAGTTCCTTATCCCAGAAGCTGGGCCCCCGGCCTGTCTTGTCCTCTCTCCTGTGTGGATCTGGGACCCTGAGGCTCAGGGAGGTTGCCCTGGGCAGCCTCCCTCCGGCCCTGCCCCAGGCCAGGCAGCGAAGGAAGGACCCAGGCAGGCAGGGCCTCCACATACCCACCTGCCTACCTGAGGCTGGCCTAGCTGGCTGCCCTGTGTCCCTCCCCTGCCAGGCTCAGAAGGCATCTCTGGGGGGCTGTCCCTTCCCACTTGGCCCCAACCAGCCCCTGCCCACTGCAGCCCGGGACCGACGCTGCAGAACCACAGCGCTGTTTTGCTCAGTATGAAGTGTCCGCTGCATCCACCTTAGCTCACAATGTGCTAAGAGCACTTGCTGCAGGAAAGGGCCGGGCGCCTGCCCTCAGGAGAACTGACAACCATGGCCTGCAGCGCAGAAGGTCAAGGTCAAGGTCAAGCTCAGGGACCCTCCAGAACTTGCCTTTGTTCGTGGCTGATCCGGGCATGTGACGACGACTGTGTTGCAGATGGTGAGTGCGATAAAGAAATCAAAGACGTCAGACAGCTCGGGTGAGAGGTGGGCCAGCGGATGCTCCTGGTGCCTCGCCACAGCTAGGCTCTTGTCACACTCACTCACCTTCTCCAGCAGCTTCGGGTCAGGCGTGATGTCCTTCTCCTGGGGAGAAAGGGAGGCTGGCGGTGAGTCCCACCCAGTAGTCTGCCGAGGGTCTTGGGGCATGACTATTTAAGGTGCTTTGATTTTATCATAAGCTGTAAACAGAACTTCATCTCTAATATACATATGTGTCGTTTTATAATTGTAAATTACTTATGATTTTAATTGCACAAAATATACGTAACTTCTATCTACTTTGTGAAAAACATGCTTCAGCATTGCCCTGTAGTCTTTTCACTCTACATTTAAATTTTTCATAATCAAAATATTTTATGTACATATTGGTGGTTTCCATTTTCTCCAAAACATTATTAATTATCTGAAGTTTTCCAGGCTTTTAAAAATCATTTAAAAACACATTTAAATGGACATGTCATTTTTTTTTTTTGAGGCGGAGTCTCGCTCTGTCGCCTGGACTGGAGTGCAGTGGCCGGATCTCAGCTCACTGCAAGCTCCGCCTCCCGGGTTTATGCCATTCTTCTGCCTCAGCCTCTGGAGTAGCTGGGACTACAGGCGCCCACCACCTCGCCCGGCTAGTTTTTGTATTTTTAGTAGAGACGGGGTTTCACCGTGTTAGCCAGGATGGTCTTGATCTCCTGACCTCGTGATCCGCCCGTCTCGGCCTCCCAAAGTGCTGGGATTACAGGCTTGAGCCACCGCACCCGGCCTATCATCATTTATTTGACCATCTCTTTATCACTGGATACTTAAATTTCTTTCGGTTTTGGTGATGTAAATTACACATTGATAAACTTCCACATGTAGCAATCCTTGGCTGAATCGCGAAATTGATAGACGAGAAAGTTTGAATACTTTAAATACTCTTGACTCATATTGAAAAAGGCTGTCAGGAAACCTTGTTCCAGTGCAGCCTCCCTCCTGCCAAGCGTTGAGAGTCCCCACTCAGAGCGGACGTGGAGAAACCCACCAATCAGCATCCAAAACTCTAGATCTCCCCTATTGAGATGGCAGCTTCTCCGTGGGTTTAGAAGCACATGAGAGAATGAGGCCACCAGAGTGAGCAAGGGGGATTCTTCCCCTCTGCTGTGCTGGTAAAACCTGGCGGAAGTGAAAGCCTCTTTCCGAGGTTATTGCTCACTTCTGCGCCTCTCCCTGCCGGATGAGGGTGGTCCATTAATAATGTCTGGATGGCTGACGAGGCCAGGCAGAAAGTATTTTATGGATTTGGGCTCGTCTAATTAAAACTCCCTCGGGAGGGGTTGGCTTTGCTTTTTAGCGGTTGTCATCTTGTCCTGAGGTTTTTATTTGCTTCATTTGGCAACACTGGCTTCCTCTTTGTCACCCTTTCTGGGTGAGTCGCCAGCAAGCCACCAGCCTTAGAAGCCGTGGCAAAGGGGCCCTGTCAGTGTCTTGGAAAAGACAACGGTGGAGAGAAAATGTTGGCCAGAAAAGCTTTTGCTGAGTAGAGCCGAGCTGCCCAGCGACAGTGGATTTGTAGGACTAAATACAGACACCTTCCACGAGCGGGGACGGGGAAAATGGGGAAGAGACGTGGCAGCGCCCTAGCAGGAGGCTCCGTACACTCACCATGGGGCTGCTGAAGGCCGTGTGCTTGGACAGCATGCTGGCCCTCTTGGCCTCGGCCCGGCTGCCCGTGCGCCGGTGGGACTTGGTACTCTGGGTTCTGTGCAGCACCCGGACACTCTGGTGGCTCCCGATGCTGCCGCGCTGGGACACCGAGCCCCCTCTGGGCACCACCTCCTCCTCCTCCGAGTCAGCCTCCTGGTACCTGGCCAGACGCTGCGCTGTGGGGAGAGGGTGCAGGGTGAGGCATCGTGGGGAAGGCTGGGCGGACAGAACCCATTCAGGGTGTTTTAGGTTCCACGAGGCTTCTGGCAGGGCAGCCCCAGAGGATTTACCACCCTTGCTCTCTAATAGCAAGGGACAGAGAACATCTTCAGTTAGCTGCGACCTGGGGAGGGTGATACTCTCAACTGTTTCACAAATGAGAAGACTGACTTTCATCTCAGAGAACGTAAGGAGCTTTCTAAGGTCGCATGACCTAGGGGAAGGGGAACGGGTCGACGTCCAGCTGGTTTGTTCAGGTAGGGCCCAGGTGTACATGGGGTAGGATGGCAGGTGGCTGGAGGAGGGAGGCGGGACAGAGGGTGGCAGGCCTTCCAGTCATGCTGGAATGACCGTGCTCACTTGGTGGTGAGCTCCTTGCCCATATGGATGGTGGGCACCACCTGCCCCTGTCCAGATGAGATGCTGTGGCACAGGGGCTCACTCTCCTAGACTGCACAGCTTGGACCCCTACAGCCAGCGTTTGGACTCAGCTTTGAAACTCCATCCAAGGGGATCTTGACCGTGATGTCGCTCAAAAGCTTGTAGAGGCCCCTGCTGAGCAAATTCCCCAGGACCCGGTGAACGCGGGGCGACTCCCCTGCAGAGGTGGCTGCGCTGCGGCTTCCTGCTAACCCATGGCTCTGAACCAGTCTTCTGGGTTTTGCCCAGTCAGGACAGCTTGCTTCACCGTGGATGAGCAAAAAGAGGCCCATTCATGAGCTTTACTCATCAGAACAAGCGTTTCATCAGAACGTCCAGCACAGGCACGGTGCCGAGTCACAGCTGCAGGGGCCTGTCAAGAGGCGGGAGAAGGAGGTGCCTGTGGAGCTGGCCAGCCGCGTGGACCAGGCCCTGTACCGCACACCTCTTAACAGGCCCTCTGTGAGAGCTGAGGAAGACGGGGGATAAGAAAGCAGAAGTCACCTGCCCACCGTCACGAGGCCGAGTACTTGCCAATGCCAGGGTTCCAACGCAGGGAGATCCTCATTCCAGGAGCAGACGCCCTGCGGATGTGTCACCAGCTCCTGGGTGACGTCAGCCCAGCGCCCCGTAGGCGAGGACACACAAAACCTGGACGCATGACTCTGTCCAGATGAAGTGAGGGGCTGGGCTTCAGCCTCCAGGAAAACGGACCGGCCCGTCCCCCCCTCCCCCAGCAGCGGTCCCGCAGGTCCGGAGCTCCATGGAGCCATCCTTCAGGGCCCCTCCTTCCCTCGGCGGCTGTGGGGGCCACGGCTGGTGTGTTGGTGTTCTGATTGGCAGTGGCGCCAGGGATGCCTTATATGCCCTCAGGGAAGATGAGGCTCAGGAGCAGGTAATGTCCCCTCCTAGGCACACACAGCCGGCCAGCTCCAGGTCATCAGGCCGAGCCGTCAGAGGGGGTACACCCAAGACTTCCACAGCCGGTTCTGGTCCGTGAGCAGAGCTGGGGGTTCACAGTCCATCTGAACCTCTTTATGAGTGACATTCGGAGAGGTCAGATCGTAAGATAACTGGCTGATGACGCTCCTTGCCTGGGTGCCTGTCAATAGCTGATCCAGGCACTTCTCTACAACACGCTGCTGAGACCCACGTGGTTTCGTTCATCACCAGGCAGCCCCCCGTGTCTTGAGGCAGGGAAACCCTCTGGTTTTACGGTAGCATTTGGCAATTGCCAGAATCTTTCTGTAATCTTAGTTGGGAGCCTGCCCCAGGGAGCCTGAGCTTCCAACTTTATTATTATCTTTTAAATTTATTATTATTATTACTAACGGATAAATCAGCATTGTATACATTTACGGGCTGCAATGTGACGTTCTGATATGTTGCCGCCACAATGCGGCATGATTAAATCACGCGAAGTAACAAATCTGTCACTTTACTCACCTATCACGTTTTTATGGTGAGACAGTTAAAATTTACTCTCTCCGTCATTTTGAAATGTGTAATACGTTCTTATTGTCTCTGGTCACTCGGCTGTGCGACAGATCTCAAAACCTATTCCTCGTGTCTGTCTGAAACTGGGTCTCGGCTTTAAGGGCTGCTGCAGAACCCACTGCCCGGATCTCTGATCCCCTCAGGACTCTGCTGAGTTCTGTTTTTGAGAAGAGCACACAATGCACTGTGCTGCACCAGGTTCAGCAACTACGGGAGGAGAAGCGGGGGGAAAGGAGGGAGAGGAGAGGAGGGCAGAAGAAGGGAAAAAGGAGGGGGAGGCCGAAGGAGGCTGGTGGGAGGGAGGATGGGCAAGAGGATGGAGTATTGTCACCGATCATTTATTTTGGGTGGCAAATAAAACTTTAAACAAAGTGGGCAATTTCCTCTGCCTTCTGTTTACTATGACTGCTTCACTTTATGTTGAGGAAGACGGTGGCTATCATGATAATCCTTGGTTTTACAAAACTCACAAAAGTGTCAGGTATTCGACAGAGGCCTCCCACCAAATCCTTCTAAAGAGCAGCTTCCTAGTCATGCCCGCTTGCATTCCCTCTGCCTGGTTTTAATTTGCTGTTTCCGTAGCATGCACTTGGCTTCTGTCACAGGCAGGAAATGGACCCCAGGCTGCAGTGCAGGGTGCGCACTCCCAAGGCGCTGCAGTCCCAGGCATAGCCGTGGTGGGGACCCTGGTCCGCACCCTCTCCTGGCTGGGGCGGGGTGCTGGCTGCTGGGTTTCGGAAGCCGGTGTCTGCCCAGAGGCACCAGGTTGGAAGGAGGCAGCCACAGGTAAGGAAGGGAGAGGTGGGAGTGGGGACTGCTTCAATAACTGGGAGTGAGGCGACTCATCTTTCCAATTCCCAGGGACGCTGTTCCAGGGGAGAGAATGAAGCATGAATTAGCCGGTGCCCTTCTGAGGATTTTATGACTAGAAAATGGATGGGTGACAACAGAGACATCTCTTTGTCCCTTGGCGTGGCAGGGCAAGGGGACCGGATGCCCTGGAAGGTGGCAGGGCAAGGGGACCGGATGCCCTGGAAGTGAGCTCCTCGCAGGTGGTTTGCCTGGTTGCTTAGGCGGATGCCTGGCACCCCAGACACTGCAGGAACAGGGCGGGCGGCCGTGCCAGTGCCTGCTCTATAAATAGCACCAGGCTTCAGTCACCTGAGCTGCTCTGACAGTCACGTCTTTATACTCCCTTGAAAATCAGTCATCCCTGAAGCCTGTGGGGTGTGAGAGTGTGTGTGTGTGTGTGTGTCTCCAAGCAGCTCTGGATAGAGCAGCTTTCTGGTTCCGCCCAGGTTGACAGCCCCACACCTCCAGACTCACCATTTGCATCATGAGAATATTCTACACCAGACACGGTGCATCTTCGGAAAACCATCTTGTTCTCTGTCAGAGTGCCAGTTTTATCTGAGAAAATGTACTGTATCTGCCCTAAGTCTTCCGTGATGTTCAAAGCTCGGCACTGCAGCTGCGAGTCTGTTTCTTCGTCATACAACTGTGCGTCCTGGTTAATGAAGTACACTTGGCATGCTTTAACAATTTCAATGGAAACGTATAAGGAAATTGGGATCAAAACCTGGAAGAGACAAGGCACACAGGAGGAATGACCATGAGGACAGGGAGCCGGGAAATTCATCTATTTAAATAACAAATGACGACAACTGCAAGGAAGTAGGGACTATACTGTACCTTTAAGAGCTTAAATAGCTTGGTTTAGAGTCAGTATTGGAAAAGCATTAGAGTATTGGCAAAGAGAATACACTAGGACAGCTTATGGAGCAGCTGCAGAGCAGGGATCCACTATCGTGTCTGGAAGTATGGTACCCATGGCTTGGATAGAAGCAAGCAAGTTGTGCTTGAGAGAGGCTAGGACAGGAAAGACAGAAAGAGAAAAAAAATCATGGCACAGTCAGTCCTCACAAGCAAGGTCACCTCACACCACACTCCACAGCGGCATTCGACCCCGGGCTTTCCCTGGGCTCCCATCTCCCAGGAGTACAGCCCCAAATTCAGGGGACAGTGCAAACACAGCGCAGTCTTTCTTCGGATACCGGTTCTGTGCTCTTCTTGTGCAATGCAGAGGAAAGGGAAAGAGGCTTTGAGAAAAATATTCAGTGATGCCTTCATAATTTAAGAACAATTCTCCTCGAAAATAATGTTTACTTACTCATTTATTTTGGTAGAGTAACAGTATTGAACTAATGTTTACAGACTCAGAATATCATCCACAGACTAACTGGGTTCTCCTGGGAACTGAAGTACGTTAATGAAACACCAACTGCAGTCCTGACTCAAGGCTTGAACAAAATTTGCATTTTTTAAAAAACTAATTTAGACAGTTAAATAAGACTGTTTCTTGTTGTATGAAGCACATAGAAGAGATAGCACAGGTTCCCTCCTAGGCAAAGCCTGAGCCAATGTCCTCTGGTCACTCAGTTCCCAGGAAGGTTGGTGGTGAACTCACTGCCCCCTCGTCCTCTGGACTCTGGGACCCTCCCCACTCTTTCACAGACCTTTCTGGGCGCAGATAGCCGGTCATTGACTGGGAGGCGTCAGGGAGGCGCGCAGATGAATAATAGTAGTAAGAATAACAAGTGCAGACAAATGCAGTGTGGATAACCTCAACTAGATCCCGAGCAGAAAAAGCACATTTATGGAAGGACTAGTGGGATCTGAAAGAAGTCTGGAGTTTTGTTCAAAGCCAAGGACTAGGCCAGGTGCAGCGGCTCACGCCTGTCATCCCAGCACTTTAGGAGACCGAGGTGGGTGGATCACTTGAGGTCAGGAGTTCAAGACCAGCCTGGCCAACACGGTGAAACCCTGTCTCTAATAAAAATACGAAAACGAGCCAGGGGTGTAGCATGCCTCTGTAATCCCAGCTACTCTGGAGGCTGAGGCAAAAGAATGGCTTGAACGCAGGAGGCGGATGCTGTAGTGAGCCAAGATCACACCACTGCACTCCAGCCTGGCAACAAAGCGAGACTCTGTCTAAAAAAAAAAAGAAAAGAAAAGAAAAGAAAAAGAAACAAGAAAAAAACAAGAAGCAAAGGACTAAAGTTGGCTTCTTAGCTTTCACAACGTACCATGACAATGTAATATGTTCACATTAGGGAAAACTGGGTGAGGGATGTATGGAAACTCTCTGTAAAATTTATTTAGAAAACTAGATTTTATTTTGGACTAATTTGAAGATTTACAGAATCTGCAAAGGCAGCTTTTCTGTAAATCTTCAAATTACTCCAAAATAAAATCTATTTTTTTAAAAAAAGTAACTGAAAGGAAAAACAACAAAAGGAAAACAATGACCCACACCAAACCCTCAAAGTACAAGAATCTTAAGAACAGAAAAGGAAAATTTTGACTGAAAAATCCCCCAAGGAAAGATCCCATAGATGATTTAGGCTGAAAAATAAAAGGCAGAATCCAGGTGGATATATTTGCCATCCTCCCAGATGCAGAATTTATAGGAAATTCTGAACAGAGTATGATGATTTTAAGTTCTCTTCATAAAAGTAAAGCAATTATTGCACAATACTGAGTATTGTTACCTGCAGAACTATTATCATTGTTAAAAATGAGTAAACTGCAGCTGTGACTGGGGATAAGGAGCTTCCATCAGATGTAGGGACATAAAATAATGACTTCTTCTCTTGATACCGCCATATCCACAGTCCGTGTCCTGTAGTAATGTTCAAAGAGAAATGTCACTCATCCAATGGAAAAATAAGAACACTGCTAGCGTATATTAAAGCAAAACTTTAATATTTGTTACCTGACGCAAGCACATTTGGTTTTCTTAGTCAGCTTTGCCATGTCAGAAAGCGAAAACACACAATGTTCTTGGCACCTTTGATCCAACTTCAGGAAGGAGGTGGGACTTGGTCTCTTCCTTCCACTGAGAGTTTCCCATTGTTGGTGCTAAGTGGCACCACTTGTCCCAACACAAGCCACCCGTGTGTTGGCAGCTGACAGTGTGAGGCACCAAGATGGAATTTCTTAACACACATCTCACGAAACACCAGTCTCATGAAATGTGCAGCAAAAACAGTCAGTAGGCTCGGACACTGCCATTATTGTCCTTTCCTGAGATTCACAATTCACACATGGGAGGCTCTGGGAAGCCAACAGTAGTGCACACTGCCGAATCCACTGGACCCGCACCCGTCTGGTCACGGAAGCCTTTTTCAGGTCCCGTACATCTGTATCTCATGCCACTGGGCTAAGACCACCTCACACCCACTTGGTGTGGCCCCACATGGAACCTAACTGCTAGCCCCTTCTTACGATTCAAAGCCATGTTTTTGTTTCTCTTTTCATGAAGTTTCCATTAGTAACATTTGTGCTTCTCCAGCTCTTAGCCTTAGTTCGGCACCAGCTTACTGATACTTCTGCCCCTGGAATTACCACCACTGCTGTGATGAAAGCATTCTTCCACTAAGAAATCATCAATTCAGAAAATAACATTACAGTCAGCCCTCAGTATCTCGTGGGTTCCATATCCATGGATTCAACCAACCGTGGACCAAAAATATTAGGAGAAAAAAATTCTATCTGTGTGTATTCCCTAAACAACACAGTATAACCATTATTTACATGACATTTACATTGTGTTAGGCATTGTAAGTAACCTAGAGGTGACTGAAAGCAGGGGTCCCTAACCCCAGGCTGCGGACTGGTACTGGTCCATGGCCTGTGAGGAAGCGGGTGGCACAGCTGGAGGTGAGTGGCAGGCGTTAGCATCGCCACCTGAGCTCCGTTTCCTGTCAGATCAGCGGCAGTCTTCGATTCTCACAGGAGCACCAAGCCTGTTGTGAACTGTGCATGGGAGGGAGGGATCTAGGCTGCACGCTCCTGATGAGAAGCTAACTGGTGCCTGACGATCCGAGGTGGAACAGTTTCATCCCTAAACCACATCCCCTGCTACCCCCACATCCGTGGAAACATTGTCTTAGGAAAAAACCAGTCCCTGGTGCCAAAAAGGTTGGGGACTGCTGATTTAAAGTCCAGAGAAAGGTATAGGTAGGTTATATGCAAATACTATTCCACTTATCAGGGGCTTGAGCATCTGAAGATTTTGGTACGGTGGGGGAGTCCTGGAACCAACCCGCCACGGATGCCGATGGACAGCTATACTCTGCCATGCCCATTCACCCAGGCGTTTCCATGTGGTCTGTGCTGATGCAGGCTGCCCTTGAGTTCAAGTCGGTGAAAAACCAGGGTTTTAACTTTAGAGTGCTAGGTTTACATGTTTGAGGGCAGCCCACCGAGCTCACCTGGAGCCCACTCATTTCTTTCTTTTTGTTTTCTTTTTTTGAAACAGAGTCTCACTCTGTCACCCAGGCTGGAGTGCAGTGGTGCGATCTCGGCTTCCTGCAACCTCCGCCTCCTGGGTTCAAGCCATTCTCCTGCCTCAGCCTCCCGAGTAGCTGGGACTACAGGCGCCCGCCACCATGCCTGGCTAGTTTTTTTTTTTTTGTATTTTTAGTAGAGATGGGGTTTCACCATGTTGGCCAGCTGGTCACCAACTCCTGACCTCAAGCGATCCTCCCACCTCGGCCTCCCAAAGTGCTAGGATTACAGGCGTGAGCCACGGCGCCCAGCCCCTACTTATTTCTGCTCTGTCTAGGAGACTTACCGACTGCTGAAAACAGAGACATGCAAACAAGCAGCAGGACACACCAGAGCACGTCGCCGTTCATCTGCCTCTCCAGCTTGCTGCGCTTATAGCGGGGCCCGCTGTTGTTCAGCAGAGCTTTGGTTTCATGACCTGTTCGGGAGGACAAAGGACACGGCAAGTCAGAGCCCAGAGCTCAGGGACCAGCTGCACGGACGGTGTGGAGGGAATTCCACGCCGCCATTCTCTGGTGCTTAGGTGAGAAGCTCGGGCAAAAAAGCAGGGTTTAAAATGAATCTTACTTCCTGTTAGCAGGTCTGAAACTAAATAAAACGAAATTAATCTTACATGTATAATGATTGCGGAGAAAGAAATGGAAAGAAATACACCGTGCCAAGAAAGCAGGCTTTGGGTTGAGGTACTATTCAAAGAATTTGTGCTTTTGCTCCTTTCCGTTTTCCTAGTTTCCAAACTTTCCACAATGGGGATATGTTGTGCTTTTTTTCTTTCTTTTTTTGAGACGGAGTCTTGCTGTGTTGCCCAGGCTGGAGTGCAGTGGTGCAAACTTGGCTCACTGCAACCTCCCTCTCTTCAGGTTCAAGAGACTCTCCTGCCTCAGCCTTCCTAGTAGCTGGGACTACAGGCGCAGGCCACCACACCCCGCTAATTTTTTGTGTGATTTTAGTAGAGACGGGGTTTCACTCTGTTGGCCAAGCTGGTCTCAAACTCCTGACCTCATGATCTGCCCGCCCATCTCAGCCTCCCAAAGTGCTGGGATTACAGGCGTGAGCCACCGCGCCCGGCCACGTGATTCTTAGGAAGCAGTGAGGGAGAAGGGCTGGAGAACACAGTGCCGCCTGGCGGCAGGGGGTGCCAGGTGCCCCAGCCTACCTGCGTAGATGACGATGCCGACGACCGCGTCCGTGTTCCTGAGGGTGCAGCCCCGCAGCAGTAGGTTTTCTTTATACAGCCCGGCTTTTTTCCCGTTGTCGTGTATGCTGTGGAGGGGCGGTTGGCACGTGTCACGTGGTTGCAGGCATGTACCTCATGTCTTGGGCGGCACTGCCTTGAGGAAGGAAGGCCCTGGCACGATGAAAGCTTGAGGATGCCGGGATCTGGACTGGGAAGGGGACAGGGGGCCCCGAGGGTGGGTGACTCGCCCTGTGGGTCTCTGCAAGAGCTGAGACGGGACTGCTGCTCAGTAGTCACTGGGCATCCAGATGCAGCTCGAGGGCCTGGTGTTTGTTTGTTTTGCAGATGGAATTGTTTTCACTCCAGGACTGACCACTGCTAGGAAGGGCAAACCCCCAGCCGGCCAAGGAAGGCCTTGCTACGTGGTCGCTGCACATCTCCTGCTCAACACAGGAAATGTTACTCCTAATCACAGCCTCAAGTTGTCATAAAAAAACAAACACCTTCCACAAAAGGGGATGATATTGGTTTCATTTTTAACATCCTTTTCTCTTACAAGAAGTTATAAAGTTATTAGAAATATTAATATATGTGGTCTGAAATGTGGTAAATTCCATGAGACAATTCTATAAATTCGGTTTTACTGCTATTTAGATTCAGAGGGACAGTCCAAGCTTAAGTTACTGGTTTTCAAATCTGTCCTCCTGGCCCACTAATGACCCAGGCTGGCTGGGCAGCCTTGGGCTAGGATCGCACTGGGACAGATGTGGCCCCAGGAGCCAGGTGCACAGGTCACAGGGGGAGGCCTCATAACCGGAACTGTAGCCCAGGCCTGCTATAGTTTCAGGTTTCCAGAACAACAGCAGGGGCCCAGCCTAACCCACCCCAGGCAGGGCCACCAAGGGAGTACCTTCCAAGAGGCCACCTTTTCACACCCACACCTGCTCCACACATATTCCCCACACTCCCACAGCCCAAATGCTTCCTGTGTGGCTCTTAGCGGCTCACCAGGGACCCCTGCAAGGTTTCCCTCCTGCCAACTCCTAGCCTCCCGACCAGGGAAATAAACCTATGTCCTAGTGAAGAAGAGAAGCTAAACAGTAAAGGCAAGGCTGAAATGCAAGCTGGGAGGATACATTTTCTACAAGTCAGTTATTTACCCACAGCAAGGGTTCTTCGCCAGAGCAGACACAGGGGGCCGCACAAGGGCTATTCAGCCAACGCTGTGTCTACTGCTCCCTTGGCAATTCCAAGACGGAGTAAGGTTTTCCTTTAAAGAGAGATTCGAGACGGCGAACCACTTTGGCAGCCACAGCACTGACAGCCTGACCGGTATGAGACATCCTTAGGTACCAAACCCTGCTCCACACTTCTGGAGTGAGGACCTCCCCCCACGTGTCTCCCATGGACTTCTCCAGCGACAGCCAGACAAAGACACCATTGCACTGGGACAGCAGAAAATAACAAATCGTCTCCAAGTTCAGGTTATGCTTATTAAGGACAAATGATAAACTTAATAGAAACAAGAAAAATGGTCTACATTAAATGTTCTTAATTGTGACACTGACTTTTGAGCAACTACTGTGATTTCTGATGAGTCCAAGCCAGACGGAAACTTGGCACTTTATACAGGTGCACTGACCTCCCCAGGTCCATGCCAGAAGGACGAGTGAGTGTGAGGGGACGGGAACGCACTCCTGCGTGAACAGCCCCACATCACAAAGGGGAGGCTGGAGAACAACATCACCATCAGGTGTCTGGTGCCTGGGCTGGAAGCTGCCTTGGGCTTGTGAGAGAGAGGGGCCCGGCCCAGGGCAGCACAGGCCCACGTCCACACAGGCACGAGGCTCAACTCCACAAAGATGCACACAAGAACGTCATCCGTCAGCTCCTTTGTCATGGGCTGAACTGTGTCCCCTCAGAATTCAGCTGGTGAAACCCTAACTCCCAGGACTACAGAATATGGCTGTATTTGGAGACAGTGTCTTTAAAGAGATCATTAAGTTAAAATGAGGTCCTTTGGACAGGCATGGTGGCTCACGCCTGTAATCCCAGTACTTTGGGAGGTTGAGGCAGACGGATCACTTGAGGTCAGGAGTTTGAGACCAGCCTGATCAACGTGGTGAAACCCCGTTTCTATTGAAAATACAAAAATGAGCTAGACATGGTGGTGGGTACCTGTGATCCTAGCTACTCGGGAGGTTGAGGGAGGAGAATTGCTTGAACATAGGAGGCAGAGGTTGCAGGGAGCCGGGATCATGCCATTGCACTCCAGCCTGGGCGACAGAGCAAGACTCCTTCTCAAAAAGAAAAAAAATGAGGTCCTAAGTGTGGGCCCTACTCCATAGCACTAGGTCCTTCTAAGAAGAGAAGATTAGGCCACAGAGACACACAGAGGGAAGACCATGTGAAAACACAAGAAGACATCTTGCCATTCATAAGCTAATGAGAAAGAGACTCAAAAAGCACCAATTCCTGCAGACACCTTGATCTCAGACATCCCAGCCTCCAGAACCAGGAGACAACAAAAGGCTGTTGGTAAAGCCACCCAGTCTGTGGCACTGTTTTGGCCGCCCAACCACTCACACACATCCTTTAACATTTAATTAAGCCACTTAGAAGGCCTCATGCAGTCCAAGTCCCCAGGTCTGCTGACTCATCGGACCCATGCCTTCCAAATCAAAACTGGATGAGAGAACCGTCTGGTGAGAACACCAGCCATCCACTGAACAGTGCCCTGTGCAGGCTCCATGGGAAGTGGCCGTGTTCGCCTGGTACCTCCTGCCCCGTGTTCCTTCTCAGAAGATACTACGTTTTCCTGACCACACCTGCTGTTGGTAATGGGTCTCGTTCATCTGAGTCCCAGCACATTAAGAAAGGTGAGGGCCCGCAACCAGGGTGGGAATCTCCCCTTCCAACACAGCGGTGCAGGGCAACAGTGCTCGGTGTCTCCTCCATGGCCACAGGCAGCAGCGTACAAGCCCGGCACCAGGGACAGCAGTCTCCAAGCCAGTTCCTCCCCAGGTCACGTCGCCTCCAGCAACCAGAGCCCCAGACCCTCCTCTCCGCGGTACCCAGGTGATGGCTCCACGTTGGCATGGTCACTGGCTGTCCTTGACTCCTCCCTCATTTTTCACATCCATTCAACCTCACCTCCACGTTAACCTTCTCTCTGGCTGTGTCTTTAACCCATGTCCCCTTCTCTCTATCTCCATGCAGCACTGCTGATTTAGGTGTCTGCATTTCTCTTGCTGGAGCCTGCAACACATGCTTGCTGGCCTCAGCTCCACCGGCCTGGGTTCCTCACACAGGCACCGGAGCCATCTTCGAGTGTGTGCGTGTGAGTGTCCCCTGCGGGGTTCCTCACTGCTCCAGCTTGACGCGGGGCCCAGCCCGCTCCACAGCCTCTGCTTGGCCCACGGAAGGGGTGGCTTCTGTGGTTTTCTGCCCCAGCCACCCTCACACAGCACGTTCTGTGGACTCTGTGCTGGCCTCTGCCTGAGGGAGCCCGGCCTTCTGGCCTGGGCTCAGGTTCTGCTGCCTTCAGGGCAGTCCTCCACGCCACGCTCCCAGGCCCTCCAGCCAGGCCTGCTGGCAGTATTCCTTCCAATTCTCTGCTTCCAAACAGGAGCTGCTCATGTCCTATCCATTGCACACCCCAATGCCTACCTCCGAGCTTGGCAAACATTGAAGGCTGCCTGGCCCTTGGCTTTGAGCTGGGTCCATCCAGTGGGGATGACAGGAAGGTCACTGGAGGAGTGCCTGAGAGCAAGAAAAGACAGGGAGTGGCCGGGTG
>NC_045439.1:160363484-160389415 GCF_002776525.5 Piliocolobus tephrosceles
AAAAAAAAAAAAAAAAAAAAATAGCCAGGTGTGGTGGTGCGTGCCTATAATCCCAGCTACTCGGGGAGGCTGAGGCAGGAGAATCACTTGAACCTGGGAGGTGAAGTTTGCAGGGAGCCAAGATTGCGCTACTGCCCTTCAGCCTGGACGACAGAGTGAAACTCTGTCTCAAAAAAAAAAAAAAAAAAAGAAAGACAAGACAGGAAGTTTATTCCCTGCTCCCTCCTAGAGAGGCAACACTACTGGCTGGCAGTGTCCCCTGACCAGGGCTGAGTCTCCCCAGGCATCTCCCTGGTCATGAGTCCCCCAGGGCCACTCTTGGCAATGACCTCATGGCAATGACTGCGCAGCGGCTACCAATCCAGTGTCTGCTCTGTCCCCAATACGTCCCCTGCACCCACCCACTCCTGCAGATTAAATACCTTAGCAAAGAAATGCCCTTAGCAAGCATCCTTCCTCATCTATATGAATCAGCCTGTTCAGTATGATTCCTAAGTGGATCCTGACTGACATAAGTTGGGAGGAAGGAATGACAGATAATTGCTTCCACTGGCAAATCCTGGGCAGAATTTTCTTTAAAATAATAGATTTTTGTTTATCTAACAAAAGTAAGTATGGAAATTACCAAACTGTTTTGTGCTGATGTTCAATATTTTTAAGATATAAATACGTCAACTAAAGGTGGCAAGGTGAAATTAAAACATTCCAGTTTGAGTGAATCTAGTGGATGCAGTTTATTTCATGCTTGGTCACTGGCAGTAAGGGCATTTTGGATACAGCCCGCACAAGGCTCCCACCAGACACCAGGTAGGAGGGGGCAGGGACCGTGACAGCTCTGTTGTTAGTGACAGTCCTGCTGCCTTTACTAACCATGGTCTTTGGAGGGTGTCACCCACCAGGGCGAAGAGCCTACCCCAAAATGTAGCTGTGCTCGTGCCAGCCCTATGTGGTTGCAGGAGGCTCTGCAGCTCAGAACCCTGCTCTGTGGGGTAAGAATGGTCACCAAAGGAGAACAGGGCTGGCTATACTTGTATCCAACAAAATAGACTAAGTCGAAAACTGTCCTACAAGACAAAGGTAGTCAATTATGCAGGAAGACATAACAATTATAAATACGTATGCATCCAATATCAAAGCACTCAAGAATCTAAGCAAACATTGACAGGTCTGAAAAGAGAGCTAGCGAACCCGCGAACCGGCTTTACAAAGCCAAATGGAATTTTACATCGGATGACCCATTAACCAGCCAACCTCTTTGCTTTATTCTTTAGGGGAAAATGCAAATGTTTGATTGGTTTGTGGCCTCAGAGGTGACCGCGTGCCATAAAGTTGACTGTGCATAATCACAGGGTCAGGCTGAGCCAGGTCTCCATTCCCAGGAGGCGTCTCTGGGCAATGACACCTCAGGCAGGGGCTGAGGCGTGAGTGCCGGGAACAGCTGGAGAAGGTGGGCAACATGTTACTTCCAGATCCTGACTCTGAAGATTTCATTAGGGTTTAACTATATGAGGATCCTTCCAAAGAATGCAGCCTTAAAGGGCACTCGAATAAGGAGGCTCCTAGCACTATTTTTCTGCCAGCTTGAGATATATTTCACAGACTATAATGTTCACTCATTGAAGTTCATACAGTTCTGTGTTTTGTTTTGATTCAGATAGGGTCTCTCTGTTGTCCAGGCTGGAGTGCAGTGTTGTGATCATAGCTCACTGCAGCCTGGATGCCCTGGGCGTAAGCCATCCTCCCACCTCCGCCTCCTGAGTTTCTGTGATTACAGGTGCATGCCACCACACCAGGCTAACTTCTTTTGTGTGTGATTTTTGTAGAGACAAGGTCTCACTACATGGTCCAGGCTGGTCTTAAACTCCTAACCTCAAGTGAACCTCCCATCTAGGCCTCCCAAAGGATTACAGGCCTAAGCCACTGCACAGCCTAGCTTTTTTTTCTGTTTTTGTAGCATCAGAGTTGTATAACTACCACCACCAGCTAATCTGAGAACATTTTCTTCTTTCTTTTTTTTGAGACTGGGTCTTGCTCTGTCTCCCAGCATGGAGTACAATGGCACAATCATGGTTCACTGCAATCTCTGCCTCCCCTGCTCAAGCGATCCTCCCACATCAGCCTCCCAGGTAGCTGGGACTACTGGAGTGCAGCACCACACCCAACTAACGAGAACATGTTCATAACCCTAAAATAAACCCTAGACCCATGCGCAGTCACTTTCCATTCCTATCTCACTCCACACCCCCAAACCCTGGCCACTGCCAATCCACTTTCTGTCTCTAAGATTTTCCTACTGCGAGCATTCCACATGCGACACCTTCTAATTCATGTCGCACGTCACGTACATTCCTTCGCTGGACTCTCACGTCAGCCTGTGAGGTTGACAGGCAGCCGATGATACCTCCAGGATTCGGAGAACGCCGGGGCTTAGGAAGACAGAATCACTTTCCGGAGGCCACCTCCCAGGGAAGAGGAAGAGCTTCTATTCAGGCTATAGGGTCTTCTTGCTACAAACCCAAGCTCAGTTCTGTTCTCCAAGTGCAAACGGTTAATGTTGCAAGTTTGGAATGGTTGGTCCTAAAAGAGGCAAATCTGCCAGTATTTCTGGGCTGTGTGGTGTGAAGGTTACGGGGCAATTCCAGTGGGTGACGGGGTCAACATTTGGCTGCAGATGAATTTCAGCTTTTGCTGTGCAGAGTTCACTTCTGCTGAGTCATCCCCAGCCCTACTGCCTGCCACTGTGTGCTGGGCACAGGCAGCCATGCTGGAGGTGCTGGCAAATCAGAAGACTGAAACTCACACTGAAAGCTCTCAGAAATGGGGCCACTTCCGGAAGCAGACCGTCCTCACACCTCCGTGTGTCTGCGGGGGCAGGGGCGGGGGAGACCACTGCCTGGGCCATTCAGCGGCTGCAGGCATCAATGACCCATCCCCGCCTCCAAGGAGGACAGTGCCAGGAGGCGGCCCCTTGTACCGCAGGGGAGAGGGCTGAGCCCACAGGAGGTGGCTGAGGCGTGATAGCTGAACAGTGCTTGAGGGCAGTGGAACGTCATGTGTGTCATGCCCCTGTCACAGGCTTGTTCTCCAGGAGACCATCCCCAAGGGCCCTGGCAGGCTGCTCAGCAACTCCGTCCTGACACTGCCTATTCTCTTCCATGTTTTCCCCACACCACTGACCACACACACACACTTGGATTATTATGGAAATTTCCAAACAGACATGAAGGTTGTCTCTACTACTCCCCATCACGCAGCTTCAGCAAGTGCCAACGCAGGGCCAGGCCTGTGCCCTGATCCACCTGTCTTTCTGTTTTGGAGCAGGAAGGGGCTGGCCTACCAGACACACTCTAGGTTAGGCCTATTGGTTTTAATTGTCTTTCTTTCCCCCTACCTAGAATGAAATAAACACAAAGGCAGGAACTTGTTTATTCAGCTTACCACATTACATCAGTGCCTTGAATGCACCCAGCATGTAGCAGGTATCAATAAATACTCGTTCAGTGACTGAGTGCAAGCATACATCCATGAAACTCCACCCGGCCTACTCGGGCTTCCACGTCACGGGGCCATGTGTGGTCAGCGACACGTCTCTGCGCACAGCCATCACCTTCCCAGTGCCTGCTAGCGGGAGGAAAAGCGGCGCCTCCTCCTTCCAGATGGCCGTGGCGAGCTTCTACTGACAACAGGCTCTTACCCACCAGTTCCAAAAGCAGCCAAGAAGGCTCAGGTGCTGGGCCACATTCCCGAACAGCTACACCATGTGGCAGAGAGTATTAAATGCATACTTGATAACTGAGCGAGTGTACGCACCCGCCTGTATAGTTATCAAACAGAAGGATGCGTGCGGGCAGACGCTCAATACTCACATGCAGCCGCGAAACCTACTCAGGTCGTTGTTTGGCTTCTCGCATTCGATCACGCTGGTGAACGTCAAAGGATTGAATTCGGAGACCTAAAATAACAGCACGTATACATTAGAGAAATCTGGGCTCAGGCTGCTCCGTTCCAAAAGGCACTTGTTTTTCTGTCTTGCATCCGCGGCAGGCAAATTTCACGGGGGAAGAACTCAGCCTATGAATCTCTGTGGAAAGCCGAGGCACCGCCTTCTGCACTGTATAATAAATAACAGTCAATCATTTTATGATGAGTGGCAGCTGGGGGACCGATGCTGGTTACTGGCTAGTAAGTGAGCAGACATGACTGCAGCTCTATTGCAAAATGGGGGAACAGGCGATCAAGCAAAGGAGGCCATCAATGAAGCAAAGGGATGAATGAGTTTTTTAGGACACACGGCACTTGCCCATTTTCACAGACTTAGCGAAGCAAATTCCACCTGGAAAACAGGAGCTTATAATAAACTCTACTTTTTCAATGTACATGACACGATCTTCATGGATCTTCGATGAAAAAGATATACACAGCCAATGAGGGAGTCAACAATTTCTTTAGTATTCTGCTCAATTAAGAAAAACAAACCTGACAACTCACCACAAAAAAAGTCTTTTGAATTTTTCCATTGATAGACAGAACACAGCCTGGCTCATACGAAAGACTTAGGAGTTGGGGGAAGGAGGAAGAAGGGAGAGAAATGGAGGCAATAAGCTTTCAGTATAAATGAGTACAATTAGTGGATTTCTTTTTTATTAGCTTTCTGGTCAGGCCTGTCATTCTACTTAATCTATCAAGTGTCATAACAAGGTAAAAAACTGAACTATCTTTGTTCACATAAAGTGAAGGTGGTTAGAAATCAAGAAATGGCATAAACACGCCTGACACCACCCCAGGTGACTATGGCTCTGCCACAACCACACATTTCCCTGCACAGAATAAAACTCAGTTCCTACTGTTTCCCAGTGTAAAGCGTACATTAAAAGGGGTGTGCATTAGATAATCGTTGCTCGATTCAATAACTGAAACTGAAATGCTATTTTAAAAGGCACTTCTTGGAGTTTAATTAGCCATCAGTCTCTCTTCTCCTTGGACTGAAATGGCCTCTCGCTCTATTTCCAGAGCGAGGCTCTGTTTCAAGGAGTCTTGTGTTTATTTAAAGCCTGTGGATTATCTTGAAACCAGTGGATGGCTTTTTCCAGGGCAGACATTTACAGATACAAAGTACAGGATGGCCATGAAGGCAGTGAGCTCCAGAGAACACCAGGATTATTCTTGGCAGATGAGGAGGGTAGGACTTAAAAATATTCTGTCTCTGTTTATTATTCTTTCTCTCTAAGAAAAATGTCATGGACACGGCTCAGAAACAGCAGGACATTCTGTCTCGAGGACTTCAGAGTTGTGTCTGTAATGTTCTACCAACAATCCCGTGCTCTAGGGAGGGTGCGCAGGGGCGGTCCCAGGCACTGGACGCCTGGCTTCCTCTGCTTCCTTCTGGAACTGGGGAGGATTTGGAGGATGTTTAGAACTGGAGGGATCTCTAGAGACTGGCATGGGCTGAACGGGAGCCCCTCATCCGCCACTAGAACTCATATGTTGAAGTTCTAACCCCACGTAGCTCAGAACGTGTCCTTATTTAGAGATGAAGTCTTTAAAGAGGTAACTAAATTAGAATGAGGTCATCACGGTGAACCCTAATCCCACATGACTGGCGGCCTTATACAAAGAGAAAATCAGGACACAGAGACACACACAGGGGAGATCATGCAAGGACACAGGGAGAAGCAAAAAGAGAGGCCTCAAAAGAAACCAGCCTGTTGACCCCTTACTCTCGAACGTCCAGCTTCCAGACCTGCGAGAAAATAAACTTCCGCTGCTTAAGCAGCCCAGTCTGCGGTGTTTCATTACAGCAGCCCCGGTAAACGAATACAGAGACCATCTTTGAGTTTCTCATTTAAAAAGCATTTCATATCCACAGCACACCTTCTGAATGAGGAAAATCCTGTTTACGGTGTTTATTTCTAACAACAGGCAATACAGCAACACACTCCTCACTTAGGAAATATATTGATTTATCCCTCCATGCACTCATGTCTACCCCTGCCTCATTCCAAATCAGTTTTGAGGTCATGCCCGAGTTATCCATCAGTCAGACTTGTCAACCTGCCCACTGGAGCATGGACAGAGCTAGAGGCCCCCGATCCACCCTTCTGCTCTGAGCACACTAACTCCATTCTTCTTAAAATGTAGATATCCAGCTAGGGAAGAGGAAGCAATTCTAGAGATGGATGGTGGTGATGGTTGCACAACAATGCAAATGAGCTTACTGCCACCGAACTGTACACTCACAAATGACTACAATGGTAAATTCTATGTTATGCATATTTTGCCACGATAAACAATTTCATTTACGGCCATGCCACCCTGAATGCATCCAATCTTAACTGATCTCGGAAGCTAAGCAGGGTCAGCACTTGGATGGGAGACACAATTTAAAATATTTTACGTGGATATAAACAAACTCTGGTAATTGACTGAGAAGAAATGAAATAATCATCAAGTTGAACATAGACCAGAAACCTGGGACTTTTCAGTACAAGTACATAAAGTCTCCGTCACCAGTCACTCCTAAGGGCACTGCCGTTCTCATCGTCATCACCATCAACATCGTTATGAGTTTTGGGAGGCTTGCCAAATGCCAGGCATTGTGCTAAGTGCCCTCCAGTTATCATACAACCCTGCCAGAAAGTCGGTTTTCGCACCACCTTCCACTTAGAATCTTTAAGTATCATGCCCAAGGTCATAGTGGTCTTGGAGTGATGCACTGGAGCTTTCTTGGCCTCTGAGCTATCAGCTCAACCATCAATACCCGCAGAGACAGTGGGGCATTAACAGAAAAAGATTGTGCAAATAAAACAGAAAATGTGTAATAGATTCTACAGAACTATCCCCCAAAATTTAAATTGCTTTTTATTTTTTATTTTTGAGACAGAGTTTCACTCCTGTTGTCCAGGCTGGAGTGCAGTGGTGTGATCTTGGCTCACTGCAATCTCTGCCTTCTGGGTTCAAGTGATTCTCCTGCCTCAACCTCCCGAGTAGCTGGGATTACAGGCACCCACCATCACGCCTGGCTACTTTTTGTGTTTTTAGTAGAGGCAGGGTTTTGCCATGTTGGCCAGGCTGGTCTCGAACTCCTGACCTCATGTGATCCACCTGCCTTGGCCTCCCAAAGTGCTGGGATCACAGGTGTGAGCCACCACGCCCGGCCTCAATTGCTTTTTAAAGTTCTAAGTTTCCAAAATTTAAGTTTTAATGTTTTGAAAACATGCTTCAGTTCAACACACCTTAATCTGATCATAGATACCCTCTTTCCATCTTCAGCAATGCCCGTGGATGTGGGCTTACCAGAGCCCACCCAAAAACAAGAGTAAAAAATCAGGATCCCAGGGACTTAGTGCTAGTTCTTCTGATTAACAAATATGAGACTTTTGGCAAGTGAAGAGAGGGCATTTGGACTCGGATCTCTGGGGTCTCTGTTGTCCTGTAAGTCCACAATTCTGTAGGATGCAGAGGTGGTTCCAATTGGTTCCAATTAATCCCTGTGCTTGGGACGACAGACTCACTATTGCGGAAACAGCATCACCTGCAAGAGTGCTGCCACACATGCCAGCCTCAAGCTGAAGCACTGCCCTCTACAGCTCTGCCACAGCACCCCAGCATCTCAGATGAAAGGAAGCTGGCAATGCGAAGGGTTCGCCCACTGCAGAGCAACAACATGTTCGAATACATATCTCACTGGCAAGAAAGAAAGTGCTCATCGTTTCTGTTGCTGTCTTACAAATATTTCTGAAGCTTCTTTGGGCAAAGTGATTTGACCTTACTAGGTGGAAAGGAAGCGGCGGGACAGTGGTGGAACAGAGAGCCCTCCAGCCCTGCCCCTGAACTGGCGTTTCTGCTGGAGACCACAGCAGAGGCGCTCCAGGGACGCCCAGAGCCCTGCGGCATGCTTCTGCTTCCTCCTGATGCCTGGGAACTCCTCCAGGTAGAACAGCTGTGTCCCCTCTTCAACCACATGGGGGAGGTGTGTGTCTAATTCAGCAGTGCCCAGATCGCTACTTGAATGAATGGTTTGATTCACAGCGGAGACTGTATTACCAACCTTGTATTTCACATTTGCATTAAGTGAATTGCTACTAAGTAATTCAACAAAAGCAAATACAGATGTCCTCCATCTTGAAACAGAAGCAGTGATGTTGGAAAGGGCATTTATAGTCCATTAAAGAGGATACTGTTTTTTTTTCTATCATAAAAAAACTAAAGTAAAGAGGCTCATATTGCTTCAGCAATGGGGTGAGCACACGGCACAGGTGCACACTTGGGCCATCTGCAGGTTGGCTGGCAGCAGGGACCCTGCCTAATGCTCCAGGTGGAAACCTCTGGGTGAGGCCACCTGTCTGGGTCTCTGGTTGATGTGGGCAGAGAGAAGCCTGGTGAGATAATGCACAGAGCACAGAGGCGGCACCTGCCAGCCAGGCAGGGCCACCGCCTGCACCAGCGAGAAGACATGGAGAACACGCACATTCCCGTCCTCTGCATTTGGACCCCGTTCTGAAAACGCCCTTTGCGTTCCCTGTCATGATACTCCTAGGTCACAAGGAGGTTGAGGTCCCCCTGGTTCACCTCCAGCCTTGACATCACTCCAGGACATGGGCCTCGAAGGCTCTCAGTGGACACACACAATACCTCTAACTGCCTACCTGGCTTTGGTTTCGCCGCCTGCTACGGGCCTATTTGTCCCTGGACTGAATGATCCCCGTCTGATCACAGAAGTATTCCACCTTAACAAAGCCTTGGAGACAGCTGCTGCCCTACAGGATGCAATCCTCATCCCATGCAAGAGCAAAGTTCTGCCCAGGGTCACAGCGCTGAACTCCTCGGCTGCCACCCCTCCCGGCACCCATTCCTGCACACAGGGAACCCTGAGGAAGCCCAAACCTTTCTGCATGGCTTCCTTTGTCTTCCCATCCTGCAGCATCAGGCGAAGTGCCCATCATTTAGCATTCAGGTTGTTGCCTTTTCTAGAGAAGCCTTCCTGACAGCCCCCTGGTAGGGTAGGCAGGGGTCACAGCTCCGAACTTGCTTGATCCCTATGCAGACATCAAACCCTGTGCTTCCTGGGTGTGGCTGGAGCTGGCTCCCATCCCTCCTTCACTAGACCACAGGTTCCCTGAGCCTGGGTGTGGCTGGAGCTGGCTCCCATTCCTCCTTCACTAGACCACAGGTTCCCTGAGCACAGGTACTCTGTGCCCTTGAGACCATTGCAGTGCCTGGCACACACACGGTCAGAGGGTGATGAATGCTTCTTTCAGAAGGATCTCATGTGCCACAAGCTTCTGAATCACTCCAGAACTCTGTGTTGGGCTCTTGGGAACCTAGAGCCCCTGCCTGCTGCACCACCTGCCTAGAGGGCCTGGCGAGGCGTCTCTGTGTTCTGGAATGCATAGTTCCTCTTTTTAAAGTGCGAGCACGTTTCCCCTGGCAGCAATATAAATGATTTCTTCATAGTCTCTAATCCGGCTCCTTAGCTCCTTATTTATTGAACATGGGTAAAGAATACCTTAATTAAATTAAGCCAAGCATTTTCACCCAAATTAATGGAATAATTACCCCCAACTCTTTTGTTTTGTACTTTCTTTATTATTACTATTATTATTTTGTATTTCCATCTAATTTGTATTTACCACTTGACAGTCAGCGCTGTGGAAATTCAAAGGAGGGCAGACGGCCCGATCTCAATACTGAAGGAATCAGTGAATTCACTTGTTCACTGCCAGGACTGTATTGTCAGGCGAACAGTTTCACTTTGCTAAACTGAAATAGAAAAGTAGTCTGTTTTGTCCACCCCGGTGTCTCCTGACACGTAGTGGGCACTCCATCAGTTATATACCCAGGTGGAAGCGTCCTGGTGGCAAGAAACACCAAACGTACAAGGAAACTTAACTCAAAGTGATAATTTCTCCAAGTTCCACAGATTCAGTGTTACTCTAGGGGTTTATGTCCCAAGACAGATATTGAATAGAAATGACCATGGAACCCATTTAGACAGCAATGTAATCTACAACAGCGGCCATGATTGTGGTATTTAAGGTGTCCTAAATGTGGAAGTGATAAGTAGATTGGCCTAGCTGCGCATGGCAGGACACTCCACTGCACGTCACAGAGCATGTGACGGACTCTGTGAGTGCTGCGTCCCTGCCTGACGTGGTCCTGGTCTCCACGGTGACAAGGTGACGGGGACAATGAGGACTAGCATCGGGGCCTCTGCAGTCCTCTTTCAGAGTCAACTTCACACAGGTCCACAGGTGGCTTCTGGGAGGCTCACGCCTCGGATACACTGATCAAGGGGTGTCTGGGTTCTGCCTTCTTTTTCTAACTGGAGATTTTCCTGCTGCAAGCACGAGTGTTAGAGATCAAGTGGTCCTCCCTTAGTTTCTGAGCAGAAAGGCAGCTTTTCCCTTGCTAAATTCCAGTTGAGAATGCAGGCGCCAGCCCCCCCTTGCCTTTCCTGCCTTTCATCTTTTGTCCCCTTGCCTCCTGACTGTTTTACAGTCAAAAAGCCTTGGTAGATGGTGGCAAAATTCAAAGGTTCACAGTGCAGGGTTAGAGTTTGAAGTCTCAAAATCAAACCGCTTTCTTTCCCTGCGGGCCCCAAACGCTCCACGCTGTTTCAGTGGGCTGAGGCTGTCCACAAAGCCTTGCTTTCTCCTCCGCCAAATGCACCTAAGAGGACTAAGAACTGGCTGTGCATTCAGACAGTCGGTAATGAGAGTTGTTTCACAGAACACCAAATTACAACCTAGATGAGGGCTGTTCATTAAAACTGCCCTCTTGAACGTATTTGTACTTAATCCAACAGGGTGCCCCTGCATGAAACCTGCCTGCAGCCACTCTGCTGAGCTAATCCGCATAGTCGGGTCCACGTCAGCCAGTCTGTTTCCACCGCCACAGGCCACTTAGTGCCTCTTCCATCGCTCCAGGTGGGGGTGACGGTGTGAGCAGAGGCACACCTTTGGGGTGTGGACGTGTCATGCTTCAGAGATCACTGAGTAGGCAGCCTTGCTGGAGGAAAGGTGCTCTCTCTCTGCAGAGCATAATGGGCCTGGAGCCTCTGTATTTATAATAAAAGGGACCCTAAAGGCAGAGTTCCATGGACCACTGGGCCATTGGTAGCCACATAGAGGAAGACCATACGACTATTTTAGAGGCCAATCAGGATGGAGAATACAAAAAGAGGAGTCAGCTAAGAAGAAAGCTCTTGTGCTAATCTGGGGAATGATTCCAAGACTAAAATGCCAACAGAAATATGAAATTCTAAAGCACAACCAGATTAGCTCAGTCATCAGATTCCAAAGAAAAGTTAGCCAGCACCAGATAACTGGGCACTTTGGACCAAACCTCCAGTTACTGGCAAACAGAAATGCTGGACAGAAAATTGAAGACAGCTGCCTGGAGGTATGAACAATTTAACAGGAAAGTGAAGAATAAGCAAGCCAAGAAATAAAAAGACAAAAATCCAGAGTTGAGGCTGGGCTTTGAGGCTGCTTTTCCCTGCGGAGGGTCTACAGCTTCTGTGAGATGTAGTTAAGAGGCTGAGTGGAGCTCGTAGACACATGTTGGTGCTCCGGGCCTGTATTAGTTGCCTATGGCTGCTGTAACAAATGACCACAAATGTGGTTGCTTAAAACAACAGTCATTTGTTACCTCGCGGTCCTGGAAGTCGGAAGTTGGAAACAGGTCTCACCGAGCTACGGTCAAGGAGTTGGCAAGGCTGTGTTCCTTTTGGAGGCTCTAGGAGAGAATCCATCTCTTTGCTTGTTCCAGCTTCTAGAGTCACATTTTCTGACTTCTGGTTTCCTTCCATTTCTGAAGTCATCAGTGTGTGAGGATTGAGTCTGTCTAACGCTGCATCACTTTGATAGTGAGGTCTGATTAACAGCCTTGATTCCACTTACAACCTTCATTTCTGCTTGCTGTGTAGCACAGCATATTCCCAGGTTTAGGGGATTACGATGTGGGCATCTTTTGGGGGACCACTATTCTGTCTACCATAAAACCTACCAAGAGAGGGGCCTGATAAACTCCTATGCTTTCTAACACAACCAGGAAGAACTGCATCACAGAGAAAGTGAACTGCAGGAAAGAGCTTCAACATGGAACTTAATCCAACGTGATGTCACTGCATCAAACACATCCAGAACACTGCTGAGCTCCTTTTGTGCAGCTGCTACCCAGCTTAGAGTCAACGAATGGCCCAGAAAAATCTCAATGTAAAATATGAAGCATAATAATTCTAAATTGCTAGAACCCCTAGGTACTAAACAAAACCAGCAAAGTCTTCTTTATATATGTGTGCATGTGTGTGCCCATGTATGTGTGTGTGTGTGTATATATATATATTTCATATATATATGAAATACAAGGCCTCAAAATTTTTGTAAAAAGTCAGTTTCCAAGTACAACGTCAGACACAGACTCAGGGATAACCAGGCATAACAGGATGTAAAGCATCATGGAAGAACCAACAAAACAAGAATAGTAACAGACCCACAGGAAGTTTAAAATCATGCTTGCTGTAATCATAAAGCTAAAGATGCACCTGAAATTTTAGAACAGCTAGAAATGATAAAATGTGACCTAAGAGATTTGGAAAAAATAGAGCCTGCATGAAATTTTCAATTAAAAGCTGACTGCATGACTTATTAGCAGATTTGGCAAACACAAAGAGAAAACTAGCAAACTACGAGAAACATGAGAAAAATGTTTTGAATAAAGCGTGGGAAGATGAAAGGATGAGAGGTGCAGAAGAGAGGGAAGAAACCATAAGGATAGGGGGAAGTCTAACGTGTGTAATCAGGGCCCCAGAAGAAGAAGAGAGAGAGAATGATGCAGGAGCAATGATTGAATACATAGTAGCTGAGAATGTAGTAAATCTGACTGAAAAGCAACAAACCACAGATCCAAGAACTTCAAATAGGGTCAGTGAAGAGAGATTATACCTAGGCACATGACACTAAAATTATGAAAACCAAAGAAAATAAACTCTTAAAGGGAAATTGAGGCCAGACGCGGTGGCTCACTCCTGTAATCCCAGCACTTTGGGAGGCTGAGGCGGGCAGATCATGAGGTCAAGAGTTCAAGACCAGCCTGGCCAACATGGTGAAACCTCAACTCTACTAAAAATACAAAAATTAGCTGGGTGTGGTGTCACGTGTCTGTAATCCCAGCTACTCGGGAGGCTGAGGCAGGAGAATTGCTTGAACCCAGGAGGTGGAGGTTGCAGCTTGAACCCGGGAGGCGGAGGTTGCTGTAGGCAGAAATTGCACAACTGCATTCCAGCCTGGGCAACAGAGCAAGACTCTGTCTCAAAAAAAAAAAAAAAAGGGAAATTGGTAAAACTTGTTACTAGTACACAAAAACTAAAGAAAATACTAAACAGTAGTGTTAAAAGAGAAGGAGGCCAAGCACAGTGGCTCATGCCTGTAATCCAAGCACTTCGGGAGGCCAAGGCAGGAGGATTGCTTGAGGCCAGCAGTTTGAGATGAGCCTGGGAAACAGAGCAAGACCCCTATCTCTGCTATAAAAGAGAGAGAGAGAGAAGGAAATTGGCTCTGATGAAAGGACTAAGAGGCAGGAAGAAATGAAAAGCAACAAAAATGGTAAATAAGAAAGTAAATATAAAAGCAGGTAATTTGAATCTTTCTGCAAAAAATACTTCAGATTCAGATGGTTTCACCAGTAAATCTGCCAAAAATTTGAGGAAGAAATAATATTCACTTATATAAACTCTTCCAGTAGTGAGAACAAATACTTCTTAATTTATTTTATGAAGCTGGCATGGGCTTGATACTAAAACACAATAAACACATTAAAAAACACAAAAGTACAAGTCTATCTTACTTAGGCAAAAATCCTTAATGAAACAGTAGCATACAAATCCCAGAAATACATAAAAGATAAAACATTAGGAAGATGGATATAGTTCAAGAATTCAAGATTGGTATAGCATTAGAAAAATCAATGTTATTAGACACATTAACACAAAAAGAGAATAATCATATGATCAAGTCAACTGAAGCAGAATATGCATTTGATTCAACATCTATTCATGATACTTTCTCTTAGCAGACTAAGAATAAAAGAATCATTCGTTTGTAAAGGCTATTCACCAATATCCTAATAAGATATCATATACAGTGGTATAATGTTCAAATGTTTCCCCTTACACTTGTATCAGGGAAAGAATGTCTGATATCGCCATTTCTATTTAGGACTGTACTGGAGTCCTTGCCACTGCAATTAGGTAAGAAAAAAAATAAAAGTATAATGACTAAAAAGGTAGAAATAATGCTATCATAATCCAAAAATAAAACGACTGTGTAGAGGATCTAAAACAATCTTAGAAACTTATTAGAATTAATACATGAGTGGTCAGGTGCAGTGGCTCACGCCTATAATCCTAGCACTTTGGGAGGCCGAGGTAGGCGGATCATCTGAGGTCAGGAGTTCAAGACCAGCCTGCTTGGTAAGACCGCACCTCTACTAAAAATACAAAAAAAAAAAAAAAAAAAAGAAATTATCCAGGTGTGGTGGTGGGTGCCTGTAATCCCAGCTACTCAGGAGGCTGAGGTGGGAGAATTGCTTGAAACTGGGAGGCGGAGGTTGCAATGAGCCAAGATAGCACCACTGCACTCCAGCCTGGGCAACAGAGCGAGACTCTTGTCAAAAAATAAAAATAAGAATTAATACATGAGTTTAGCAAAATTTCTGGATACAAGATCATCTACTATGTCTCTATAGACTGTATGAACATACATGCACATGCATGTATACTATATTTACTACATGTAAACACACACATTGAATTCATAAACACACTTTGTAATAAGCTAACAAAATCACTTTGCTAGGAACACAAAATTATAATATCTCAACAAAAGTGTGTAAGTGTATAAGATCTCAATAAAAGTGTATAAGATCTCAACACTGAAAACCATAAAGTATTATTGAGAGATTAAAGATGATGCAAACAAGAGAGAAATAGAGGGAACTGTGTCCTGTGTTACACAGATCTGGGGTCAGTGCCTGCCTCCACCTGCCGCACTGTAAAAACTAATCGTAAATCCAATATCTGGCATCCTATTAAAGATTATCAGGCATGCAAAGAAGCAAGAAAACCAGGCCCATAATACAGAGAATAAGTAAGTCAGCTTAACCCAACACAGAAGAGCCACAGATGTTAGAATTTGTAGAAAAGGACATTAAAGCAGTAATTATGCTGGCTTTCCAATAATCAAAAACTTAAGTAGGGCCATGGAAGGTAAAAAAGAGACCCAAAATTGAACTTCTAGAGATGAAAGCTACAATATCTGACACAAACAATAAACTGAATGAGATCAACAGTTGATTAGAAACTACAAAAGAAAAATTTAGTGAACTTGAAAAATGTAACCAAAACTATCCAAACTGAAATACTAAAAGGAAAAAAGAATCAAAAGAGAGGATTGGTAAGTTGTACAACAATTTCAAGAAGCCAATATTCTATTACTTAGAAGCCCCGAAGAAGGGGAAGGCTATGAAGGAAAATTTGAGTAAATAATAACTGAAAAGTTTCCAAACTTAATGAAAACTATAAACCTAGAGATCCAAGAATCTCAAACACCCAAATTATGAAGAAAATTACAAGGCACATCATGATCAATTTGCTTAAAACCAGTAATTAAAAAAAAAAAAACCTTGCAAGCAGCTGTGTTATGTACAAAGGAACACAAGGACAAGAGCAGATATTTCATTACAAACAATGCAAGCAAGACGACACTTGAGCAACATCTTTAAAGCCACAAAGTGTAAAATACGGTCAACCTAGAATTCTGTACCGTGTAAAGATATTTTTGAAAATTAAAAAAGGAGGATGTAAAATAAAGATGTCTGCACATATACAAAAGCTGAAAAAAAATCATCACCCACAGATCCACACCAGAAAAAAAAAAATGATAAAGGAAGCCATTCAGGCAAAAGGAAAATATCAGTTGGAAATATGGATCTACACAAAAGAATAAAGAGCACAGGAAAAGGCAACTGTGTTTGTTTGTTTGTTTTGTTATTTGACAGCAAGCTCACCCTTAAGCTCTAGGTGACTTTAGTGCTCTTTTTATGAGCATGGGTAAGTATGTAAGACTTTTTCTTATTACATAAATCTCTGCAATATATAAGCAAAATGTATAATCAAAAATAATAACAATTGTTTACAGCATATATATGATGAGGATGACGACGGTAGAAAGTCTGGAAGGAGACAGATGGAAGTACTCCATCGCAAAGTTCTTTTATTATATGTGAACTGAAATAATATCACTGAAAGGATAGATCAGGATGAATTAAAGATGTATCCAACAAACCTTGAAGTAACCTCTAATGAAGAGGTACAACTAATGAGAGAAAAAAGAAGGAGAAAAAAAAGAAAAGGGTCACAAAGAGAAGATGGGAAAACAACTAGCAAGATGATAGGCTTAAATCTAATCATGGTATTAATCACATTAAATGCAAAAGCTTTACACATTTCAATTAAAAGGCAGAGACCCTTTAAAAAAATAAGCAAAACACTCAATTTCTTACTGCTAAAAAAATGCACTTTAAATACAAGATGCAAATATGTAAGATTATGCTGAAACTAGTCAAAAGAAAGCTAAAATGGCTATATCGCTATCAGACAAAGTAAGTTTCAAAGCAGAGAATATTGCCAGACATTTAAAAAAGGGCCAAAATGCCCCTAACAACAAAGCTTCAAAATAAATGAAGCAAAACTGACAGACCTGCAAAGAGAAATACACATATCTGCATTATGTTCAGAGGTTCAATAGCCCTTTCCAATAATTCCTAGAAAAAAATGGCATAAAATTAGCAAGAACACAGAAGACTTGAAAAACACCATCAGCCAGTGTCACCTGTTTGACATCTATAAAATACTCCACCTCAAGACAGCAGAATGCACAGTCTTCTCAAAAGCACACAGAGCATTTAGCAAGATAGACCAATATTTTAGGTCCTAAAACAAGTGTCAACAAGTTTACCATAACTCACATTATACAAAATATTTCCCATTTGTCTGGGTAATATTTTTTTTTTGATTTGACCCCAAAAGGACGGGCAAGAAAAACAAAAATAGACAAGTTTGGTAATATCAAACGTAAAAGCTGCACAGCAAAAGAACAATTAACAGTGTGCAGAGACAACCTGCGAATGGGGAGAAAGTATCTGCGAGCCATATATCCATTATTGCAAGCTATTATTGAATAATAATGGATTAATGTCCAAAGTATACAAGGAGCTCAAACACCCAATAGCAAGAAAACAAAGAATCAAAGTAAAGAATGGGCAAGGGATCTGAATAAACAATTCTTAGAAGAAGACATACAAATGGCCCAAAGACTTATGAAAAAATGCTCAACATCACTAATCATCAGGAAAATGCAAATTAGAACCACAATGAGATATGCTATCATATGTCAGAATGACTATTATAAAAAAGATAAAAGATATCAAATGTTGGTGAGGATGTAGACAAAGGGAACACTCATGCGCTGTTGATGGAAATGTAAATTAGTGCAGCAATTATGGAAAACTATATGGAGGTTCCCCCAAAACTAAAAATAGAATTACCATATGAACCAACAATCTCCCTTCTGGGTATTTATGCAAAAGATTTGAAATCAGTTTGCCAAAGAGATGTCTGCACTCCCATGTTCATTGAAGCATGATTCACAATAATGGAATCAACCCAAGTGTCCATCAACAGATGAATGAATAAAGAAAATATGGTATATATACACAATGAAATACTATTCAGCTTTAAAAAGAAGGAAATTCTGTCATTTGCAACAACATGGATGGAATTAGACAACATTATGCTAAGTAAAATAAGCCAGGCACAGAGACAAATATTTCATATACTCACTTATGTGTGGAATCTAAAGCAACCAAACTCAGAAGCAGAGAGTAGAACTGGTAGAACTGAGGTTACAGAGGCTGGGAGTTGGGGGAGATGGGGAGATAATGGTCAAAGGGTACAACATCTCAGGTAGACCACACTATTTTGACCTCTGTAGTCTTGTAGTAAACTTTGGAGTCAAGATATGTGAATCTTCCAATTTCATTCTTCTCTTTCAAGATTGTTTTTGCTATATGGGGAAATCTTATAATTCTACATAAATTTGAGGATTGCCTTTTTTATTTCTGCAAAAATTCATTATGGTTTTGACAGAGATCACATTGTATCAGTAGATTGCTTTGAGTAGTATGGCATCCTAACAATATGAAATTTTCCTATCCACGAACGTAGGATGTCTTTTCATTTATTTAAGTCTTTTAAAATTTTTTCAGCTACATTTTATAGTTTTCAGTATATAAGTCTTTCACCCCCTTGCTGAAATTTCTTCTAGGTATTTTATTATTCTAGATGCTGTTTTCTCTAATCGTTTGTTTTATTTTGTGACTTTTGTTGTCAACTAATCACTTATAATTGTATAAATTTATGGGGTACAAAGTAATGGTATGATTTGTGAATACAATATAGAATAACTAAATTAAGCTAGTTAACATATGTATCACTCCAAGTGCCTGAAGATTTTGTGGTAAGCACGTTTGAAATTTACCCTCTAGGTAATTTTGAAATGTATAGTATTCCATTACTAACTATATTCACCACAGTGTACAACAGAACTCAAAAAATGTGTATTTATTCCTCCTGTCTACCTGAGATTTTGCTCCCTTTGACCATCATCTATCTTCCTATCTCCCCCATTCCCCAGCCTCTGTAGCCACAGTTCGACTCTCTGCTTCTGAGTATGATTGCTTTGGATTCCACGTGTAAGTGAGTACATGAGATATTTGTCTCTGTGCCTGGCTTATTTTACTTAACATAATGTTGTCTAACTCCATCCATGTTGTTGCAAATGACAGAATTTCCTTCTTTTTAAAGCTGAATAGTATTTCACTGTGTTTGTATACCACATTTTCTTTATTTATTCATCTGTTGATGGACACTTAGGTTGATTCCCTGAGACGCCCTGAGGAACACAGGAAAAGGCACCCCTAACTGCACCCCCAAACAAGTCACTCTTAAGGGCAGGGCTGTAATTTTTGCTCCATTTTTCAGAACTTCTTGTGCTTAGTTCCATAAAAGACTTGAGTCAAGTTCCCAAGAATATGGCTGAACAGAAGTGTACATTGCCCCCCATCCGTGGCTAGCATAAATAAAGGGCTGAAGTTTATATATATATATATGTTAAAGACAGGGTCTCTGTCA
Source organism: Piliocolobus tephrosceles (assembly GCF_002776525.5). Taxonomy (NCBI): domain Eukaryota; kingdom Metazoa; phylum Chordata; class Mammalia; order Primates; family Cercopithecidae; genus Piliocolobus; species Piliocolobus tephrosceles. Next base: position 160,382,734 of record NC_045439.1, read on the forward strand.
CCCAGGTTGGAGGGTACTGCCGTGATCAGAGCTCACCATAACGTTGACCTCCTAGGCTCAAGGGATCCTCCCACCCTAGCCTCCCAAATAGCTATGACTACAGATGTACACCACCGCACTCAGCTAATTTTTTGTTCTTGTAGAGACAAGATAAAAAAAATGCTGTAGCGATGGGAGTCTTGCCGTGTTGCCTAGGCTGGTCTCAAACTCCTGGCCTCAAGCAATCCTCCTGCCTTTGCCTTCCAACATGCAGAGATGACAGGTGTGAACCACTGTGCATTCATGGGCTGCAGTTTTTTATTTTGTGTGTTTGTTTTGTTTTTGTTTGTTTGTTTTTTTAGATGGAGTCACGCTTTGTCACCAGGCTGGAATGCAGTGGCATGATCTTGGCTCACTGCAACCTCCGCCTCCTGGGTTCAAGTGATTCTCCTGCCTCAGCTTCCCGAGTAGCTGGGACAGCAGGTGCGTGCCACCATGCCCAGCTAATTTGTTTGCATATTTAGTAGAGATGGGATTTCACCGTGTTGGCCAGGATGGTCTTGATTTCTTGACCTTGTGATCCGCCTGCCTCGACCTCAAAAGTGCTGGAATTACAGGTGTGAGCCACCGGGCTGCAGTTTTAAAGGGAACTGACAGCAGTTGTCATAAGTGGTTACTACTTCAGGAGGGCGTGAACTCCAGCTTTTGGAATTCACAGATTTAGATCTGTGTGTTCTTTTTTCTTACACACATAGGTAAGACAGGCTTAGGTGTCTGGGTCAGACAGAAAATGGAAAATCGTTGGCTAAGTTGGTCAAGGCGATCTCAGAGGCAAAGTTATCCCGGCCCTGAGAGACCCAGGATCCAACATAAAAATGGGATTCCTCATTTCTCACGCTCTAAGTGCTCTAAGTACTTGCCTTCTAGCAGACCTGCCTTTTTCATGTATATTTGGCCCTGTAACCTGCAGATATTTACAGAAGTGGAAAAATCTTACTAAAGATAATTCAGAATTTTGACAGTCGTTTTGTAAAATGTTCCGGGTGAACAAAACTATTGAAGAGTGCACCTGAGTCCTGGGCTCCACAAATTGGGCAGAGGGAATGGGATTCTTATTGGCATTCAGGATCCTCAAAGAGACAACAGGATTCCAAAATAGCCTTTTGTAAAGATTCACTACAAAAAGCTAATGAAAAGCTAAAAATGCAAGAGATTCCCCATACCCTAGCCTACTTTGTCTGAATATTCATGATCTACTCCTGAATATTCATAGGCTAACACCCTGTCTGAATCGCCTTTTTCCTTTGAAATAGCAGTTAAACGGTTTCCTTATAAGAACTACCCAAAAATTCAGGAGATAATCCCCAACTGACTTATACTCCCAAGACAGAAATAGAGCTCAGGGCCATAGTTCAAACATTTCCTAAACCTAGGAAAGACCTTTGGAAGTTTTCTAAATAATTCAAGGTCTTAATTGTGACACATGACCTCTGGATACCTGACCGCTACCAACTAATACACGTGTTGGTGGGACTGGGGAGGCCCAAAAGTGAATGAAAGAGGCACACTGATATTTTCTGAGAATGAGAGGAACCTGAGAAGCCTCACTGGACTGCTTATGGGCCAGGCAATGCTGAAGCAGCACAAATGAGCTTTTGAGAGCCATTCCCAAAGTGTTTCAGCTCCATGGTAACCAACAAGCTAGAACAGTTTGGGGACTGCCCTGGAGCACTTTCTAATAGGTGACCCCTAAACAACAGTTTCCAAAACATTGTTGCCACTTGTGCAAACAACCAGGACACTAGAAAAGGGGCTGTCTCAAAGATTCCCAAGAAAGCCCCTAAGAGCAGTCTGCCCAGCCTCTGACAATGGCCTCCATGTTAACCACCAGGACAAATGGGCCTCTGAGGGAAGCGCCAGGGGACTTCTACCCAAGATTCTTTGCCCATTCATTAGTAGGCTCTACCCCTAAGTCAATAATCTAATTGAGAAACAAAGCTGAAAAGTCCACCTCTGGAACTAAACCTGTCTTTAAAATACAGTTTTCTGACATTCAGTTAGCTAATTTTGAAACTCTTTGTAAAAGAAATTTACGTCTATAAAGGAAACCTCCATTTGTAAGGGTGTCTCCTTCTCTGTACTTACACCACTAGAAACTTTTACTTTGGGAAAGACATCAGCTCAACCTTTACATGACAAACCTTACCTTTCTTTAATGTACTTTTCCTGCCCATCTTGCCTTAACTGGGCTTTTACCCCTTCTTTGTTTTGGCAAATGATAGTATCTAGATCTGAGTTCAGTTCATTGTTTACCTTGTTTCATTTCAGAGTCATCCCTTTGAGAGTGCAAATTTAGGGTTGCCCAGCTAGCAATTGTTCAGGACAATGGAACAGGGAAGCAGAAGACTGACAGTCGAAGGAAGGAGAGAACACTGGCAAATGAAGAATCTTGTAAGATCTGCTTCTATCTGTGTGTGTCTATACATCTGTATGTGTTCTATGTATGTGATATTTCTCTGCCAAAATATGTGAGAGCTCTGATTAATTGGCTTAAAGAAAAGTGAGTGCTGGCCGGGCGCGGTGGCTCACGCCTGTAATCCCAGCACTTTGGGAGGCCAAGGTGGGTGGATCACGAGGTCAGGAGATCGAGACCATCCTGGCTAATACGGTGAAACCCTGTCTCTACTAAAAATACAAAAAATTAGCTGGGCTTGGTGGTGGGCGCCTGTAGTCCCAGCTACTTGGGAGGCTGAGGTAGGAGAAAGGCATGAACCCAGGAGGCAGAGCTTGTAGTGAGCCAAGATCGTGCCACTGCACTCCAGCCTGGGCAACAGAGTGAGACTCCATCTCAAAGAAAAAAAAAAAAAAAGAAAGAAAAGAAAAGTGAATGCTTAAATCAAACATTCTATCAGAAAGAAACAACAACTCAAATGACTTTTGATTCACGTTACCTGGGTAAATCTTTGGTAAACAAAACTGGTTTCATGTTGCTTGTTTAATGAAAACAGTTGTGTCTTCTCGTCAGCAAAATACCCGTGTATTTAACTTTAAGGTTTTTGCTTAGGTGCTGACTAACATTTGCATGTTGTAAAAATAGTTCACAGGGAAGACTTAAGATGATGGCTAGTTTAGTTCAATGTCTCACAGAATTTTCATAAATAGCTCAAATATAACTGTTAAAATGAGTAAATTAGGTACATTCAAACAGCCATAAATATCTGTAAATGAATTCTTCAGTTTAAAAAATCTTTTTGGTAACTTAAAACCTTAAAGTGAAATTAAGTAATAGATACTCATTAAATGTTTAGGTCATTTCTTGATAAGTTAAAATACTAAGCATTCATCATTAAACATAAGTTAAAAGTTTATATACTTTGACATCTTGTTTTTATATGGTAGAGAGCAGCTAAATATATTTGGGTCTGTTAGTAAACATGAAACAACTGTTCTGTGAGGAAGTTACATGTTTCTAGTAATTATAAAATGTAAATTCATAAAATGTTGGTACGTGACAAATAAAAATTGCATATTTCCTAGGTTTTCACAAATCATAAAGGTTAAAATTTAGAGGTTAAAATTCTAATTAATATATCTAATTAGAACTGCTAGAGAAAAGGAAAACAATTTTGTATGCAAAATGTACAAAGAAAGTAAGATGTGTTTTTGGTGAGAAAAATCTTGAGAAGATAGGAGGATATATTTTATGTTAAAAAAGAGCAATTCTATCTAATTCAAAGGTTATTTAGAAGTTTTTATCAAAATACAGATTTAAGAAGGAAATAGAAAAAAGGCAGAAAGGAGCAGTAAATAGGAGAGATGTGAAAAATGGTATGAGGATTTATTTTTGGTAAAAAGATTAAAAAGCTGAAAAAAGAGAGTAATTTATTTATTTTGCATGAGAGATAACTTTGTGTCGTCCAAATGGTTAGATATGAGTTCTAAATTTCTTTTCAGAGTTAGTGTGTCAGTATGTTCAATTCCTTGCCTTCTACTTTTAAACTTAACATCCTCGTAAAGCAAACTTTTTCGATTACCTACACCACCCTGACTCATTCCGATCACCTGCTCCACCCTAACTCATTCCAATTACCTGCCACCTGCTCTGCCCTCACCCCATCATTCTCTTTAAATTACCCAATTGGAATTAGCTTAGCCTGTGCGGTCTAACTCTAGCCAACAGGGGAACGACATAGCAGCAGCGGCCCCGTGTGTCAGGGACAAGAACCCCTTCCCCTCCCTTGTCCAAATGTGTGCTCGCCATTGTTCCATCCGTAAGGGCACACCCTTCTATACAGAAGTAACTTGCCTTGCTGAGAATTAAAAGGAAAATTTTATTTTCGAGTGCTATTTCTTTTGCAGCACCGAAACTTTATATATAACAATATATATAACAAAATATAAAGGGAAAAGGCAAGTAAGTTTTTATCCTCAGGTAGAAGGCATAGGACAAAATGGAAGGTTTAAGCAAGATGTAGGTTTGTGCAAGATTAATCTCATGAAAAGAATTTTGTGTGATCAGGTTGACTAAATTAGAAAATTTAAGTTTTCAAAGAAACTGAGCATTAATATGGAAAGTACACCAATGGGAGGGAGGAGTTTGAGCCTCTGTGTTAGAACAAGGAGCATTGCTCTGCCCTTAACAGAAAACTGTGGGCCGGGTGTGGTGGCTCAGGCCTGTAATCCCAGCACTTCTGGAGGCCGAAGGGGTGGATTGCTTGAGACCAAGAGTTTGAGATCAGCCTGGGCAATATGGTGAGTTCCTGTGTCTACAAAAAGTTTTTAAGAAAATTAGTCGAGCATGGTGGCACATGCCTGTAGTTCCATCTATTCAGGAGGCTGAGGTGGAGAATCGCTTGAGCCTGGGAGGTGGAGGTGGCAGTCAGCCAAGATCACACTACTGTACTCCAGCCTGGGTGACAGAGCAAAACCCTGTCTCAAAAAAAAAAAGTGAAATGTTTTTCTTTACCTTTTAGGTAACTGGCCTAGGAAACGGATTCTGTGTTTAATCAAGATAATTTCTTGTGCTTTGTGTCTTTGAAATCTGACACTTTGGTTTTATTTCATAAGATCTGTGTTCCTATCTGATCGTGTAATTTTATTTTTTTCTTTGAGATGGAGTCTCGCTTTGTCACCAGGCTGAGTACAGTGGCGCGATCTTGGCTCACTGCAACCTCTACCTCCGGGGTTCAAGCAATTCGCCTGCCTCAGCCTCCTGAGTAGCTATGTAATTTAAACCTTGGATATTTGACAAACTTTTCAAAAAACTTTTGACCCAAATTAACTTTAGGACATTCCAGAAAGCCCTGGAACTTCTAAGAGGAACTGTAAAAGCAAGAGGTTAAGCCAACATGGGCTTATCGAATATTTTAAATTATATGGGAAGCACTGTCAAAACATGGAATGATGTTTAGCCTTCGAGTTAGTTATATGGATGTGTTATTAATAGATGTTCCAAAATTGTATACAGTTCCTAGAAATCTATGTCTTCATAGAAATGCTATCAGTCATAATTTTGGTTCACGAATAACCAAATTTCTTTGTCAACTGCATTGCCATGGCCATTTTAAGCCTTGGTGTTCATAGTAATTGCTTTATTCAGATGCCTTTCTGAAAGCTTCTTGCAAGCACTGACAGTCTTAAAGTGTTATGTCTTCAGGGCAGTTCATGGAAAGAACGGAAAGAATGAAAAAACTCTGACAAGTATATAATTTCTAATAATTTTGAGTTCATAGCATTGGGCTGAATTTCCAAAACTAGAATGAAGAAACTGATGGGTTTGTACTAAGCAAGATGACAGCAGGAATTAATTACATGAGGCTGGGCATGGTGGCTCACGCATGTAATGTGAGCATTTTGGGAGACTGAGGCAGGAGGATGGCTTGAACACGGGAGCTTGAGGCTGCAGTGAGCTATGATCATGACACTGCACTCCAGCCTGGTGACTGAAACATACATACATATATACATGCACATATACATACATAAAACATGTGCCTACCATATGTTTCAGTCATTCCACCTCTGGATTTATCTAAGAGATGTGACTAAGAGAATGAAAGACTATGTCTTTGCAAAGACTTTTATATGAATTTTCATAGCATATTTATTTATCACAACCAAAAACTGTAAACAACCCAAATGTCTGTCAACAGATGAATGAATCCAAAAGATATATAGTTGAAACTATGAATACCTACAACTTGGATACATCTCAAAATATTTACACTGAGAGAAAAAAGTCAGACAAAAAAAAAAAAAAAAAAGGACACACTGTATTATTCCATTTCTACCTCTTAAAAATTCGAAATAATCCACAGTGCCTGAAAGATTAGTGGTTGTCTGGGGCCACTCTCGGTATCAATTTACTGTATGAGTCTGTTCTCACACTGCTAATAAAGACACACCCAGCCAGGCGCGGTGGCTCAAGCCTGTAATCCCAACACTTTGGGAGGCCGAAGTGGGCGGATCACGAGGTCAGGAGATCGAGACCATCCTGGTAACACGGTGAAACCTCGTCTCTACTAAAAAATACAAAAAATTAGCCAGGCGTGGTGGCGGCGCCTGTAGTCCCAGCTACTCAGGAGGCTGAGGCAGGAGAGTGGCGTGAACCCGGGAGGTGGAGCTTGCAGTGAGTCAAGATGGCGCCACTGCACACCAGCCTGGGCGACAGAGCGAGACTGCGTCTCAAAAAAAAAAAAAAAAA
>NC_045439.1:160389515-160433046 GCF_002776525.5 Piliocolobus tephrosceles
AAAGGAAAGAGGGTTAATTGACTCACTGTTACCACACAGAGTCCCCACAGGGGCAGCTCCTAGTGGAGCTGTGAGAAGAGGCCGAGGTCCTCCAGACCCCAGAATGGTAGATCCACCGAGAGCTTGCGCTAAGCGCCTGGAAAAGCCACAGACACTCAAGGCCAGCTGTGAAAGCAGCCAGGAGTGGGGCTGGACCCTGCAAAGCCCAAGGGTGGAGCTATCCAAGGCCGTGGTAGCCCACCTCTTGCATCAGTGTGACCTCGATGTGAGACATTGGAGTCAAAGGAGGTCATTTCGGAGCTTTAAGATTGAATGACTGCCCTCTGGATTTTGGACTTGCACGGGGCCTGTAGCGCCTCTGTTTTAGCCAAGCTCTCCCATTGGAAATGGCTGTATTTACCCAATATCTGTACTAGGAGGTAACTAGTTTGCTTTTGATTTTTTAGTTTCATAGGCAGAAGGGACTTGCTTCGTCTCGAATGAGACTTTGGACTTGGACTTTTGGGTTAATGCTGGAAAGAATTGAGACTTTGGGGGACTGTTGGAAAGCTTTGCATGGCTGTGTTTTGAAATGTGAGGACATGAGATTTGGGCGGGGTGGAATGATATGGTTTGGCTGTGTCTCCACCAAAATCTCATCTTGAATTGTAGCTCCCATAGTCCCCACATGTTGTGGGAGGGACCCAGTGGGGGGTAAATGACTCAGGCTTCAGTTTCCCTCATGCTGTTCTGGTGACAGTGAGTTCTCACGAGATCTGATGGTTTTATAAGGGCCTTTTCCCCCTTTTGCTTGGCACTTCTTCTTCCTGTCACCATGTAAAGAATGACCTGTTTACTTCCCCTTCAGCCATGATTGTTAAGTTTCAAGAGGCCTCCCCAGCCAATGCCAAACTGTGAGTCAATTAAACCTCTTTCCTTTCTTAATCACCCAGTCTTGGGTATGTTTTTATTAGCAGTCTGAGAGTGAACTCATACAGGAATGCAGTGGCACAATCATGGCTCACTGCAGCCTCGATCTTCTGGGCTCAAGCAATCTTTCTGTCTCAGCCTCCCGAGTAGGTGGGACTACAGGAATGCACCACCACGCCCAGCAAATTCAAAAGAAAAATGTTTGTAGAGACGGTGTCTCACCGTGTTGCCAAGCCTGGTCTCAAACTCCTGGGCTCACGTGATCCTCCCGTCTTGGCCTCTCAAAATGCTAGAATTACAGGCGTGAGTCACTGCGCCCAAGCCCATTTATTTATTATTTTAGAGACAGGGTCTCACTCTACGGTGTGGGCTAGTGTGTAACGGCACAATTGTAGCTCACTGCAAACCAGAACTCTTGGGCTGCAGGGATCCTCCAGCCTCAGCCTCCTAACCAGCTAGGATTTGGCGTGTGGCACCATGCCCAGCTAATCTGTAAATTTTCTGTAGAGACAAGGTCTTGCTACGTGGCCCAGGCTGGTCTTCAACTCCTGTCCTCAAGTGATCCTCCCACCTCGGCCTCCCAAAGATTTGGGATTAAAGGCATGAGCCTGGCCAAATTATACATTTTAAATATGTGTGGTTTATTTTACATCAATCAGACCTCAATAAGGCTGTTTAAAAAATGAAAGAACGGCTAAAGTTTTCAACCGATAATTAACTAATGATGCTTTTTTCCAAGTGGCACACATTTTTCCAAACTTTTGATTTTCTGAAAGACTCTTACTGAGCAGCTAAAAACAACCAGTTAATGAACTGCCTGTCTTTAAGAAACTACTGTCATCTGACTTATCCAAGGCTATTTTCAACTTAGGCAAAGCGAAGCTCATTTTTGTAAGAAAATAATTGCTCCTCCACCTGCAATTCATTCTCGAGCAAAATAAACCTGCTGAGAATAAGGGTGTTATTTTACATCCCTAAATTGCTTGCCCATGGAATTCTTGAAATAAATTATTTTCAGTGGGACCGGGCATCCTTTTAATTCTAGATCACTAATTTAACATCCGCTCATCTGTTTGTCTTGAATATCAGCAACCAGTGAGTCCGACTCATCCCAGACAACAGCAGATGGCCAGGCTCCTCCCCCTGCATTTAGACTCACTTCCTCCTGGTGAAGCTGGCTCTCCAGCATCCCTTCCAGCCCTGGGCTCCCAGAAGGACGCCTCTGAGGCTTCCATGCACATGATTGTTAATTTTATGTGTCAACTCGAGTGGGCCACAGGGTGCCCAGATTAAACATTGTTTCTGTGAATGTCTTTCTCGGTCATTATTTGGGAAAGCCGGAGGAACACAGGCTGCAGGTTAATGAAGACCAGGACACAGCAAGACACTGATTCTGCGGCACCTGCTGTAAAATGATTCACTCCAGGAAGCACAGGATCAGTGCAAATAAGTGCTGTTAATAATTAACTACTTTGCAGATGAAAGCTGGCCAGCTATAAGCTCCTCCCCTGTGGATCAATCAATAGGCAATGGAAAAAAAGCATCCCTAAAATGATATCTATAGGAGAACACTGTTTATTTTATTCAGAGCTTTTCAAAAGTACACCGTTTGTAAAAGATAACTTCTCTGTGTCTTCTTTTAAGTGCCTTAATTAGTGAAGTGTGAAAATATCAACTATGTCAGGAAAGCAAGATCACAGAAGCTGATTATCCCACTTGCATCCAAAACCAAGGACAATTAGAGAAGAATATGCCTAATTATGTCCAAGTGACACCCATGCAACACAGGGTTTCTCAGTCTCCAATGGGTACATCAGTCCTCCAGGATCTTGTCAAAATGCAGGTCCTTGTCTCAATGGATCTGGGTGGGGCCTGGGACTCTGCATTTCTTAGAGGCAGCGGGTGACGCTGATGCTGTTATTCCACTGACCCGACAAAGACTTACGAAAACGAGGAATCCTGGGCAAAGAGCTTTCCAACCTAAGATGCACGGTGCAGCGTGGGCTTCCAGGACTCAGGATGTTCCCTGCTGCAGGTGGCAGGTTTGAGTCCCCCAAAATGTATATGTTAAAACTTAGCCCTTAAAATGTATGTGTTTGAGCCCCCCATGGATATGTTAACCTAGTCCTTAATTTGATAGTATTTGAAGATGGGTCCTTGGGAGGTGATTAGGGCATGAGGGTGGAACCTCATGAGTGGGATTAGTGCCCTTCTAAGAAGAGACACTCACTCGAAGCTCTGCCTCTCTCTCTCTGCCATGTGAGGACACAGAGAGAAGGGCTGTCTGCAGGTCAGGGAAGAGGGCCTTTGCCAGACGCCAGATCTATTGGCGCCTCAATCTTATACTCCCAGCTTCCAGAACTGTCAGAAATAAATGTCTATTATTTATAAATGACCCAGTCTGTGGTCATTTCATTACAGTATTAGGAACAGACCAAGGTATTCCCTTTCCAACAATCTGAGCTATCCTTCACTTCTTCGCATCACCTGAAACACAAAGGGTTATCACTCAGCCTACGATGCTAGACACTGCGGCGGCTCCACCTTCGGGTTTAGGAGTGCCATAAGCTAAAAGCTCCAGCCTGCTAATGGCAGAGGGTAATTCTGGCTTCTATTATTGGGCCTGGGAAATGACTACCATGGGGGCATGAGTCTGTAGGGAAAGGTAGGGAAATGCACTTCATTCTGTTGAACCTCCCGGCTGAAGCGTCTGCCTGCTGAATGCTAGTGAGGAGGCAGGACACACACCAAACAGCATCAGGGCTTGCTTCTAGATGATTTTCTCCTTGAAGCCCAGACTTTAAACAGCCCTGATGTTCGAGGTCAAGGGTCTCTGGGGAGCACCAGCCGCCCTGTGGAGCCCTCGTGATGAAGTCAGCACAGCACACGGAGGTGTTGTGTCTGCCGGGCACAGCCTGGTGGCTTCGTGGAGAGACTATGTTTAACAGCCACTAGCATAGTCATCCAATATTCTCCACTCCTCTGCAGAATTCCGGCCAGTAACGACAACATGTGATCAAATAATTCCCTTTCAGCATCAGAACTTTCCATCAGAAACACGTCTACCTGCCCCTGCCGCTGGTATCTCAGAAGCCCTCCAGAACATTCGGCGTGTCCAACTTGCTCTGGTTTTCTGGCACTAAGAAAGCTCAGGTTAAAGTCAGAGACTCAGCGTTGAACACCCACATTCCAGAATTCTGCCCGTGTAGAGCCTCTGATGATGTCACATCCCTCACTGCGGCTCCACAGCTGTCCCGCTCTTGTGTGCAGGTGGGCCGGTCACTCCTGAAGTCCTGGGCAAGGAAGACATCATTGAGACGCAGCTTCCTCCTTCCCAGAGCTCAGGCTGGAAGCTCCTGGCCCTGGACAGCCAATTCTCATCTAACACCCAAACTCTCCAGCCTCACCTTAATTCTTCCAGCTCTGTGGATTAGACAGAGGTATTGTATTCATGATCAGGTTCTTCTCACAGAAACACAAACCCTTTTCTCTACAACTTCACTCCTGGTGCCGGCCTCACCTTTCCTCCAGGAGCCCGCCTTTCAATGACAGCAGCAGCAGGGCAGTGCTGAGGGCGGCCACCCTTTTGAGCACTCAACATCTGCTAGGTGCAGCGCAAAGGGCAGGCTAGAAGGACCTATGACATCATTCCCATCTTGCAGATATATTAGTCCGTTTTCACATTGCTAATAAAGACATACCCAAAACTGGGAACAAAAAGAGGTTTAATTGGACTCACAGTTCCACATAGCTGGGAGGTCTCAGAATCATGGCACAAGGTGAAAGGCACTTCTTACGTGGCGACGGCAAGAGAAAAGTGAGGAAGCAGCAAAACTGGAAACCCCTAATAAACCCATGAGGTCTAGTGAGACTTATTCACTGTCATGAGAACAGCACAGGAAAGACCAGCTCCCCTGATTCAATCACCTCTCCCTGGGTCCTTCCCACAACATGTGAGGATTCTGGGAGATACAATTCAAGTGGAGATTTGGGTGGGGACAAACCATATCAGCAGATACTGACACTGAGGCCCAGAGAGGTCAAATGATGTTCCTGGATTACAAGCTAGCGAATGCAGGAGGCAGACCCCAAAGCTCACTCTCCATGCCACACTGTAGCCTGCCCGTATAATCACGTGCCTCACTGTGCTGTAGTCAAGCCCTCGAGCCCCCGAATGCTCCACCAGCGTCTCCCTCCCCAGGCCCAGCCCCAGCCCAGAGGCCCACACCCCTCCTGAAATACGGCTTGCCAGCAGAAGAAGTGAGGAGGGCAGGAAGCTCCACCAGCCTCTACCGTAATTGGATCTTCCTCCTGGCAGTTCTCGGTGACGAGAAAGGGCCATGTGGTACTCACACGCACTGAGGAACCACGTGCTCAAACACCGCCTCCAGGCCCCAACTCAGCCGCTTCCACTGCAGCACCCTGAGCTCAGTGTCTGTGCTGCCTGCAAGCGCTCCCTGGGCCTCACAAAACGTCCTAGACCACAGCCAGGTGCCGTGGGACTAGAGCTGCAGCTTGAGAAGCTGCCAGTCCCAAAATCTCCTGAAAAACACTCTAATTGGGGTTTTGTCAATACTATAAGCTAGTGGAACCCTTTCTAAAAACAAAAAACAAAACACCTTTAGTGGGCCCCACATAACTGAGTACATGGACATGCACTGGCAGACACAGACACACACTCTGCCCTGCTTGGTTTCTTGGCATCAGCAGTTTCTTTAAAGAGGGCTGCTCTGCTACGTAGTGCGTTACAGTTAGATGTGTGGGCAGCAATCAAATTCCCTTCTGCCTGTTGTGGTCTAAAGAGCCATTCCTTAACTTTACCAGGGTGTTCAAAGGCGACACCCACCGCTGCAGGCTTTTCAGCCCGAGAGTGCCAAGGTTAGAACTGCAATTTTGGTGCATCATTCTGGCAGGTGCTGCAGCAGAACGTAGGGCTTCCTGCAGAGGGGAGATGGGTGGACACGCCGTGGCATCCCTGAGAAGGTGAAGGAGGTGCCATGCAAGGCTGCTGTCACCGGGAAGCAAAGAGGATGGATAGAGGCTGCGCCACGTCCCGGACAGCGAGTCTGCTGGGAGACCTGGATGAGCTGGGGCTCAGGCAGAGAGGCATGGGGAGTGCTGTAAGAACAGGATCTGGAGCTCAGTGCTGGGTTTGCGCGCAGCCCCTCCTCTGACTGGCTGCATAGGAGGGTGAGCCCATTGACCTGTCCAGACCTGGACCCCTTTATTTCTCATATAGGGAAGCAACTGTACTTATCTCAGGGTGGTGATTCTTAGTGCAGAAGAGCTTGGAGCACCCCAGTGCCTGGCCCACCCCACATCAAGGGAGTCAGAATGCAGGGGTGAGCCCAGGTCTTTGGGACTTCGAAAGCTCCTCAGGGGAATCCCACCTTGGCCAGTGAAACACTAAGGGGGTAAAAACTAATGTGTGCTAGCTGCCTGTGCGAAGTGCCGGCAGACGTCCTCCGCGGCCGCTGCAGTGAGCAAGCACCCAGCTGCTGTCACCTCTCTGAAGCACTGTGCTGTAGACGGAGGTCGGTGTGCTCGCTAGAGTATGGGACCCTTGCGGGCCCTCTGTCTGAGATGCATCTAACATGCCAACCTGGATGGGTGCATGGGCAGGCACTGGGCGTCCCTGACCTGGGAGACACTGGGGTGAACATGGGGCCAAGGGGGCCCAAAGGGCGCACCAGGGCTGGCTCCCAAAGTCCCCTCACCCCTGTGAGGCTGGTTCCTGGACTTGCACTGGCAGAATCTACAGGACTTGACAGCTGGTGCTCTGCACTGGATGAGGGACAGCCAGGTCAGAGGGAACCCCAAGTGCTGCGCCGGCATGACGACGAAACGGCTGGGCCATTCACAGGACACAGTCAGCACGTGAGCAGCTGGGATGGAGGGAGGGTCAGTGGCTTGGGCCTCCCGAGCTGTGGGCTGGTGAGCGGCAGGGCCTCCTGTGCCACTACTCCTGTCACTATGGCTCACAGTCATTACTGGGGACTTTCTGTGAAAGATGTAATCGGAGAAAAAATGGTGTCGTCTGTTTAAAAGAAAAGCAGCATTTCCTAATTCCTTCTACTCGCAAGTGTGTGTGGACTGAGAGGCAAAGCTCCTGGCTGGGTACTGGACTCCCATCCTGTCCACCCCAAGTGCTTCAACCCCAGGTCCAGGTCCGGCCTTGTGTTTCCAATTTCTGATTGACTCTCAGTAGAGCGCTCTCTCTCTCTGTATTTTATTTATTTTATTTCTTTATGTTTTGAGACAGGGTATCACTGTCATCCAGGTTGGAGTGCAATGGCACAATCTCGGCTTATTGCAGCCTTAACTTCCCAAGCTCAAGTGATCCTCCCTCCTCACCTGCCCAAGTAGCTCGGCTAATTTTTTTTTTTTTTTTTTGGTAGCAATAGGGTCTCAATGTGTTGCCCAGGCTGGTCTCAAACTCCTGGGTTCATGTGGCCCTCCCGCCTTGGCCTCCCGAAGCGCTGGGATTCCAGGTGTGAACCACCATGCCTGGTAGAGCCCTCTTTCCACTACTGGTGTAAAACAAGTCTGGATTACTTTTATAATGTTAAACAAGCAGGGAACAGGGAGAACACTACGTATTGCTTCCAGTGGAAAATTATGTCTTCCTTGAAGGAAATGCTAAGAACTTTTAAAGGAGATTTTAGTTAAGGGTTGAAAGGTTTTCCCTCACTATTTCTAAAGGAAATGTTTAGTAGACTTTCTGTCCTGACATTGCTTATTAACGCCTTGACTCTCACACGCACGTGCATGCACACACACTCCGATACTGAAACACACTCCTATCAGATTTTTGAAGTCTGCCCCACAGTAAAATCCTCATTCCTTTTGATCCACTGTCATCCACAGAGCTTTCACTTTTACATGCATATAGGCTGGGCGCAGTGGCTCACGCCTTTAATCCCAGCACTTTGGGAGGCTGAGGCGGATGGATCACAAGGTCAGGAGTTCAAGACCACCCTGGCCAACATGGTGAAACCTCATCTCTACTAAAAATACAAAAAAATTAGCCGGGGTGGTGGCAGGTGTCTGCAATCCCAGCTACTCAGGAGGCTGAGGCAGAGAATTGCTTGAACCCAGGAGGCAGAGGTTGCAGTGAGCCGAGATGGCGCCACTGCACTCCAGCCTGGGTGACAAAGCGAGACTCTATCTCAAAAAAAAAAAAAAAAAAAAAAAAGACATGCATATACTAACCATAACCATCAGCTTCCTTGAAGGCTGCAGCCAACCAGTGGGGAGGTGGCCATCCTGCCCCGGTGCCTCAGCCTTCAGCTAACTTTCTGGAGCTGCAGTTTCTAGCTGTAGGTTCATCACGAGAAAGCATTTTCCTCTTCCTGACAGTGGAGAGAACTGGGATGCAGTGAAATGGACTGATCTGAGGTGATCAGCATGGTGACGCCACCATCCAGGAAGGGCGGTTACTTTCACTCTGAACCTGCACTGTGAGCGGTCGGATTCTACCCTCCCCAGATTCATGTGTTCAAATCCTAACCCTGGATACCTCAGACTGTGCCCTTATTTGAAGACAGTTTTTACAGAGGTAATAAGGGTTAAATGAGGTGACTAAGGTGGGCCCTGATCCAAAAGGACTGGTGTCCTTAAAGAAGAGATCAGGACACAGACATACACAGAGGGACGACCACCTGCAAGCTCAGGACAGAGGCCTCAAGTAAACCAACCCTGTCGGCACCTTGATCTCAGACTTCCAGACTCCAGAACTGTGAGAAAATACATTTCTGTGGTTTAAGCTGCCCAATCCGTGGCACTTTGTTATGGCAGCCCAAGCCAACTATGAGGTACGCATCTAGAACACGACCCAGGCGAGGCGGAGAGGAGCCCCACCCATGTTTTCACCGTCCCTGCCTGTGGATTTCAGCCAGGACACCCCCCAGGGCTGGAAGCTGAGGCTTCGTTTGGTGTCTGCATTCATGGACTCCTGCAGACTAAAACCTCAAGTGAGCAGAGATGACCCCAAATTGCTGGGTGGGTCCCCAGGACACAGAGCCATCACTGGGTGGTCCTTTCCTCCTCACCCAGACACACAGTCTACCTTTCTTTCTGGTTCCTCGGGGGATTTCCATGCTGGGGTGGAGAGGTGAGTTCCCGAGTGCCGGACCCAGCAGGAACGGCTGGCGCTCCTGGCTGGAGTGATTTGGGGTCACGGGGCCATGTGTTCTCTGGGGACTGGAACAGCAGCCTGACTGTCACAGCTCAGGGACACGTCTTGCCCTGTGCACCAAGCTGCCACCACCGCAGGCCTGTGTCCTTACTGGATGAGAGGCAGATCCCCTAATGTGACCTACAGGAACCAGGGACTTAAGAATTCCCTTCCCCCAACACGTGCAGGCCAGCGAGTGTAGGCAGGCAGCCAAACACTGCATACAGCACACATTTTCAACACCTTCCAGCCCATCAAATCGACCTATGTGTGCCAGTGCCTGGGATGTCAGAAACGCCCCATGCCGCATGTCTGGAGCACCCACCACCAATACTAACAGCAGGAGTTCAATTTGGAGGTGCAGAAATATTTTCGGCCACCTGTGATTCCTTCCCAACTGGACCACAGCTGTGATTGGCCCAGCCCAGCCCAATCAGCCTGAGCGGCGACAGCAGTGATGATGCTGCTCTGCGGAGATGGCCCTGAGGGGCTTCACAGCCAGGCCCTGTGCCCCAGCTGTTGGTCGTGAACCTGGCCCACCACTCACTTGGGCCCCGGCCGGCCAAGGGGCTGACTCCCTCTGAGTCTCAGTGGCTCCTTTGCTAAATGCGAGTAATAACAGCTCCTTCTCAGAGCTGCCAAGAGAACTAAATGAACAAGGGGCTGGCACACTCAAGTGCACAGTGAGTGTCAGCTGGCACTGTTACCCAGCCAGGAGAAGGGAGTAGTAGGGGTCATCACTCTCACCAGAGGGTTGCAAAGGAAAATAATAAATCTCAGGACCCCCAAACTTAGGCCCAGAGGTGGAGTCAGGCAACACTGTTCCAGATGAACGGCTGTCACTGGTATTACGCATCATCCGACGCCCCAGGGATAGGAAAGAGGCATCTCTGCAGGGCTGCCCTGCAGGGCAAACCCACCTGACAGCAATACCTCAAGCCTGCCCTGAAGGTGACTGCATGGCAGATGTGCCTGTGTGTATGTGCTGAGCTAGGACATCTGGGCGTGGCCAACCCAGAGATTTGTTCCTTGTCTGTGATAAACATCTGAGCCCCCACCTGTCCTGTGGAACTCGGGCCGCACAGGGGGTTGAGGCCCTGAATTTCGGGTTAAATGAAGGCTTCCAGGTGGAGGTCGCTCAGGCGAGGGTGTCAAGTGAAAATGCTGTAGAAAGTGCATGCTGTTGATAAGCGGTAGTGGCTTTCCTGTTCAGCCCGCCACCACCAGACTCTCTCCCCTCTGTGTAAGCCCCTAATCAAACCCCGTGTCACACTTCCTGGCTCTGGGTCTCTCCTTCCGCCACTTGGACCTGTGTCTTCCCCACTGAGGTTAACAGGGGTGCAGCACAACATGCCCCACAAGATCACACATGAGGACACTGTTTGCTGGCCACCCATAAACAAACACGTGCCAGTCATAACATGAAGAGCCCGGCATGGCAGCTCACGCCGGTAATCTCAGCGCTTTGAGAGGCTAACACAGGAGGATTGCTTGAGCCCAGGAGTTCAAGACAAACCTGAACAACATAGTGAGACCCTCCTATCTCTATAAAAAAGAAAAAGAAAAAACGTTAGGTCTGCGATCTCAGTCTGGCTTCTAAAACTAAAGTCTGTTGGATTCCACATTAGTAATGTCCACTATAAGCTTATCTTCCCAGGTACAGAACAAAGACAAGGCTCCTTCCTCCACCCACACAGAGACGTCTGCGTAATTGATTCTGTGCTCTCTTTTTCTCCTCACACATTCACTTTGTCTGACGGAAAAACATGGATTTACTGAACACCAACTGAAGTCTCAAAGGAAAGTGACCATTCCCTGGCTGCCTGCCTGCCCCTCTTCCTGGTGCCTCCTCCTGCTTTAAGGAAATGTATGAATACTACACCTCTTGAAACCCCCCCTATTATTCTTTGACACAGAGTCTTACTGTCACACAGGCTGGAGTGCAGTGGCATGATCTCGGCTCACTGCAACCACCTCTGCCTCCAGGATTTAAGCGATTCTCCTGCCACAGCCTCCCGAGGAGCTGGAATTACAGGCGCCCACCACCATGCCCAGCTAATTTTTGTATTTTACTACAGACCGGGTTTCACCATGTTGGCCAGGCTGGTCTTGAATTCCTGATCTCAGGTGATCCACCTGCCTCGGCCTCCCAAAGTGCCGGGATGACAGGTGTGAGCCACCACGCCTGGCCTAAGAATTGCTTCAGAAAGCAGCCACAGGTGTCTGTAGTTCCTATTTTACTGGGACACATCCTAAAGCTGGCTTAACTAACCTCAACTGATTGATACTTCTGCCTCAGTCACTCATTTCAGTCGTCAGGGGTTACTGGCTTTCTGAACACTGACTCAGAGCCACCCCAATTCCAGGTTCTGGGCTGGGGCTGAATCTCTGGTCCACAGGCGACTTGCAGAAAAGGTAGGGGTCTCTCCTCCCAAAGTCCCCCACGCACCCACCCACCAGGCCCTGACGGCTCCGATGCTTGCAGCAGTCTGATCTCAGCTTCAGAACCTGACTTTGCACCCGAAACCTTTCCGTGCCCACTTTTAGCCTTAAAACAACACTCAAAATCCCCGAGAGCGGTTCCGTGGCCCGCGCAGGCTCACTGGGCCGAGGTGGAGCTGTCAGCCTCAGAGTCTGTCCTCGCAGAATTTCCTGCCTGCTGGTCAAGGCTCCAGAATGCTTGATAAAGGCCGGATGAGCAAACCAGCTATTTGAAGTTTTGTCCAAAACAAACCTAGATCCATAATGCTTTGAAGTTGGCCTTCTTTACCACACCAATGAAAGGGCTTGTTTCTCGCCAAGGGCTGGTGCCAGTGCGGCAAAGGTCAGTGGTGACAGGTGAGTGGAACGACCCTGAAGCTCTGGCCCAATTCCTAACCTACGAATCCCCCGGCATGCACCCAACCCCCCACTCTCCGGAACGCCAGGGAAGCAGCTCACCAGCAGCAACGACACCCACATTTCTTGTCCTTTTACAGTTTTGGGGGGTGGGGAACATAAGACATTCTGACAGACAAACTACTGAAGAGGGCTTTGTAAAAAC
Organism: Piliocolobus tephrosceles; assembly: GCF_002776525.5. Classification (NCBI taxonomy): domain Eukaryota; kingdom Metazoa; phylum Chordata; class Mammalia; order Primates; family Cercopithecidae; genus Piliocolobus; species Piliocolobus tephrosceles. The sequence goes on from NC_045439.1 coordinate 160,401,644, forward strand.
TGACAAACTAAAGTTTGTCTTACGCCTGATCTCAGCTGGTTTAAAAGTCTCACTGGGGTTCGTGAAGTCATTTCCTTGGCACAGGGATTATTCATTAGCAATGGTGAAAAAGCCTTGAATTAATTTCAACATTAAACGCAAGTGAGATGTCAGGAAGCCCAGTTACATCCACATCCCAGGAAGTAACAGTGTTTTCTGAAGTCGAGTTCTTGCTTTCTTTAAAGGTCGATTCCCTTTTAAGTTCTGGTTTACGTGACTATATGAAACTGCAGATGTGCCTGTGAGTCTCTGCTGCTGTGGACGGGTGAAGCTCTGAGGAAGCCCTAACACCACAGTGACAGCCAAGACACAGCCTTCCACTGCAGGAGCACACGCAAACCGAAAGCGCAGCATAGGCTGAACGAGCGAAGCCGGCTCTCACCATTTCACAAATGAGGGTAACTCACAGGTCTGCGGAGGCCAGGGGGTGCCGACGGGTCTGGCATTGTGCTCTGTGGACACAAAGATGTTCCCCCTTGTTGTAAGCCGTGCTCACAAAACAAGCAGCAGGGAAATGACACACAGCACGGGGCCTCCACCAAGGGAAGAAGGTTCCAGAGTCCAGTCAGCAGAGGTGGATCGCGTGGGCACCCCTCACCTAATGCATGGCTCACAGCAGGTCCTCAGTAGCGAGACTGGAAACTCCAGGTTCCCCTGGGGAGCACTCTCTTCAGAGCAACCCACTTCTACAACACTGTATCTCAGCCCGGGAGGGAACATGTATCCTCTCCTACATTTAGAGATCATAGAAAGTGACAACCTAATAAAGCAAAATCACTCCACTGTGCTTTCTTCTTTGCACACTCTTGCACTTACTTGCACACCTACTTGCAAGAATGTTTGCACTCACACCTGTCTGCATACACACTCAAACACACACACCTAAACATCCACACACACACACGCTCATAAGGAGACGCTTACTGTTAACTAAGTCAGTCTCACATTGTCAGCGCTTCCTACTGGTGAGGAAATCCCTGCTCCAGAAACACACATACACACAGAGAAAGTTTCAAACCCTTTGCAATTGCTGATGCAATTAAACTGCATTTAGGAAAATTGGAAATTTTATTAAATTCCCCCCCTTTAAACAGTGAAAATATAGTCAAAGAGAAAAAAGGCATTTCACATTATATGCTACCTTGAACAGAATTAAAACATCTTACTGCTTTGGTTGTCTTTTTACTTCTGGAATAAGAAATCATTTCCAGTCACACAAAACTTTTTAAGTTTCCACACAATATAATAAGATCTTTTTCGATAAATATTTCAGACTAGTCAAATTATTATCAACTTCATGGCATTAATGTATTCATTTAGATCAGAGTTCCGGGCGCGGTGGCTCACGCTGGTAATGCCAGCACTTTGGGAGACCGAGACGGGAGGCCGAGATGGGAGGCCGAGATGGGAGGCCGAGATGGGAGGATCACTTGAGGTCCGGAGTTCGAGACCAGCCTGACCAAGATGGGGAAACCCCATCTCTACTAAAAATACAAAATTAGCTGGGAGTGGTGCCTATAATCCCAGCCACTTGGAAGGCTGAGGCAGGAGAATCACTTGAACCTGGGAGGCAGAGAGGTTGCAGAGAGCCAAGATCGCACTATTGCACTCCAGTCTGGGCAACAAGAGCAAAACTCTGTCTCAAAAAAAAAAAAAAAGATCAGAGTGCTGGTGCTGTACTCTGTACATGGTGATTGAATAGACTATAAATTAAAGGCAAAGAATCCATTGTGAAGTCACCAGAATTAAAAACAAAAATCTTAGGACCAAACTTATATTGCCATGAAATAAACACAGTTAATATGAGAAAACACTGTATGTCTCAAGTAATCATATTACCTACCAAACTGAATTTCTTTGAATATCCGCACTTGCTGGAATTAAAAATTTAATCTAAATAACGTTATTGTATTGTCAAAGTCATTTATTTCTGTCTTTCTTGTTACCAGATTTAATGTCCTTCAAGAAAATTATGAGATTGTTAAATTTAAAAATAAAAATGTCTCAGTACAATTTATGAGCTTGTTGACTATCCTTCAATACATAAGAGAAAAACATGTAAGCCTCTTCGTAAAGGCTTAAAATGGATCGATCTAATTCACATACCCAGGTAGCTGTCTTTGTTTTCCACTTCGATGACAGATTATCCTGCCTCCTTCAATTCCATGGCCAATGTAGCTAAATTTCATTAAAGACTAACAACTTGAAAAGCTCAGGGAAAACAGACTTGGGTACAAAAACTACCTTGCAGAAAGAAAAGAAATGATTTCTTATTCCAGAAGTAAAAAGACAACCAAAGCAGTAAGATGTTTTAATTCTGTTCAAGGTAGCATATAATGTGAAATGCCTTTTTTCTCTTTGACTATATTTTCACTGTTTAAAAAAAGGGGGGGATTTAATAAAATTTCCAATTTTCACTTCTAGTTTTCCTGTGATAAAGACAATTTTGGAAGCATGTGTAGATAGCAGTTTTTTTAAAAAAGTATTTTGTTTTCTACATATTTGGACTTTTAGAGTCATTTTCTAAGCTTCCGAATTCTGTCAAGTAACTTGGGGCAGCACTGACTCTCCTCCGTAAAGAAGACTGTGCCGAGTCACAGCCTGAATACACCGGGCCCCCAGAGGCTGGTCACAGGGTATTCACAAAGTAGAGGGGAAGCTCTGTCTCCGCCTTGGCATCATGCAGACCTGACTGTGAAGGTACGTGTTTAATGAAGTTTCCAGACTCCTTTCATCTTTCTTCCTTATTTGGAACATACACCAGTGTGCACAGACACACGTGCACACATGTGCGCAGGCCTGGGAAGAATCAGCAGCAGATCTTCCTGCAAGCCTGACAATGACTGCTCCCCACAGCGCTGCACAGAGCACGTGGGTGTGGCTGGGACTGTGGGCACTAATCCAAACAGGTCCACCCAAGAGACAAACTTGGAAACTATTTTCTCAGTAAATTAACCCACACGGAAGCCACCTCTGGGACGGCCCTTCCCGACTGACGTGTCCTCTGGGTCTGGACTCTCCAGCTGTCCTCAAGCAGGCCGGCCCTGTCCCCGCCTCACCCCGGCTGAAATTCCAACACTCATCTGACATTTCATATCCCTGTTTCTGCTTTCTCGTCTACAGTGAGTACCGAAGACTTCAACCGTCTGTCTAACTTTTCACCCAGATCATGTAAGCGCCATGAGAGGAAAGATGCTCCCCAGTTTTGATCAATGCCCCCCCAGAATGGGGTTAGAAACATAATAAATGCTCAGTACATATCTGCTGAATGAATTAAAACTTACACCCCCTCCAAGTTTCTCCAGGGCTTGGCCTGCTTCACGAAACTTTCCCCACCTCTCAGTCTGGGGTACCCAGGCCATGTTCCTGCAGACAACAAAGGCCCTCTGGAGCCCAGGCTGCTGCTCATGCACCCGCTCAACGGCGGGGCCCCACGGCGCTGCTGTCTAGAGAGCTGCCACCAGTCTTCATCCGCTGCAGCGAGGGCCCGGCTCCAGCAGTGTCCGGGGACCAATAGCCCCTGGCATCTAGCAAGTTCCTATGCTTGGTATCTCCCTGGCAATGGCCTCCCCGGCCCCCAAGGGAAGGCTTCCAGCAGGTTCCACCAGTGAAGCCCTAAGTACCTTTTCTGCCATGCCCCAACTTGAGGCTGTGGCCGCTGCCATGGGTCAGGGGTTGGGAGGGCGCTATGAGTAGGAGAACACGTCTGTCTCAGAGCCAGGGGCAGTGGTTGTGCCTTCATCAGCTATTCCCCATATACATATATATTCGAGACAGAGACAGGGGCTCTGTCCCCCAGGCTGGAGTGCAGTGGCGTGATCACAGCTCACCGCAACCTCAAACTTCTGGTTCAAACCATCCTTCCCACTCAATCTCTTAAGTAGCTAGGACCACAGCTGCACACCACAATATCTGGCTATTTTGTTTCTGTGTTTTTTTTTTTTGAGATGGGGTTTCCCTGTGTTGCCCCAGGCTGGTCCGGAATTCCTGGCCTCACACAATCCTCCTGTCTCAGCCTCCCAAAGTGCTGGGATTATGGGCGTGAGCCACTGTTCCTGACTCCTATATTCTTCAGAGTCCTCTTTACTTCTTATTTATTTATTTATTTATTAAAGATAACAGCTTTATTGAGATATATATCACTTATCATTACTTCTTACAACTCAATCCTCAACTAAGAATTCTTCACATTAGACTTTCCCTGATTGAATCATGTGTGGTTTCTGTCTCCTGACTGGACCCTGCTGGATACACCAAGTTCCTGCATTAATGCCACTTCTAATTTAAGTGATTTGCAAAAGGGCTCCCACTTCCAACTGACCATTCATTAAACCGGTAAAATACTATATTGTATTTCACATAAGCCTGTATACAGATTATTACCAGTTCTTAACCTGTCCGAGACAAGCTAACTCATATTATAAAAAAACTAATTGAAACACAGAGTACTTAAATGTTCTTGGCATTTGTGGTTTGTCAGTTGCTGGGGTTTAAAAGTCAGAGACTTGCTTCCTTTATTTTCAGTGGGGTGGTTCACAGATTTCAGAATGTAATGCATAAATGGGAATTTGGATACCAAAAAAAATGTCTTTGGACCTCTAGGGAAAGAGAAAAAACAACACCCAAAAACCAGAAAGTGGGGGAAAAAAGGTAATTGGGACCAGAATGTGCATGCAAGTAAAGAATTTTGGTGCTAATAATACAATTTTTTAAAAACCTTCAGAATTGTTTAGGCTGTTAATTTGGCCATTTTGACCAGATCATGGCTCAAAGCTACTTCCTCAGCATTCCCGGGGCCCTGAGGAGGGTGACGTAGATGTGTCTGTCTGCAGCCATCCTCGAGTTTTAAACATCCAACTTGTAAGCAGCTCATTTCTAAAAAGCACCACTGAGCTACGAAGTGCTGCAGTTATTGTTTGGGAAAAAAGTGGGTGGGGGAGGAGTGTAGATATGACTGGGTTCAGAAGTTGAAGATCAGAAGATAGGAAATGGGCAAGTTCTTTTTTGTTTTTTTTTTGAGATGGAGTCTCACTCTTGTCACCCAGGCTGGAGTGCAGTGGTGTGATCTCAGCTCCCTCCGCCTCCCGGGTTCAAGCAATTCTCCTGCCTCAGCCTCCCAAGTAGCTGAGACTACAGGCATGCGCCACCACGCCCAGCTAATTTTTGTATTTTTACTAGAGATGGGGTTTCACCAAGTTGGCCAGGATGGCCTTGAACTCCTGACCTCAAGTGATCCACCCACCTCAGCCTCCCAAAGTGCTGGGATTACAGGTGTGAGCCACGGCGCCCGGTAGAGGAAGTTATTCTTGAGAGTTGATCAAGGAGATCTATCTGTGGCGTTCCCCTACCCGCCACGCCAAGCAGGCATGCCCCACCCTCCAGTGCTTCAATTCTGCAGTATTTTCCGCCTTGTGTGAAGTTTCACCAGTTAGATACTCATCTGCATTTGTTTAAGTGGCTCTCACCCTCTGTGCACACGGGTTGCCCCTTTCAGAGGTGACGCCTGAGCTGTCAGCCCTCTGCCTGCCCCTGACTCTGGCTTGGACCTCGGGAACTGAGGGGGGTGCTGTCCCTGGCTGATGTCAGCGTGAGTTCACATCCCTGCAGAGGAGATGGGGCAGGTCTAGGGGAGAAGCTGAGAGTAAGGCCAGCTCACGCCCACGACTTACTGAAGACAGCGGGGGTGGGGGGGGTGGTGGGGGCGGGGAGCACGAGGGCCTGGGGCGAGGGGGTGGCAGTGGATGGGGCCCTCACTTATCACCAAACCCTGGAGCACAGTCGTGGAGAAGCCGGCGCTGCCGGGCTGTGCCTCGAGAGTCTCTAACTCTTTCACCAGCTCTCCTGATCTAAATGACATCACTCCATTAACAACAAAAAATACTATTTTAAATTTTTATGTCTGCATTGCCTTATTCCAAAAAGATTTGAGGCAGTTCACAAAAATACACTTGGCATAAAAGAAGGTAAAAAAAAGTAGCTGAGGAAATCATGGCGGAAATCAGCACGGTGGAACACTCAGGCAGATGCTTGTGCGGCAGTGACACCTGCCACAGGCGGGCCGGGCGGGCGAGGCGCGGGGTACCTGGTCTGCGGCAAGTGTGTCAGGCGTCTCCCCCTGTGACGGTGGCCGGGGGCATCTAGAGCGGAGACAGGGATGCTAGAGCCCCCCACAATCCTGCCCAGCCGATCGCTCACCCCCCACTCCCTACAGTGCCCTCGCTGAGGTCCACAGAGGGCAGAGCCCACTGCCCCAGGGAAGCCCGATGGGCTGGTGCTGAGGCCGATGCGGGAGGGCACTGTCTGATAGAGGAGGAAACCCCAGTGGCGTCCTGCCTGTGAACCAGAGGCCGGCCTCCCCACCCTGAGGCAGGCCGACTCAGACCTGCTCTCTAGGCCAGAGCAGGGCTGGGAGGAGGGGGCTCGGGAGGAGAAGGCGCGGGCCAGGCCCATTTCCTTCTAGGGTCTTCCTGATCTCTGAGGGCTCCTGCCCTGTCAGTTCACCTGGCATTAGCGCCTCGCACCCCGGCACAGACCTGGTGAGTGCGGCCCTTTCTCCCCGGAGCAGGGACAGAGGCTGGGCAGCCCCATGGAGTCGGTGTGTGAGCGCAGCTGTCAGATCTGTTTCCCTCCAGCCTCCCACCCCTCACCCTGCTGCACGGTGGCCGGGGCACACCAGAGGCAGGATTCAGCTACGAAGACCTGGCGCCGAACCCAAACACCCTTGAGGAGAAAACGTTCCTGAGCATCCTGGTGGGAACAGGCCGTGACTCCTGCTGTGTTGCCATTTAGTGAACCGGTGAAACTGCTAGGTACATGTTGACCATCAGCTGGTCACAAATGGTCCTTGTAACTTTACAGGAACAAATAACATTCTGAGAAACTTAGACATGCACAAGGGAAATCAGAGTCAGAAAAACGGAGCCCTGCTTCCCACAGTCACAGGCAGGTCATGGGCTCAGGGAGGTCAGGGGTCCTCTCGGACCCTCAGACTCGTCTACTAGGAGAAACAACCTGGTCTGACAGAGAGGAAACTGCAGGTGCTCTGAGCCCCGGAAGGCTGTCACGGGGACCCTGTGTGGCTGTGATGCCTGTGAGGCCCTGGAAACGGGGGTCACTTACAAGCTCGGAGAAGCCGCGGACCACCTGCCGCCGCTTCAGGTTGGTCTCTCCATCCAGGTTGGCGGTCTCGATGTGGCACAGCCCGTCGGGGTCACTGGAGGACAGCAGCAGAATGTCCGCAGGGAAGATTTCGTTGCAGCGAAGACGCACAAAGTCTCCCACGTGGATTTCTTTCCAGAATCGGTTCACGTACTTTTTTTCTTCCCTGGAAAACAGACTTTGATTAATGAAACTCACGAGACATCCGTCATGGCTGGATCTGGGTGATGGCCACATGGGGCTCATGTGGCAATTCTTTCTACTTTTGCATAGGCTGAACATTTTCATAATAAACAGGTGTTTTAAAAAGAATATTTGGCCGGGTGTGGTGGCTCACGCCTGTAGTTCCAGCACTTTGAGAGACCGAAGTGGGCAGATCATGAGATCAGGAGTTTGAGACCAGCCTGACCAACATGGCAAAACTCCGTCTCTACTAAAAATACAAAAATTAGCCGGGTGTGGTGGAGCATGTCTGTAATCCCAGCTACTCAGGAGGCTGAGGCAGGAGAATCACTTGAACCTGGGAGGCGGAGGTTGCGGTGAGCTGAAATCATGCCACAGAACTCCAGCCTGGGCGACAGAGTGATATTCCGTCTCAGAAAAAAACAAAAAAGAAAAAAAAGAAAGAATATTCATACCACTGAAGCCCACTCAAAGTAGAAGAGTATCCATAAAGGCCACATATTGTATGACTCCATTTACATGAAATATACAGAACAAGCAAATGCATAAAGACAGAAAGTGGATTTGCAGCTGCCAAGGGCTGGGGGACAAGGGAGTATGAGTCACAGCTTAATGGCAAGAGGCTTCTTTCTAGGAAGATACGAATATACTGGAATTAGTGACAGCTGCACACCACTGAATGCACTTGAATTTTTCACTCTTAAATGATTAAAATGACCACTCCTACTTCTACACTCAGAAGAGCCGAACGCAGTGACTCGACCAGGCATAGCAAGCCAATGTTCACAGCAGCATCACTCAGAATTGCTAGGAGGCGGGATAATCCACGTATCCATGAACAGGTGGATGACAAACAAAATGGAGTATTATCCAGTCATAAAGAGAAATGCTATAATACTGAAGACACTACGCCAAGTAAAATGAGCCAGTCACAAAAGGACAACTCTTGTCGGTTCCGCTTAATACCAGGTGCCCGGAGTGGGCAAATTCAGAGACAGAAAGTGGATTAGGGGCCACCAGTGGATGAGAGAGGCACAACGGGGAGTTATCGTTTTATGGACACAGAGTTGCTGTTTGGGGTGATGGAAAAGTTTTGGAAATATATCGTAGTGATGACTGTAGCACACTGTAAGTATCACTAATGTCACTGAATTTTAAAATTGTCAAAACGGCATTTTATGTGCATTTTACAATTTAAAAAATGTAAAATGGTTAAAATGTTAAATATATTTTGCGTGTTTCATCATAATAAAAAAACATAATTAAAACACGTGAAGTCATGGGAAACGGGACTTAAAGTGCAGCAGGTAAGGGAGACACTTGGCAGCTGGAAGGCCCCCTCACCTCCGAGGGACACATTCCAAGCCACCTGCTTAGAACAATGCCCAATACAGTCAGCCTGCAGAACCTACAAGTCACTATCAACAGATATTTACATTAAAACATACTTTTTAGATTTCTTCTTTAATTTTTTTTCCTGGAATAACAGGCTAACTAATGCCACAAAGGTCATTTGTAAGAGTTCCTTGAAGGCAGTTTTTGGCCATCTTTAAATAAGTGGAGGGACATAAATTTATCTGAACAAGATATGTTACAACAGGAAATCTCATCAAGAAATCCTCTGGGTTGCTGGGTGCCATGGTTCATACCTGTAATCCCAGCACTTTGGGAAGCCAAAGTAGGAGGATTGCTTGAGGCTGGGAGTTTTAGACCAGCCTAGACAACATAGTGAGACCCCATCTCTGCAAAAGAAAAAACTTAAAAAATTAGCTGGGCATTGTGTCATAAGCCTGTAGTCCCAGCTACTTGAGAGGCTGAGGCAGGAGCCTCACTTAAGCCCAGGAGATCAAGGCTGCAGTGAGCCGTGATGGCACCACTGCACTCCAGTCTGGGCGACAGAGTGAGGCCCTATCTCAAAAACAAACAAACAAACAAACAAACCTACCCTCTGGATGATACTGTAAAAGACTAAAAAGCACTAAAATGCATTTCATGTTAACCATAACCATCTTACTACTCCTCCCAGCCTACACCCTCCATAAAACTCTACTCTCGCCGGAATTCCAGAACAGCCAGGAGTTGGATCTGGAGGTGGACGGTATTGGCCACATCTGTCAGCTGCCTGAGCACTGGATGAGAAGTTTGGAGAGTCTGCAGAGCTAGGAAGCCACACACCAATTTTCTCACTTCTATTTTATTCCTCTGTGTGGATTTGAGGGATCCCCTGGCAAAGCTCAAGAGGCTCCTAGGAAGCCATCGGCTGCCCTAGAGGCTGAGGGGAGAAGAATCCCCTTTCATTTTAAATCTCTATGTTCTTAAATCCTCTAATTCAAGATCCACCAAATCAGTTGTGTACAAAGCAGAGCTCGGGGGCGCTACAGTGGGAACAAAGATGCTAGATGATGCGGTTCTGTCCTCAAAAACAAACGCAAGGCAAGCTGTCGCCACCAGAGAGCGCCCTTTGGGGGCTGTGGAGTCAAGCTCCTGAAAGTGGTCCCGAAGTTGTCCTTCCTGGGCTCACGCAAGCATTCCTCAGAGCTGCCTCTCCGGCGCGGCAAGCTCGGTCACCTGCAGGCCATGTGGTCCCAGCACGGTCTGTCCCGAACCATGGGGTCCTCTGGCCATGCAGAGGCTCCTTCCTCAGGCCCCAGCCCGAGGTCTGAGAGGAGGCATGGCAGTGACCCCCAACCCCGGGCCGCCCAGCTTGCGACGGCCAATCTGACCCCTTTCGAGCACAGACAGGAAGCTTTGATGACTGAGACACTGACATGTCTAGCCATGTGCCTGCTTCCTTTTCCAAAGGTCAAGCCTTGACTTCACGTCATTACAAGCTTTTTCGTCCTTCCTTCTCACAGGCACCTGCTGGGCTCCTACAGAGGGCACGAAGCCATTTGAAAGGGCCTGTCCCTTTGGAAGGACGTTACCCGACGCTCAGTCACAGTTCGCTCACAGAGGAGGAAGGCAGCCTATGCCGGAGCCTCGGCGGGGCGGGCTTTGTGGCGATGGGGTCCCCAGGAGGCCGGGCAGTCCTGGGCCTCACCCTGGGCGGAGGAGGAGAGACACTGCAAGGCACTGTCTCTGTTCAGTTTATGTTAACTACATTCCATGTATAACCCTCATCCAAAATAAAGTCGGTTTCCATCTGCTTTGTAATCATAAAACAACAGCTTGCCTGCCCCATCCAGGAAGCTTTTAAAACAGAAACGTCAGGGGAGGCATCTGGGCTCTGAAGGAGATTGCCCCCAAGGACCCTCCACACATGGAGAGACCGAGGTGCCATGTGGAGACCTCAGGTCACTGTCCTGGTTTGCGGGGGTGAGGGAGAGGGTTCCTCATGGGCTGCAGAAAGGACGCTGGCTTCTAAGAAAAGGCCCTGTCCAGGTGCAGTGGCTCATGCCTGTCACCCCAGCACTTTGGGAGGCCAAGGCAGGTGGATGACAAGGTCAGGAGTTCAAGACCAGACTGACCAATATGATGAAACCCGTCTCACCAAAAATACAAAAATTAGCCATGTGTGGTGGTGCATGCCTGTAATCCTAGCTATTCAGGAGGCTGAGGCAGGAGAATCGCTTAAATCTGGGAGGTGGAAGCTGCAGTGAGCCAAGATCGCGCCAGTGTACTCCAGCCTGGGTGACAGAGCGAGACTCCATCTCAAAAAAAAAAAAAAAGGCCCCACAGTTCACAGAAATCCCTACCAGGGACAGACCCTGGAAGACTCAGATTCGGGAATCCCTTATGAAGGCACAGCGGGACAGGCCCCTCATTACTGCAGCAGACCAAAAAGGCAAGAGATGCCTCGGGGGCCCAAACCCTGCAACCACTCCAGCTGGAGCACCCGGCAAGGAGCCTGGGCCGCATCAACCCTGCCATGTCATCATTGGCTGCATTTCCTTGATTTTTAATCTTCTTATGATACAGACATATATATAGATATGTGTTTGTATATATAACTGTATCATAGATATATATCTCATGATATAGGCAGATACAGGTATGTGTTTGTATTTATGTATGTGTAGCCCTCCTTTCCATGGGGGTATATCTTATTTTTTTCCAGCCTTTCCTAATGTTCCCTGAACTGTGTCTCCCCAGAGACTATTTGGAGAGAGAGGCTCTAAAGAGGATTCAAGTTAGAATGAGGCATAAGGCTAGGCCCAAATGCAAAGTGGCTGGTGTCCTTATAAGAGAAAGAGGCAGCAGAGGCGTGCACACACAGCTGTGAGGACAGGGAGAACACGGTGAGGGGAGCGGCCTCAGGAGGACCCGTCCTGTCCACACCTCGGTGTGTGACTTCAGGGTTCCAGAACTGTGAGGTGATACATTCCTGCTGTTGAAGACACCCCATCTGTGGTCCATTGCTACAACAGCCCGAACTGATGAATACACTTAATAACATCCATTCTTGTGACTCTGGCTGGAAGGAGCAGCTCACAGCCTGTAGTGACAGAAACTCAGGGGCAGGCAGAAGCTGTGAGTGGCAGGAGGGGCATCTCACCCCGCAATTTATCCCCACGTGCAGGTTCTACACACCCCCAAGACAGAAATCCACCCCACTGGCACAACACTCTAACACCAGCCGCTCAACACGCCCTTCTTGGGGCTTTTATCAGCGCAGACATCTAGAGACAGGAAGAACAGCTGGCTGGGGAAGTCTGCCTTTGCTACTCAAGAGGACATCAGGGGGCGGAGCGTGTCCGGGTCTCTGGCCCCGGTGGCTGGAATGGGGGCACCACCCACCTTGCCCAGGGGCAGGGTCTGCTTGGAGAAGGGACAGAGTCCAACGGTGACCAACTTTGAGTTCAAGAAGCTGGTGGGGCTGTGCGGGGCGGGCTCTCAGGAGGTGTCTCCAGCTTTAAAGACAGGCACATGGAGACAGAAATATTTGGGGGTCTTAAGCACAGACGTGACAGCAGCCCCCCACTGTGGATGCCATCACTGAGAGCACCAGGGAGAAGTGTGGGGAGATGGAGAGCTGAGGGCTGAGGACAGGCCACGCACGCAAGGTCGTGCCCAGGCAGGGAAGCCGGTGGAGTGGCCGGGGGCAGAGAGGCGCCATGCCAGCACATGGCATCGGGGTGGGCCAGGGCTGACCACACAGGGGAAACGGGGGCACAGGGTTCCTGGGTGCTGCCACCCCCGCCGGCAGCCACAGGCCTGCCTCCACACCTCGGCCTTCACCTCCCACGGCCGAGTGAACATGGCTGGAAGGACATCTTGAATGTGTGCCTGTCATCACCGCAGTTTTACTCCGTTTTTGGAGACAGTAACTTCCAGTGGCACATCCATGTAGACAGACGGTCCTCTTGTTCATCACTCAAGCACATTTCATGCCCAGCTGTAGCGAGACCACGCAGTCTTTTGAAAGACAGAACTGTTCTTCAGAAGTGGACCTCCCCTACAAAGGCCATGGATGACTAAGAGCTTGGGACAGGTCTTTAGGCCACACCAGCAGGAGCTCTAGATGCTAAATTCCTCTCAGCATTGAGACATCATTATCATCTTAATAGTAATAACAACATTAAAAAATCGGCGAAGCTGTGCTAGGTATCCTATTATGACCCAGGCCTGCACAGAACATGTCAGTCTCTACCTCAGTGAGCCGGCCCGCGATCCTGACAGTACGGTCCCACTTACAGACATGGAAACCAAACATGCAGAGACTGACCTCCCCAGAGTCACACAAACCTAGAGTCTGGAAGCCTTAGAGAGATTTGGTTTTGAAAGCACATCTGATCCTGTAGCCTAAAGGAGGAATATCTCATGAAGACTGTAAAATGCTAAGCAAAAAATTCTTCCATTTCTCCCTTTTAAATTATGCAGTGCAGAGACTAATGTGGTCTGAGATAAAATATCGCTATGTTTGAGAAAGGGTGGAGGCCAGGCACGGTGGCTCACATCTGTAATCCCAGCACTTTGGGAGGCTGAGGTGGGAGGATCATTTGAGTTCAAGAGTTCAAGGAGTTCAAGACCAACCTGGGCAACACGGTGAGACCCCATCTCTCCAAAATATACAAGAATGAGCTGGGTGTGTTGGCACACCTTGGTCCGAGCCACTCAGGAAGCTGAGGTGGGAGAATAGACTAGAGCCTGGGAAAGTTGAGGTGATAGTGAGCCCTGATCGTGCCACTGTACTCCAGCCTGGATGACAGGGCAGGACTCCTTCTCAAAAACAAACAAAAACAAAAACAAAAGGTGGGAGGAAAGGCAGACAGTTCCAGATGTGTGCCAGTGTTTGACGCAGACATGGAGTAACACAGTTCAGTCCATTTGCCAAAACCACTGTCAATGTGCAAGCAACTGGAGGGGGCTTGTCCAAGATCAGGAGTCACCAAACTGTGGTATTTTTTGCTACACACTGGGAAGTGCCCCCTACACCGGCCTGCGTAGATGAGGGGTGAGCTCCGCCCTCACTGGGACCACCTGCAGTCAGGACCATCTGAGCTGTGGCCACACAAGGACACTGCCCTCCCCCGGGCTCACCTTGGGGACTTCCCTCTGGGCTAAACAAGCCTCTGAGAGAGTTCCCGCTAGGGCAGGAGAGGTGTTTATTCTCCTGGCTTCAGGCTGCTTTGGTGGCTCCCAACGTGGGCAGGGCACACTTGACAACTGAGGGGCCCCAGTTGGGCCACCTGACAGGTTTCTTCTGCACAAAGCTGCCATACCCTTCCTCACAAAATCCCTCCTGCAGGAAACGTGTAGGAGCAGCACTAAACAGCTGTTTTCAGACTGATCAGTAATCAACAAGGAAGCTTCACATCTGGCCACGACTTTCTTTTTCTTTTTCTTTTTTTTTTTTATTGAGACAGAGTCTCACTCTGTCGCCCGGGCTGGAGTGCAGTGGCCGGATCTCAGCTCACTGCAAGCTCCGCCTCCCGGGTTCACGCCATTCTCCCACCTCAACCTCCGAGTAGCTGGGACTACAGGCGCCTGACACCATGCCCGGCTAGTTTTTTGTATTTTTTAGTAGAGACGGGTTTCACCACATTAGCCAGGATGGTCTTGATCTCCTGACCTCGTGATCCACCCGCCTCGGCCTCCCAAAGTGCTGGGATTACAGGCTTGAGCCACTGCGCCCGGCACGACTTTCATTTAGGGTCACAAAACCACGGTGCACACAGTCTCAAGTGCGTTGATGACTCACCCCCAGCAAGACAGGGCGCCGGCCCAGAAGCCAGGACTCTGAGTGCCCGGGTTCCTGAGCTGCAAAACGGGGGTCTACAGTATCGCTACAGTCTCCCCCAGCAGACACTGACCCATTTCCCGGTAGCCCTCTGCTCCTGTCCGACCCGCTTTATGCTCTTCTGGCTGTCACCGGACTGTCAACAGTCACTGCTCAATTAAGTGAGAGGCTGTGGCCACTATTTTGACTTCACATCTCGTGTTTTCTTTTTGAGCATGGTTTTCCCTCACCATTACTGTTGAAGTGAGTGTTTGATTTTGACTGACACAATCAGAAATAGTACAAATGAGCAGCGTGCTACATCTTATATTTGATCTGTGGTTTGGAATTAAAGCAAAAGCTGTTATTTTGATTTTTTTTTTTTTAATTAGAAAGATGGTAAGATTGCTCACAGAATTTCCATGAAATGGAGAACACAGACGATACTGCTTGAGGTGCGGTGGTATATAAAATATGACTATGTGTTTACTATCATTCTGTATTATTTCACTGGAACAGAACAATTAATCCCTACAAAGAGAAAGCTTCAATTAAACCTGTGTTACATTTGACTAAACCTAGAAAAATCTGGATGCTTTGTGCCTTACAGACAAAACAGGTAATGTGTTATTTTGTGGGGCTTTTTGTTTTTGAGACAGGGTCTTGATCTGTCATTCAGGCTGCAGTGCAGGGCTGTGACGATAGCTCACTGCAGCCTCCAACTTTTGGGCTGAAGGGATCCTCCCTCCTCAGCCTACCAAGTAGTTGGGATGACAGGTGTGTACCACCACACCCAGCTAATCTGTTTTTTATTTTTTGTAGAGATGGGGTTTCACCATGTTGCCTAGACTGGTCTGGAACTCCTGGGCCCAAATATCCACCCGACTCAGCCTCCCAAAGTGCTGGGATTACAAGAGCGAGCCCCCACGCCGGGCCAGAATACATTTTTTAAGAAAAAAGAAGACATGTTAATGAACCTAACATGCAGACCAACTAGACTGAGGCCTCCCGAGTGAGGTCAGCCTGGGGGACTCCTTTGCCCAACTAACAGGAGAAGTGCGTAATCCTTTAAACCAACAGAGCAAATGTGAAACCAGGACACAGTGAGACGAGCACTAAATGGGAGGATCACCACAAGAGATCCAAGAATCTTGTGGAATAATCATTAGTGCCAAGGCCCGATGCCTTGGGAATAAGAAAACCCTTCATGGAATTTATTTTTCAGACGGTGGACAAATAAAGAAGTGTGTGTGTGTGTGTGTGTGTGTGTGTGTGTGACAGAGAGAGAGAGAAAAAATAATTTTACATCACTTTAAAAAGACCAAACAAGACTCTAAAATTATTGCAGATTTAATATACACTCATTATACAACAGGCAGAGAAGTAGAAAGCCCAGAAAGCCAGCAACAATAGCTTTCAAGGGTTTCTCAGCCGTCAGCGCTGTTGAGATCTGGGGCCGGATATCCTTGATGGTGGACGGCTCTGGGCTCTGCAGTTTGCTGAGTACCAGCCCCAGCCTCCCCCTATAGATGCCAGTAGGGCCCTCTCCTAACAAGTCGTGACAACCTAAAACGGCTCCAGACATTGCCAAATGCCTCCTGGGGGGCCAAATCGCTCCCGGTTGAGAAATGCTGCTTTAAAACACCCAGGACGAACATTCTGGAAAATGGATTATTAAGTAAATGTTTACAGGACCAACATATTTTTAAAATCACGAAGGTGAGAACTCAGCACCGAAACAGGAATGGCAGAATCCGCAGCGGGAACGTGAGCCAAGGATGTTGCATAATGCCCAGAATGTGTCTTCCTTCCACCATAAACTGAAACATCTGCTCCTTCAGTGAGATGCGCTAATGGATTCTGAATCGAATACCAAAAGTGAGAGGCAGCGAGAAATGATAGTTGGAGTGCTTTTTCTGGAGTGAATCTCCTGATAGCAAAATTGCCAAAAATACGGTAGTATAGACTAGATGCACAAAATGTATTTTCTGAACTACTTTCTATTCTGTATGTATCCTCGAGGTGACGTGAGCGCTAAGCAATGTCCCGGATCTGTGGAAGCACATGTGTGCATGGAGCAGACTACTCAAATGAGTCAAGCTGAATGGAAAATACTGGTCACTCTGCGGTAAGTCGGAAAGGGCTGAACGTTGTCCCAGCAGAACTCACCCCCAGAAAGCAGGGCCTCTGGCCTCTTTTTAGAATGAAGAAAGGATGCAGAGTTTCTCAGCCCAGAGAATGTGACACACCATGCTATGCTCACATCGCACAATTATTCACTACAATGCAACACTGAACACCCAAATTAAATCTATTTTCCCCAGGAAACACTAGTTTGTGAAAACAAAATGATGCCTAAAAACAAGATCACTTACAAACCTCTTAGTAAGTTTTAACATGAAACTTTTCTTTTCCAACAAATCATTTCTACTGTGGTCTTTTCTGGATATAATGGTACATTCTCAAAGTATCTTAGTAGACTTCAAGACATCTCGATAATACTGCCCACTAGTAATGGATGGAAAACACTCGGGAGCACTTCTAGCGTTTTCAAGGTAATTTCTTGAAATTACCTTGAATGCATTAATTTATTCATTGGTATGACAATCCCAGGAAATGGGTAGGAGTTGTCTGCTCCTTATGCCTATGGAGAAGTTTTGTGTTTTAAATATTTTTTCCTAAGAGGCTGCAGCAATTCACACTCCTCCATCAGTATCTAAGAGTCCCCAGGCCCGTTTTTCTGCAAAACCAGTTGCTTTCTTCTGTCTTTTTAAAACCTCCCTGCAAGTGTGTGTGTGTGTGTGTGTGTGTGTGTGTGTGTGTGTGTGTGTGTTTTAAACAAAGACAGGGTCTTGCTCTGTCGCCCAGGCTGGAATGCAGTGGCACGATCTCGACTCACTGCAACCTCCAGCTTCCGGGTTCAGCAATTCTCCTGCCTCAGCCTCCCCAGTAGCTGGGATTACAAGCGTGCACCACCACACCTGGCTATGGCTGGACATCTACTATTCTTTTAATGTGCATCTCCCTGCCATCCAGACCACTTGGCAGGCTCCTCTGTGAATTAACCCTGCATGTTTCCCCTTCAATCTTTCTTTTTTTTTTTCTTATTTATTTATTTAGTTAGTTAGAGACAGGGTTTCACTCTGCTGACCGTGCTGGAGTGCAGTGACACAATCTAGCTTACTGCAGTGGCACAACCATAGCTCACTGCGGCCTCGACCTCCCGGGCTTAAGCAATCTTCCTACCTTGGCCTCTGGAGTAGCTGGGAGTAGCTAGCATACACCACCATGCCCAACAGTTTTCTGACTTGGTTGTAGAGATGGAGTCTTGCTATGTTTCCCAGGGTGGTCTCAAACTCCTGGGCTCCAGCAATTCTCTCGCCTCAGTCTCCCAAAGCACTGGGATTACAGGTGTGAGCCAGCATGCCTGGCCTCCTTCATTTGTTCTATTGTATTCTTTCCTCCCTTCTTGACAACGAAACCTGTGAGAGCATTCATATTGAGAATATTAACCCCTTTTCTGTCTTTTGCCTTGTAAATATTTTTCTCTAAGAACCATGGTTTGTCGGTTTTAAAATTTCTAGTTGTGGCATAATTTTGTTTTATAATCCTTTCAGATTTTTATATAGTTAAATACAGCTGACTTCTCCAGGCCTGGCTAAGACAGTCGCCTATGTCCCTGTATTATACATGTTGTTTCCAAGTATTGCTTGTTTGGTTTTTGTGGGAGGAGTGCAGAGCATTTGAAAAAAAAAAAAAATTTAAATGGTCAAACCAACTGATGTTCATTTTCCTCTGTTACAACCTGATCATCCAATGCTGTTTCTTCCAGACAGCCAATGTGTCAATGTTGCTGACTAGTGCTTTTCCCACTGAACCTACATACCCACGCTGTTATAGATAATATCATTTGATTTGGGCTTATTAGGTTCCAGTAATCTACTTGTCCTCTCTCATGTCAACCCCATATGTCATGATAGATCAGTGCCACCATCAGCCTCAGTGCTGAGAGGGGTCTTCATGCAAAGGTACCTGCTCAGGGTGGAGCCCAGAGACTGGGCCCTGCGGCAGCACACTGGGGAGGTCCTGCTCTGCTCTCTGCAAAGACAGTGGCCACCAGCCCTTCCCCTGTCCCAGCCAGTCTGAGGTCCCATAGCCACCAGGAGGGCTCAGGCAGTATACCCCAAAGCCTCGACAAATGCCCATGCAGGTCGTTTGTCATAGTAAAGGGGGCCGACCCCAGACTCATGTGGGTGACAGATGTTGCATGTATTTAAATGACCCTGTAAATGCTCCCTGGGGGTTAGACGGCCTACTGCAGCCTCTATGTGGATGTCCAACCCCAACCCCCAAAGCACTGGCCTGGGGAGGATGAGGCCCATGTTTAGAATTCAGTCTTAGAGCACGAAGCGCACACTGCACCAGGCTCCTCCAGAGGGTTAATTCACCTCCAGGAGACTTATTTGGAGTTTGAATTTTGTGGCTTTGGGGTCTATCAGGGCAGGGCTCTGATCGCTGAGACCATCTTTACCTGTACAACTTCACCTGCAGCCCCAGTTCCAATACCTGGTACAAAAAATTGCTCCTTTTCAATTTTTATTTATTTATTTATTTATTTATTTATTTATTTATTTATTTATTTTATTTTTTATTATACTTTAAGTTCTAGGGTACATGTGCATAACGTGCAGGTTACATATGTATACATGTGCCATGTTGGTGTGCTGCACCCATCAACTCGTCAGCAACCATCAATTCATCATTTATATCAGGTATAACTCCCCAACGCAATCCCTCCCCCCTCCCCCCTCCCCATGATAGGCCCCAGTGTGAGATGTTCCCCTTCCCGAGTCCAAGTGAGCTCATTGTTCAGTTCCCACCTATGAGTGAGAACATGCGGTGTTTGGTTTTCTCTTCTTGTGATAGTTTGCTAAGAATGATGGTTTCCAGCTGCATCCATGTCCCTACAAAGGACGCAAACTCATCCTTTTTTATGGCTGCATAGTATTCCATGGTGTATATGTGCCACATTTTCTTAATCCAGTCTGTCACTGATGGACATTTGGGTTGATTCCAAGTCTTTGCTATTGTGAATAGTGCCGCAATAAACATACGTGTGCATGTGTCTTTGTAGTAGAATAATTTATAATCCTTTGGGTATATACCCAGTAGTGGGATGGCTGGGTCATATGGTACATCTAGTTCTAGATCCTTGAGGAATTGCCATACTGTTTTCCATAATGGTTGAACTAGTTTACAATCCCACCAACAGTGTAAAAGTGTTCCTATTTCTCCACATCCTCTCCAACACCTATTGTTTCCTGATTTTTTAATGATTGCCATTCTAACTGGTGTGAGATGGTATCTCATTGTGGTTTTGATTTGCATTTCTCTGATGGCCAGTGATGATGAGCATTTTTTCATGTGTCTGTTGGCTGTATGAATGTCTTCTTTTGAGAAATGTCTGTTCATATCCTTTCCCCACTTTTGGATGGGGTTGTTTGTTTTTTTCTTGTATATTTGTTTGAGTTCTTTGTAGATTCTGGAAATGAGCCCTTTGTCAGATGAGTAGATTGCAAAAATTTTCTCCCATTCTGTAGGTTGCCTGTTCACTCTGATGGTAGTTTCTTTTGCTGTGCAGAAGCTCTTTAGTTTAATGAGATCCCATTTGTCAATTTTGGCTTTTGCTGCCGTTGCTTTTGGTGTTTTAGACATGAAGTCCTTGCCCATGCCTATGTCCTGAATGGTACTACCTAGATTTTCTTCTAGGGTTTTTATGGTATTAGGTCTAACATTTAAGTCTCTAATCCATCTTGAATTAATCTTCGTATAAGGAGTAAGGAAAGGATCCAGTTTCAGCTTTCTACTTATGGCTAGCCAATTTTCCCAGCACCATTTATTAAATAGGGAATCCTTTCCCCATTTCTTGTTTTTCTCAGGTTTGTCAAATATCAGATGGTTGTAGATGTGTGGCATTATTTCTGAAGGCTCCGTTCTGTTCCATTGGTCTATATCTCTGTTTTGGTACCAGTACCATGCTGTTTTGGTTACTGTAGCCTTGTAGTATAGTTTGAAGTCAGGTAGCGTGACGCCTCCGGCTTTGTCCTTTTGACTTAGGATTGTCTTGGCAATACGGGCTCTTTTTTGGTTCCATATGAACTTTAAAGCAGTTTTTTCCAATTCGGTGAAGAAACTCATTGGTAGCTTGATGGGGATGGCATTGAATCTATAAATTACCTTGGGCAGTATGGCCATTTTCACAATATTGATTCTGCCTATCCATGAGCATGGTATGTTCTTCCATTTGTTTGTGTCCTCTTTGATTTCACTGAGCAGTGGTTTGTAGTTCTCCTTGAAGAGGTCCTTTACATCCCTTGTAAGTTGGATTCCTAGGTATTTTATTCTCTTTGAAGCAATTGTGAATGGAAGTTCATTCCTGATTTGGCTCTCTGCTTGTCTGTTACTGGTGTATAAGAATGCTTGTGATTTTTGCACATTAATTTTGTATCCTGAGACTTTGCTGAAGTTGCTTATCAGCTTAAGAAGATTTTGGGCTGAGACGATGGGGTTTTCTAAATACACAATCATGTCATCTGCAAACAGGGACAATTTGACTTCCTCTTTTCCTAACTGAATACCCTTGATTTCTTTCTCTTGCCTGATTGCCCTAGCCAGAACTTCCAACCCTATGTTGAATAGGAGTGGTGAGAGAGGGCATCCCTGTCTTGTGCCAGTTTTCAAAGGGAACTTTTCCAGTTTTTGCCCATTCAGTATGATATTAGCTGTGGGTTTGTCATAAATAGCTCTTATTATTTTGAGGTACGTTCCATCAATACCGAATTTGTTGAGCGTTTTTAGCATGAAGGGCTGTTGAATTTTGTCAAAAGCCTTTTCTGCATCTATTGAGATAATCATGTGGTTCTTGTCTTTGGTTCTGTTGATATGCTGGATTACGTTGATTGATTTGCGAATGTTGAACCAGCCTTGCATCCCAGGGATGAAGCCCACTTGATCATGGTGGATAAGCTTTTTGATGTGCTGCTGAATCCGGTTTGCCAGGATTTTATTGAGGATTTTTGCATCGATGTTCACCAGGGAGATTGGTCTAAAATTCTCTTTTTTTGTTGTGTCTCTGCCAGGCTTTGGTATCAGGATGATGCTGGCCTCATAAAATGAGTTAGGGAGGATTCCCTCTTTTTCTATTGATTGGAATAGTTTCAGAAGGAATGGTACCAGCTCCTCCTTGTACCTCTGGTAGAATTCAGCTGTGAATCCATCTGGTCCTGGGCTTTTTTTGGTGGGCAGGCTATTAATTGTTGCCTCAATTTCAGAGGCTGCTATTGGTCTATTCAGGGATTCAACTTCTTCCTGGTTTAGTCTTGGAAGAGTGTACGTGTCCAGGAAATTATCCATTTCTTCTAGATTTTCTAGTTGATTTGCGTAGAGGTGTTTATAGTATTCTCTGATGGTAGTTTGTATTTCTGTGGGGTCGGTGGTGATATCCCCTTTATCATTTTTTATTGCGTCTATTTGATTCCTCTCTCTTTTCTTCTTTATTAGCCTTGCTAGCGGTCTGTCAATTTTGTTGATCTTTTCAAAAAACCAACTCCTGGATTCATTGATTTTTTGGAGGGTTTTTTGTGTCTCTATCTCCTTCAGTTCTGCTCTGATCTTAGTTATTTCTTGCCTTCTGCTAGCTTTTGAATGTGTTTGCTCTTGCCTCTCTAGTTCTTTTAATTGTGATGTTAGAGTGTCAATTTTAGATCTTTCCTGCTTTCTCTTGTGGGCACTTAGTGCTATAAATTTCCCTCTACATACTGCTTTAAATGTGTCCCAGAGATTCTGGTATGTTGTATCTTTGTTCTCATTGGATTCAAAGAACATCTTTATTTCTGCTTTCATTTCGTTATGTACCCAGTAGTCATTCAGGAGCAGGTTGTTCAGTTTCCATGTAGTTGAGCGGTTTTGATTGAGTTTCTTAGTCCTGAGTTCTAGTTTGATTGCACTGTGGTCAGAGAGACAGTTTGTTATAATTTCTGTTCTTTTACATTTGCTGAGGAGTGCTTTACTTCCAATTATGTGGTCAATTTTGGAATAAGTGTGATGTGGTGCTGAGAAGAATGTATATTCTGTTGACTTGGGGTGGAGAGTTCTATAGATGTCTATTAGGTCCGCTTGGTGCAGAGATGAGTTCAATTCCTGGATATCCTTGTTAACTTTCTGTCTCGTTGATCTGTCTAATGTTGACAGTGGAGTGTTGAAGTCTCCCATTATTATTGTATGGGAGTCTAAGTCTCTTTGTAAGTCTCTAAGGACTTGCTTTATGAATCTGGGTGCTCCTGTATTAGGTGCATATATATTTAGGATAGTTAGCTCTTCCTGTTGGATTGATCCCTTTACCATTATGTAATGGCCTTCTTTGTCTCTTTTGATCTTTGATGGTTTAAAGTCTGTTTTATCAGAGACTAGGATTGCAACCCCTGCTTTTTTTTGTTCTCCATTTGCTTGGTAGATCTTCCTCCATCCTTTTATTTTGAGCCTATGTATGTCTCTGCATGTGAGATGGGTCTCCTGAAGACAGCAGACTGATGGGTCTTGACTCTTTATCCAGTTTGCCAGTCTGTGTCTTTTAATTGGAGCATTTAGTCCATTTACATTTAAGGTTAATATTGTTATGTGTGATCTTGATCCTGCCATTATGGTATTAACTGGTTATTTTGCTCATTAGTTGATGCAGTTTCTTCCTAGGCTCGATGGTCTTTACATTTTGGCATGTTTTTGCAGTGGCTGGTACCGGTTGTTCCTTTCCATGTTTAGGGCTTCCTTCAGGGTCTCTTGTAAGGCAGGCCTGGTGGTGACAAAATCTCTAAGCATTTGCTTATCTGTAAAGAATTTTATTTCTCCTTCACTTATGAAACTTAGTTTGGCTGGATATGAAATTCTGGGTTTAAAATTCTTTTCTTTAAGAACGTTGAATATTGGCCCCCACTCTCTTCTGGCTTGTAGAGTTTCTGCCGAGAGATCTGCTGTCAGTCTGATGGGCTTCCCTTTGTGGGTAACCCGACCTTTCTCTCTGGCTGCCCTTAAGATTTTTTCCTTCATTTCAACTTTGGTGAATCTGGCAATTATGTGTCTTGGAGTTGCTCTTCTGGAGGAGTATCTTTGTGGCGTTCTCTGTATTTCCTGAATTTGAATGTTGGCCTGCCCTGCTAGGTTGGGGAAGTTCTCCTGGATGATATCCTGTAGAGTGTTTTCCAATTTGGTTCCATTTTCCCCCTCACTTTCAGGCACCCCAATCAGACGTAGATTTGGTCTTTTGACATAATCCCATACTTCTTGCAGGCTTTGTTCATTTCTTTTTCTTCTTTTTTCTTTTGGTTTCTCTTCTCGCTTCATTTCATTCATTTGATCCTCAATCGCTGATACTCTTTCTTCCAGTTGATCGAGTCGGTTACTGAAGCTTGTGCATTTGTCACGTATTTCTCGTGTCATGGTTTTCATCTCTGTCATTTCGTTTATGACCTTCTCTGCATTAATTAGTCTAGCTGTCAATTCTTCCACTTTTTTTTCAAGATTTTTAGTTTCTTTGCGCTGGGTACGTAATTCCTCCTTTAGCTCTGAGAGGTTTGATGGACTGAAGCCTTCTCTCATCTCATCAAAATCATTCTCTGACCAGCTTTGATCCGTTGCTGGCGATGGGCTGTGCTCCTTTGCAGGAGGAGATGCGCTCTTATTTTTTGAATTTCCAGCTTTTCTGCCCTGCTTTTTCCCCATCTTTGTGGTTTTATCTGTCACTGGTCTTTGATGATGGTGACGTACTGATGGGGTTTTGATATAGGTGTCCTTCCTGTTTGATAGGTTTCCTTCTGACTGTCAGGACCCTCAGCTATAGGTCTGTTGGAGATTGCTTGAGGTCCACTCCAGACCCTGTTTGCCTGGGTATCAGCAGCAGAGGTTGCAGAAGATAGAATATTGCTGAACAGCGAGTGCACCTGTCTGATTCTTGCTTTGGAAGCTTCCTCTCAGGGGTGTACTCCACCCTGTGAGGTGTGGGGTGTCAGACTGCCCCTAGTGGGGGATGTCTCCCAGTTAGGCTACTCAGGGGTCAGTGACCCACTTGGGCAGGCAGACTGCCCCTTCTCAGGTCTCAACCTCCGTGTTGGGAGATCCACTGCTCTCTTCAAAGCTGTCAGACAGAGTCGTTCACGTTTCACAGGCTTCTACTCCTTTAGCTGAGCCCTGTCCCCAGAGGCGCAGTCTACAGAGACAGGCAGGTTTCCTTGAGCTGCTGTGAGCTCCACCCAGTTCCAGCTTCCCAGCGGCTTTAGTTACCTACTTAAGCCTCAGTGATGGCGGGCGCCCCTCCCCCAGCCTCGCTGCTGCCTTGCGGTTAGATTGCCGCAGACTGCTGTGTTAGCAAGGAGAGAGGCTCCGTGGGCGTGGGACCCTCCCGGCCAGGTGTGGGATACAATCTCCGGTGTGCCGGTGTTACAGCGCAGTATTGGGGTGGGAGTTACCCGATTTTCCAGGTGTTGTGTGTCTCAGTTCCCCTGGCTAGGAAAAGGGACTCCCTTCCCCCTCGCGCTTCCCAGGTGAGGTGATGCCTCACCCTGCTTCAGCTCTCGCTGGTCGGGCTGCAGCAGCTGACCAGCACCGATTGTCCGGCACTCCCAAGTGAGATGACCCCAGTACCTCAGTTGAAAATGCAGAAATCGCCGGTCTTCTGTGTCGCTCGCGCTGGGAGATGGAGACTGAAGCTGTTCCTATTCGGCCATCTTGCTCCGCCCCCTCTTTTTTTTTTTTTTTTGAGATGGAGTTTCACTCTTATTGCCCAGGCTGGAGGGCAATGGCACGATCTTGGCTCACTGCAACCTCCACCTCCCAGGTTCAAGCGATTCTCCTGTCTCCGCCTCCCAAGTAGCTGGGATTACAGGCATGCACCACTACGCCCAGCTAATTTTTGTATTTTCAGTAGAGACAGGGCTTCTCCATGTTGGTCAGGCTGGTCTCGAACACTTGACCTCAGGTGATCCACTCACCTCGGCCTCCCCAAGTGCTGGGATTATAGGCATGAGCCACTGCACTCAGCCTCAATCTTATTTTTAAGACTGTCTTGGCTATTTGGAGGCATCATAAACTTTAAGGCCATTTTATTTAATTCCAAGAGAAGCCTCCGGATAGAAATGCACGCTGCACTTGGGAGAACGCGTACTGCGATCACACCTGCTCTCCCGCCCCACCCAGGGCCCTGGGAGATGCTGCACTGCCTCATGCACACTTACACCCTTTCGAAAGATATCGCCACTTTCTTCACAAAAGTCCTAAGCCTCTTGTTAAGTTTCTTCCTGAGTACTGTGCAGTTTTTGTTCCTATTTTTGTGGACCACCTTCCCCACTTCCCCTTCTAAGTGCTCATTGTACTCCCTGAGTGATTATAAGTAGTTCTCTGTAAGTGGCCACAGGTCTTCCCCAGCAGCTCCACTTCACTGGGTGTGAGTTCTGTTTGTTCAAACCATCTTCCGCTCCCTGGCTGCCAGGACGCTGTGGATGAATGGTTACTATTTTGGTTAGCATAGCACGCTTGGGTCAGCTTTCTAAAGTGATGGCAGATCCCTTTTCTAGAAAAGGCGAAGTGGCCTCCCAAGAGTTGTGAGCACATAGCTTTCCCCAAACTTACCTCAGGAGCAAGGGAAAATCAGCCTGGGGAACCAGGGCTTCCAGTTGCCTTTGTATACACAACTGACCTCCTTTCCACTGGAGGCCCACAGACCTCTGCAAGCCCAAGTTTTCTCCAAGATGCACTGCTCTGTGGGACTCACCCCAGGGTTCTTCAGCGCCGCACCAGTGCTGTCCAGGGACCCAGGGAACCCAAGTCCTGCCCCAGATGCCCAGGGATACAGCAGCTACCTCATTCAGGATGTGTACAGCAGGGAGAGAAGGGTTTCGTCCAGGACACCATTTCCCCAGAGCCCTCTGATTCCTCTAAATCAGAAATCTGAAGGTGGAAAGATTCCACTGATTATGAGGTCCCTCTGTCTCATTTTTCATTATGAGAGGATTAAAAACCAGACAGGGAGATTGATTTTCTCACTCATGTGAGGGTGGCAGCCTGGGTCAAAGCCCTCAGATGCGCCTTTTCCGGAGGCTTCTCTCGCAACGACTTACGGAAAGCACGTGTCCTCCGACCAGTCCCTTACTAACATCACCCTGCCCAGAGGCTAGCTTCTCCCACCACGCAGAACTAGAAATCACAAAAGCAACCTCTTTAATAGATAAACAAATACAAGCAGCCCAAAAAAATCTCCAGAAATATCTCCAAAAAATATCACAACAATATTTCTCCACAACATACTTACATATTTACTGCAAATATCCCTAAAATGTAACAGGCTACAGAGTATGATCAGTGAAGTACCTTAAGCAAACACACACTGCCCTGTCTTGGAAGACCCAGCCCTGGGAATAGAGGGGACTTTAACATGTGGATCAAAATGTACTAGGGAGACACGATGTCCCTGAGCACGGTGTGCAGTGACCTAAGACACCTTTGTGAATCCCGGCTTGGAAGCCAACATCAATTTTCCCAGTCAAGCATCCACAGCAGCAGGACCCTGGCGAAACTGACTTCATCCAGTAATATTCCAAGAATGGACAACAAGGCTGAAACTCAGAACTAACTACAAACTGAGTTTTCCTCCTTGGGTGAAATACGGTGAGAAGGGCCATGCCGATGGTCACCTTCTCTGGAGGCCACACATGCGGGTTTCACAAAGGCCATCGCAGAGTCATTGTCACCAGCCAGTCCCTGGGAGGTATGCCATTCCCGTTATCAGGATGAAGACACTGAGGATAGAGGGGGTTGAGTCAACGCCCAAAGACTCACAGCTGGAAGTTAGAACAGCAGTTCTAAGGAAGGCCCAAAACTCAACTGGCTCATGCCGCCCAATTTTAGAGTATTTGGGAGGCAGGGAGTGCTGAGAAACGGGCATCGCTGAATCACAGTGGCTCTCTCCTATCTTTATTTAGGAAAAGAACATTCTTTTTTTCTTTGGGAAAATGGTGTAGGTTACAACTGGTTATATCCCAGGTATCTTATGTGACCACACAAACATCCAACAGTGAGCAGTGCCCCTCTGGAGGGGCTGAATCAGCCAGGGCATCCCCACCTTCTCAGCATGAATCACGGCCACACAGCTCGGCCCGCCCGGGGCCTGGGGGCCACCCAGGACACCACCGTCCATGTGACTATGACACAGGCCTACGGAGGGAAGGCCTGCGCCAACGTGGCACCTCCAGTCCGATGTTTAACCCCTAATGAACGGCGACCTTGGGCTTTTCCTACCACCTGCTGAGACAGCGACGGCCTCTTCCCTGCATTCTGCCCCGTGATGTGAGATTGAACACCTTTCCTATTGTAAATAGCAACAAGAACTGTTTTACCATTTTTGGATTTCTGATGAGGAGAATAACAACCCAATGCCACTGAACGAGCTGATTTTGGTTTTAGTCACGTGTTACGACCCTTATGCTTTCCTAGCAGGAGTACTTGCTTTCCCAAAGTGTGCCAGGCAGGTGCCAGCACGAAGACACCTGTCCGGAAGTATTTCTTTAGATATCATGCTGTTTCTTCACTCTGCAGTCCTGTGTAGTAACACACACCAGGACATTTTTGACTTGTGCTGTAGTGTGGATGTTTGTTCCCTCCAGACCTCTGCTGAAGACCCATCCCCAGCGTTGGAGGTGGGGCCTCATGGGAGGTGTCTGGGTCATGGGGCTGGATCCCGCATGGAGAGATGACTGCCCTGGGGGTGTACGGGATGTGAGTGAGTTCTGGCTCTATTAGCTCCTGGGACAGCTGGTTGTTAAAGAGAGCCTGGCATCCACCTCCTCACCCTTTGGATTCTGTTCCCCTCTCCCTCCCCCATGCATGGAAGCAGCTTGAGGTTCTCAGCAGATGCAGATGCTGGTGCCGTGCTTCCTGTACAGCCTGCAGAACCATGAGCCAAATAAACCTCTTTTCTTTGTAAACTACCCAGCCTCAAATATTCCTTTATAGCAACACAAAATGAACAAGGACAATATGTGAAAATAGCTTGTTTCACGGCTAGGCATGGTGGTTCACACCTGTAATCTCAGCAATTTGGGAGGCCAAGGTAGGAAGACTGCTTGAGCCCAGGAGGTCAAGACTAGCCTGAGCTCTACAAAAAAACAAAAACAAGATTAACCAGGTGTGGTGGTGTACCCCTGTGGTCTCAGCTACTTGGGAGGCTGAGGCAGGAGGACTGCTTCAGCCCAGGAGGTTGAGGCTGCAGTGAGCCACAATAGCACCACTGCACTGCAGCCTGAACAAAAGAGCGATACCCTGTCTCAAAAAGAAAAAAAAAATAGCTTGTTTCAGAGCTTATGAGTGTGTCATCGGCCTCTTTCCTGCACACTGCCATGGTCTAATTATGGCCTGCGTGCATGCACGCAGCAATGCCCGAGCAGCTGGAATTGGAAAAGCAGCCTCCGTTCACGTACAAACGTGATGCTCCTGAGTCATCAGGGAGCTGCCAGCCCACCTCACAATGTGGCTTCTTCCCACCCACACTGGGGGACCTTCTCCCATAGTCATGGACCCTCCACGGGTGAGGCAGGCATCTGGAGTGTCATCAGAGCCACATGTGTCCTGGGCAGGTGCTACCTGCCTGGAAACTGCCTGATATCCCTCTGGGATGGGCCAACTAGGCCACAGGACAATGTGACACTTGACAGAAGGTGGTGACAGCAGTAATTTGAGCTGGCCTTGTAGAGGCCTTCCTCCTTCCGTAGCTTTGGAGATGTTTAAAAAATTTAAATTGCCAAATAATAGTTGTATGTAGTTACAGGACACAGTATCATGTTTTGATACATGTACACACTGTGGTGTGGTTAAATCAAACCACTGACATCTCACATACTCATCTTTTTTTCTGACGAGAACATTTAAAATCTACTCAGTTAGCAATTACTATTTACTAAATAGAAATACACATTGCTATTAACTATGGTCACGGTGCTGTAAAACAGATCCTAAAACGACTCCTCCTGTCTAAGGGAAACTTTGTATCCTTTGACCAAAATCCCCCCCAGTCCCCTCCACCCTCTGGGAACCCTCATTCTACTCTCTGCTTCTGTGAGTTTGACTTTTTTAGGTTCCATGTGTACGTGAGATCATGTAGTATTTGTCTTTCTGTGGCTGGCTTATTTCACTGATGATAATGTTCTCCAGGTTCATCTGTGCTGTTGCAAGTTCCAGTAAGTTGGAAACATAATTTTTTCAGAAAAGAATTCACAAAGTACATGTCTTTGTGAATGTAGACTCCTCAATGGCATGAGGAAAGGCCAGCCCCCTCAGAGAGAGGCCCCAGAGGCCAGTGCCATGGTGGCTGCCCTGGCCCCGGCCCCTGTCCCCATCCCACCCTTTCAGAGGTTCTGTGCTCCCTTGAACTCAACTCTCCAACTTTCCACCACACTTTTCCATTTTGTGCTAGGTTTTCTCTTTGAAATTACAGACTCTCTACGTTTGGAGACATGACACGATCTGGGCTCCAGTGCTGCAGCTCCGGAGTGCAGGCAGTGGGTCCTTGGGCCCCTCTCGGGGGGACAGCCTTCCAAGAAGGGCAGCCTGGCTCCACAGCCCGCAGATCCTTCCCTGTCACCGAGGTCAGAGCTGGGCTCCTCTGGCTGGCACTCTTTTGGGGCAGGCAGATCACCAGGGGACTGCCATCCTTGGGGGTGAGGATGGGGAGAGAGACCTTCAGCCCTTCCTTTACCCTCCACATGCCAGCACAGCCACGCTACCCGATCTCACCCTGGGCTGGCCCCTCATCAATGTCACACCCTCCAGGGACGTCGACAGGGATTAAACTGAGAGTGTGGTACCCAGAGAGCACAATGCGAAGTTTTCCAAGAAGAGAGTTAAATGTAAGACTTCTGTGTTATTATAGACTTCATTTTAAGCTTCTTAAAAATATAACCCTTGCAAAATTCATCAGGGTCACAAATCTGGAACCCGGCCTAGTTAACTGGAAGAGGGAGGGAGGCTCCGGGTTGCATTCAGCTGGCTTCTCCCATCACCGGAGTTAAGGAGCTCCTCAGCTTCAGGGACACAGGCGGTCTCAGCAATGAGAGCCCTGCCCTGGCAGGGGAGATGGACCCCAAAGCAACAACATCAAAACTCCAAACAAGTCTCGTGGAGGCGAATCAGCACTCTGGAGGCGCCTGGGGCAGTGTGCGCTTCACGCCGTAAGGTCTGAATTCTACAAACAGGCCGCACCCTCCCCAAGCCAGTGCTGGGGGAGGTGGGGGAATCCAGCGCCTGCCCAGTCCTCCTCCTGCCCCAGGCAATCTGAGGTCCCATAGCCACCAGGAGGGTTCAGACAGGAATCCCAAAGCCTCAACAGACACCCATGCAGGTCCTGTGTCATAGAAAAGGGGGCCAAAGCCCCGACTCACCTGGGTGACAGATGTCGTGTGTCATTAAATGACCCTGCAAACGCTCCCAGGGCTTAGACAGCCTACTGCAGCCTCCACGTGGATGTCCCACCAAATGGCCAGGGCGGCGCAAGGCAGCAAAGATTCAAGTTCACAGAGAAGGCACGCTCTTTTCCCGCCTGCGCTGTGCCGGACTCCCATCTGGCGAAACGGCGCCCAGGTCTCCACCGCTCAGTGAACTGGGCGACCTCAGACACTGAGCGGGAGAACAAACTCTGCAGACCACGGGGCAAAACCAGTTCCGTGATTCTGTGGAGCCGCCTGACAGCTGCGCCCCGTCCCTCCGCTCCTCCTCAGGGGGGCGCCGTGCGCCGCCCGCACCCACCAGCCCGGTACACGGATCCCACTCG
>NC_045439.1:160433056-160435833 GCF_002776525.5 Piliocolobus tephrosceles
GCCGTGCGCCGCCCGCACCCACCAGCCCGGTACACGGATCCCACTCGAAGACTCCCCCACTGGCTTGAGTGGTTTGCTCTGTGTCCCCCATAGAAGAAACAACCTCCCCCGTCCTCACGTAACAGAGCCTCTGTGACTTTAAAAAAATAAACCACAGGCCGGGCGCGGTGGCTCACGCCTGTAATCCCAGCACTTTGGGAGGCTGAGGCGGGCGGATCACGAGGTCAGGAGATCGAGACCATCCTGGCTAACACGGTGAAACCCCGTCTCTACTAAAAACACAAAAAATTACCCGGGCGAGGTGGCGGCGCCTGTGGTCCCAGCTACTCGGAGGCTGAGGCAGGAGAATGGCGTGAACCCGGGAGGCGGAGCTTGCAGTGAGCTGAGATGCGGCCACTGCACTCCAGCCTGGGCTACAGAGCGAGGCTCCGTCTCAAAAAACAAACAAACAAACAAACAAAAAAACCCGTAAGGCACCTGTTTGGCCGACCTCCCTTTCTCTGTGCAGTTCCTTCCTCTCCCCACGCCTGCTTGCTCGCAGTTATTTTGGTACAGGGGCATTACTAGGCATCCATAACTTCACCTCCTAACTCGGGGGCCGTCCCAATGGTTACGGAACTTGTTTTTCTTTCAAAGAACAACGATCCTTCCATCACGCAGACCTCCCTGATGGTGTCTGGCTTGACGGGCCCAGGAAGGGGAGCAGCTTTCATCCTGGGCTCCTCCCTCTCGCATCCCTGCCTTCCTCATAAAAGCCTCAGTTACCTCCAAACGCAGGTCGGATTTGGGAGCTTGTCTCTCCCGCCCTCCCACTTTGGCCGAATCGAATCAACTCTTTTCTGCTCCCAAGCGCTGATGTGTCCGCGTGTGGCCTACGGCATCTCGGGTGGTCAAATGTAGTTTTTGGGAATTTACAGCCTCTAAAGGCTGGCACTATAAACTCAGGGCAGGGCAGCCCGGCCCAGGCACCCTAAACTCAGAGATGAACCAAAATGGGGTTCAGCCAGATTCTTCACTAAGAATAAAAACAAAACAAACAGACAAAAAGTTAAACTAAGTAACATTCACTGGCATGTTCCACAAAGAAATAAAATTCAAGACAGGCATGGAAGTGCACGCCTGTGGTCCCAGCTACTCGGGAGGCTGCGGTGGGTGGATCGCTTGAGCCCAGGAGGTCACGGCTGCAGTGAGCTGTGATCACGTCACAGCTGAGTGTCACCCCAGCCTGAGTGACAGAGCGGGACCTGTCTCAAAAATAAATAAATAGAAGTAAAATTCAACAAACCCAAAGTGCATATAGCTTCAGGGCATCACTGTGAGGGAATCCAGTTCAAAAACATCAATTTATAATTAAGTATTTATAAAGTGGTACATTTACAAATTAGGTAAAAGTTCTGAAATGCAATATATCTCTTCCTAGCTAACAACAACAACAAACCCAGAAACCCAACATAGCAGAAACAATTCTTCACTAATAGTAACTATTGATGGATACCTCTAACTCCTCCTCAGTCTCAGGAATTCTGCAGGAGGAAAAGCGACAAAGAACCTTATCATTAGACACCAAACTCGCCTGGGGGCCAGGGTGAGGCCGGCAAGGCGCTCACATCAAGTGCAAAACGCAAGGGTGCACACAACAGCTCAGGGATCAGGATGAATACTATTTTAACGCAATATTTTTTTTTACAAAACAAAACGAGTGAAACAATATCCCCAAGGAAGAAACATTGAAATTTAAAATAAAGACAGAATCGACATTGCTGAGTTTTCTTTGGCTGCAGGCTCCCATGGGCCTTCAGTGAGTTTTCTATGTCCTGGACAGATAAGGTGCTTCCCTTGCTCTCCTTGGCTCACCCTACAACGGCTGAACACCCCAAGCGCCATTTCCTTCCTTCTCCGATATCCGCCTGTCCCCTGCTCCCGCCTTCTCCGATATCCGCCTGTCCCCTGCTCCTTCCTTCTCCAATATCTGCCTGTCCCCTGTTCCTGCCTCCCCAGAGGACATAGCACAGATTTCTGCCTCCCAAGAGCCTCTCCTCTCCCGCCTGAGTTCTCACCTGCCCTCCCCTTGTGACATAGCGTTTGCAGCTGGGAGCTGACCGCGCTCCTTCACTCCACACGTGTCTGCTGGGTGCTGCTGCTCCCTGGCACTGTTCCACCATGCACCTTCCCACAAGAAGCTACGTTCTGACACGGTAATTTCAAATGGAGCAAACGAAGAGTGAGTGTGCCGAGGTACAAGCACCAGGGGGAAGCACGAACGCTTGAAGATGTTCATGCAAACTCAGCTTAGCTTCGCGTGGAAAGCTGTGTTCCGCAGACCACTCTGGGGGCCCCGAGGCTTCCCACCTACCCTAATTTCAAAAGCTGGTGCTCACAGTAACTATTTTAACCATGTCTTTCTGACTTCATTTCATCTGTTATTTTTTGGTTTAACTTTATTACCAATATTACAACAGCATCAGGAACCGAATTCCCATAGAAGTCAAGCCTGTCTCTGTCACATCTTCCTGGTGTTTGATGAACCCGTTGCTACCAGATGCTGATGCTCGCTGCTCCTGGCTCAGTCACTGGGTTTGGTAAGTCTGCTCCGGATGAAGGGAAAATACGTTTTCCTTTTACAAAACTAACTCGAGAGAGAGACCTCTGGGGTGACAGCCTCTCTTCAGCAGAGGAGAACAGTTAGGTGCACAAAGGGTGTCCCAAGGCTGGTTGTGGGGTCTATGCCCCCATGTGTATTAACCCACAGGCTGTCCTGTGCATGCTGGAATTTGAGG
>NC_045439.1:160435843-160472962 GCF_002776525.5 Piliocolobus tephrosceles
CATGTGTATTAACCCACAGGCTGTCCTGTGCATGCTGGAATTTGAGGACATGTGTATTAACCCACAGGCTGTCCTGTGCATGCTGGAATTTGAGGACATGTGCTCTGAATGCCCAGGGCCACTCAGCCAGCATCTCTTCAAGGGCCAGGGGGAGCTGATGCAGGTGTCCAGGGGCCCTTCGACTGCACTTGGGCTCGGGGCATGAGGTGGATCAGCAGAGAAGAGAAGTGAGGGGTGGGAGCCAGACCCCAGAGAACAGGAGCAAGGGGTGGGAGCCAGACCCCCAGGATTATGGCTGCACCAGTACTTAAGAGCTCACAGCCAATCATGGCTCTGAGCCTCAGAGTCCCCATCTGCAATGTGGGGATAACAGTGGCAGTCCCTGTGTGGCAGGTGATAGTCAGGGGGACTGTGTTAAGGTGCATGCAGTGCTTAGCACCCCGCGTCAGGCAGAGCACTGAGAATGAGGGCGGATGAGAGTCCTGGGGGCAGGTGCGATGCTCACTCCTGGTCAACTCTCGGGCAACCAGTGGTCACTACGCTGAGACCTCAATGTGCTCAGCACGTTACAGCGGTTCAGTTCGGTGTGGGACAGCTTCATTTCAGGGAAAACACACATTCCAGCTTTCTCAAGCCTCCTGATGCTCATGTGTCTCTGACTCGCCTGGCTTGCTCTGGCTTTGCTCAGCACTGTTGGGCAGGAATGGCATTGCAGCCCATCTGCTGGAAGGCCCCCGTGCCAGTCTCTGCACCCTGATGGATGTATCTGACAGCATACAAAAGCCCCGTATCCGTAAACTTCCCCAGTTACTGACTTGTCACACAGATAACGGATCCAGGTGGTGAACAGCTGGCCACCTGCACCCCACGGAAGGCTCCACACCTCCCTGTGTTCCGGAGCCCAGGATCTCCTCAACTATGTTAACGCGGAGAACATGAGCTCTGCAGGACAAGGGCATGTGGCCCACTTGGGTTCAGCACCAAATACAAAGCCATCTTTCTTCTCTCAAGAGCCTTTTAAAATAATTTTCCTGTGTTGACTCAGTAAAATGTTGCTTTTGGGCCAAAACTCTATTTGGGAACTCTCCGTCTGGATGCTTTTCTCCTTAGAACAGAACAGAAATTGGGCAGAGTGCACCGTGGAAATACCTGCATGTGCCTGCACCGCAGCACACACTGAGCTGTTCTTAACATCGGAATCTCAGCACCAGGCTGTGGTACCCAGCTTCGGTCCTTGCAAACCTCGAGGACCATGTTCCTCAGCACCTCCCACCGCAGGCTTTTTGTTGATAAACGTCCAGCAGGTTCTCTCAGGCCCGTGAGCCTCCCTGTTGTAGGCTGGGGCTACCCAGACCTTGCGTGCTGTGTTCTGACCACTAGGCCCGTGAACTCGCTTCCTGGGGCTGCTGTAACAGGTTGCCACAGACCGAGTGGCTGAAAACCACACACGTTTACGATGTCATCGTTCTGTAGGTCAGAATTCCAACACAGGGCCCACTGAGCTAAGGTGTCGGCAGGACTGCGCTCCTTCCTGGAGGCTCAGTGGATAGTCTGCTTCCCTGCCTTTCCTGGTTTCTGCCGGCTACCTGCGTGCCTCGGCTCACAGCCGGCCGCCGGCCGCCTTCTCTGTCTTGAAAGCCAGCAATGGTGGCAAGTCTTGCGCACTGGGCCGCCGGCACTCTGGTTCTCTCATCTGATCCTTTCTTCCACCTTAAGGACCTTGTGATTACACTGGGCCCACCCAGATGATCCAGGAGACTCGGTCTTGAGGCCATTGAGGAGCTCCCGACTTCCCCTTTGCCCTACAACCTAAAACATCCACAAGTTCCGAGGATTCAGATGTACACATCTGCGGGGGTCATTAATCTGCCTAAAACAAACCATGAACAGAATGTAGGTGAAACTGCATTTCACAGATGAGGGTGTGGCCAACACCAGTAGGGGCTGCCGTTTTTGGGGTTTTGCCCAGAACCTAGTTTCCTCCAGGTGCCCTCATGGCCAAGGTCTGTGTCTCTGTGAGGTGACATAATTTCTAGCAAAGCTGGGTCACGAGGACACAGCCACATCTCACCCTGGGATGTAGCAATCTTGGCACTTGTGGGGAGGGAGACGGTTAGTAAGCAGACAGCTGGCTCGTGACTCTGTGGTCTGCGCTGGTGCCTCCTTCCCTATCTCGGGCACTTCGGCCACACCGTCCTCTCCGACACCTGAATTACACTTCACCTGCTGGGCTCCTCCATTCGTTCATTCATGTGTTCATTCAGGAAACATCTGTTGGTTTTGCTGAGCACACACTAGGTGCCAAGGATACAGTGGGGCACAAGGTAGGCACTGCCCATGTCACGTGTCCCCTGGGTGCTGGGACATTTTCTCTCCTGCTTCTCAGGTATAAGGACTGAATGGCTAGGACAACTCGCCCTCTACCAAGAGCTTGGCGAAGAAAGTGACAGAATTGAAATGAGGAGCCCAAGTTGTTCTGTCTGTGTGAGTCCGTGCGAACCAGGGGCAGCTTTATCCCCAGACGCAGCCTCAGGTGGGCCAGTCCTGTCCTACTCCCAAGTATCCGTCACCGACTCTTGTTCTACACAGGTATACGTTCCCCGGGATCCAAGGCCTGTGGTCATCCTGCTTGCACTTCCAGGACAGTCCACAATGGGCACTCCGGCAGGGCCTGTGGAACTGAACAGTGGATTCAGAAAACCTGAGAATGACCCTCAGTCTTTACCATGATGGACAACTCACAAACCTCTGTGGGCCTCGGCTTCTCTGAGTGTAACCGGGAACGGCCACTGTCCTCCCAGGCACAGGCTCCCATCGCCTCTCCTGGCATGCATGTGCTGCTGCTGGTCCGCCTGCATATTGCTTGGCCCCAAGACACATGTGTGTGAGGTATTCATACGAGTGTGCGTGTGTAATTGTGCTTAGTGTGTGACGTGAGGTGTTTGTGATGTGAGGCTGTGTTTGTGAGCACGTAGCACGCACACTCTGTGTGTCTGTATGTGTGGTATGTCTATGTGCATGGTGTGTGTGTGTGTGGTGCATGCATGTGAGTGTGTGGTGTGTGTGTGAGAGGTGTAATTGCACTTGCTGTGTGATGTGAGGTGTTTGTGATGTGAGGCTGTGTTTGTATGTAGCATGGTGTGTGCGCATCTGTGTGTGTGTCTATGTGTGGTGTGTGTGTCCATGTGCATGGTGTGTGTGTGTGGGGTGTGTGCATCTGTGTGTGTGTCTGTATGTGTGGTGTGTGTGTCTATGTGCATGGTGTGTGTGTGGTGTATGGATGTGAGTGTGTGGTGTGTGTGTGTATGTGAGGTATAACTGTGCTTAGTGTGTGATATGAGGTGTTTGTGATGTGAGGCTGTGTTTGTGATGTTAGGCTGTGTTTGTGAGTACGTAGCATAGTGTGTGGGGCATGTGTGTGCACCTGTCTGTGTATGTGTGGTGTGTATGTCTATGTGCATGGTATGTGTGGGTGGTTTGTGTGCATCTGTGTGTGTGTGTGTGGTGTGTGTCTATGTGCACGGGGTGTGTGTGTGGTGTATGGATGTGAGTGTGTGGTGAGTGTCTGTGTATGACATGTGTGTACACGCATGAATGAGCACATGTGGCTAAACATGGAAAGGATAAGTGACAGGCAGTGGAGTGGAGTGGAGTGGAAAGAGCTGAGGCCTTAAACAGGTGGTCAGGTCCAGGTCCAGGTCCGCCCGGCCGTCCACTCCACACATGTGCCTGGAGAAGCAGCTCACTCCTGTGAGCTGACCCCGAGCCATCTCATCTGTGAAATACGGTAACATCTGTGAAATACGGTAACGACAACAGGCCAGTCACCTCTCGGCACCGTCTTTAAGAATCAAATGAGAATTCTTCCAGCACAACGTAGGCCTTTGCTGAATATTTAACATATTTCAAATAAGTGTTTGTTGAATAGCAGAAAAAATTGATATGAAAGTTCTTTTAGAAGTAAAAAATAAAAATTATAGAAATATGAGAAATTTTAAACATTGGCATTTTAGATCTACTTAAATTATAATAAAGCCTTGGTAGGCGGAGGCGCTTCGTTTGGAAAATAGAAAGGCGGGTGTGGAGGAAAAGGAAAAATCATGCCACCATGCCCAGCTAATTTTTTAATTTTTTCTTTTTTCTTTTTTTGGACAGGGTCTCCCTCTGTCGCCCAGGCTGGAGTGCAGTGGCGCGATCTCGGCTCACTGCAAGCTCCACCTCCCGGGTTCATACCATTCTCCCGCCTCAGCCTCCCGAGTAGCTGGGACTACAGGTGCCGCCACCACACCTGGCTAATTTTTTTGTATTTTTAGTACAAACAGGGTTTCACCATGTTAGCCAGGATGGTCTCGATTTCCTGACCTTGTGATCTGCCCACCTCGGCCTCCCAAAGTGTTGGGATTACAGGAGTGAGCCACCATGCCCGGCCAAGAGTTTTTTAATAGCATGTTCTTTTCTCTAGCTTACTTTACTGTAAGAACACAGTATATAATGCATCTAATGTACAAAATATGTGTTAATCAACTGTTTATGTGATTGGTAATGTTTCTGGTCAACAGTGGGCTATCAGCAGTTAAGTTGCGGGGGACTCAAAAGTCAAACACAGGTTTTCAGCTGTGCAGGAGGTCAAGGGTCAGCACCCGTAAGCCCCACATTGTTCAAAAGTCAGCTGTACATTTTCTTCTCTTTCTCTCCACTGTAAATGTTCACTTACTTCAAACTATAACTCCTTCCCTTTCTCCAGAAACTGAAGGGCATGTATTTTTCTCTAGTGCATGCAGATCGCACCATTCTGACCTCAGCTTATGCTTCCACTCACGCGTGTGTTTCTATCAAAAGGAGGGGCATCCGCCGGGTGGAGAGAGCAGCTTTGGAGGAGCAATAACAGAGCACAAGCGGGAGGCTTTTAAGGAATGGCTGTGATGGCTGTGAGACGAGGAAAACATCCTTCACTATTCTCTCCCCTGCTGGCATCCTTACGTTTTTCAAGCATCTGCTCCAATGCCATCCTCTCTCCTCCCTGGAGCGTCACTGGCTGCTCGACCCTGTCCTGAGCAGCCTGCCCCAGGCAGGTGGGGCAGCCAGCGGGGTGGTCCCCCCACCAGCCCAGGGCCCTTCCCTGCCTACCCTTCGGCCAGGGGCTGGCTTCAGGCTGCCTGTCTTGGTGTCCAGCCACGGGGACCTCCCAGGGATATTAAAGTGAGCTTTGCTAGCTCAATGAATGAAGGCTTTGAAAGTTCTTGTGATGACAGGTGAACACACCCTGTGAAATAACAGGTTTAAATGAAGTCGTCATTCACCAAATATTTTTAAAAGAAAAACACATGGGGCTGGGTGCGGTGGCTCACACCTGTAATCCCAGCACTTTGGAAGGCCAAGGCAGGTGGATGACCTGAGGTCAAGAGTTAGAGATCTGCCTGGCCAACATGTGAAACCCCGCCTCTACCAAAAATACAAAATTAGCCGGGCGTGGTGGTGCATGCCTGTAATCCCAGCTACTTGGGAGGCTGAGGCAGGAGAACTGCTTGAACCCGGGAGGCTGAGGTTACAGTGAGCCGAGCTGGCGCCATTGCACTCCAGCCTGGGCGACAAGAGTGAAACTTCATCCACCCGCCCAAAAAAAAGAAAAAGAAGAAAGAACCCAACATGTATTGTTGACGACTGTATGAATTCTGCCCCTGTTTTGTAGTGGAAGTGAAGGTCCATTGAACAATTTCTTTGAGGAAGACCACAGTGGAACATACCAGTAGGAAAAAAAACCCGATAAGCAATCATGAAAGAATATTTAAAGTTAAATCTGTCCTATTTACCTTTCAAAAGTGACAGATGTATCACTGGCTGATAGAACACACCTCGAGATTCAACTCTTTGTTTTCATGCTGGACATAATACATGTCCTTAATTTTGCAATATGAAAACAGCATTGCCATGAATCTTCCCTGTTCCCCAAGGTTATTTTCTGGGTCTAAGGCTTGTTCTCGTTGTTGCATTTGTCTTTGGTCAAGGGCTCATCGTGGGTTTACTGTCCTGCAAGGAATTTTAGATTAAGCAGCTGGCCATAAATTAATGGTCCCATGAGGAACAGCAACGAAGGATTACCTCAACACAACCCACAACAGCTCTCACAGAAACATGCTCCAGTTTACCTCATTTTGCAAGGATGAGAACAGTTTTCTTTTGTTTTTTGAGATGGAGTTTCGCTCTTGTTGCCCAGGCTGGAGTGCAATGGCACGATCTCGGCTCACTGCAACCTCCGCCTCCTGGGTTCAAGCGATTCTCCCGCCTCAGCCTCCGGAGTAGCTGGGATTACAGACATAAGCCACCATGCCCGGCTTATTTTTGTAGTTTTAGTAGAGACAGGGTTTCACCATGTTGGTCAGGCTGGACTCAAACTCCTGACCTCAGGTGATCCACCCGCCTCGACCTCCCAAAGTGCTGGTGTTACAAGCGTGAGCCACTGTGCCTGGCTGAGAACAGTTTTATAAGTAACTACTGATTCCCAACTCAGGTATTTTTATCCCACTCTTTTCGCCCATTGGGTGGCCGACCTGGATCGATGTTAGCATGCCAGTGTTATGCCAAATGCCGTACGTTCTTTGAGGGGACCGGAAGCAGGTCCTTGAGTGAGGTGGGATTTGAGTTTAGGATCAGACGGTGGGGAAGATGGACAGGCGTTAACATTAGAGCAGGGTTCCGGGCTGTGAGGGAAGACTGGACGCAGTTGGAGGGTGTGACACCGTCACTGTGTGGTCACGCGATGAGGGCGGGGCGCGTGGAGACGCCAGGTCCCGGCAGTGAGGGTCTGATGGAAGACGCGCCTCATGGTGCGGAGAGGGGACACGATGCCTCATCGCCTGTCCGTCTTGCGTCCCTGAAACCTGAGCCCTACAGATGCTTCCGGAAGGACGGAGGGGTCTACACTGTGGGTCAGGGCATCCCCAGTGGCCGTGGATGGGATGAAGCCACCACCAGTAAGAGCCCCAGTGAGTGTGGGGTGGGGAGGGCCCTGCAGGGTGTCACCTGAAGAGCCCCTGAGATAGGAGAGAGGAGCGTCCATCTGGGGCGGGTGAGACGTGACCCAGGCACGCACTCCTCAGACCTTCAGAGATGGCTTACTGCACGGCGGAGGAGTGGAGAACATGCCTTTTACTCTGAGTTTTCTCTAAGCAATAAATTTTATTTTAAAATCACAGACAAGAAAAAAATCACATGGAGTATCAAACCTTAATTTAAGAAATCCATCTGCTCCATCAAAAATTTGCTGTGAGCTTTTAAGAATAAACAGGGCAAATTTACTTTATTCAAGAATGATATTCTTTTTGTAAAGCCTATCTTCAAAGGCATACATAATTCAATTTCTGCTTTAAACCCTTCATTTTGATTCATTTTCCTTTTCTTCTTGAGAAAACCTCAAACTCACTCATGGCTCCATGTATGTACCATGTGCCTGAGAGCAGTGCCGTTCCCCACGGAGGGGCTGGGAAGGCGGGAAGGCAGCCCCACTCCTGCATTTAATCTCTGGTCTCCAGCAACATACTGTAACCTGAGCACGGGAACATCCTGAAACACCTGACAAGTGAGGAAGGGACTGGAGACACCTAGTCCTGCTTCCCACAACCTTCATTCTCAGTTCCACTTCTGGACCACTGTTGCCTGGGTCACCCATGGGGAAGTGGCCTGCCCTGGTGGTTGCGGGTTCCGAGTCGCCCAAGCTGGGGAGCTACAAGCTCTTTCAGAAAATCTGGGACATGCATGGTGAACCATCCAAACGTAAGAAAGCCATTACCAAAAAAAAAAAAAAAAAAAAAAAAAATGACAGAACGTTCATTGTGGAGCCAATCTTAGACATTAGGGTCATCACCTAGCGATTAGAACCCATGGTGAGAGTTTCCACATCACTTCCTGATCACTCCCAGTGACCCACCGTGGGGAGGCATCGGGGAGACGATGGATGCGGGGCTAGAGCAGCAAAACCGTTCTCATGCTCCTCATTTCCCCCAGACCTTCTAATAAGATCTGCTGTCAGAAAGCCCGAGGGCCTGGCTCAAGATCCCCTAATGTTCCCTGTCCCTGGTCACCCGAGAGGGCAGAGCCCACAGGGAGGACGGCTCTGTGGGTCAAAGCCCGAGGTACCCGCACTGCTCAGCAGTCACCACTGCTTATCAGCAGTTCAAGCCCAGCCCGAGGCTCTTATGGTTCCTTCAAATCTGAGGATGTCCTAGGAAAGGGTATCACGTGTTTAGTTGCTTACTTTCAAAGTGTAGCAGTGCAACTGGGACTCTGGGCAGGGGACTGTTTTGCAAAAGTTGAAAACACACATGGATGAAAGCCAGTCAAAGAAAACAGTAGCCAAACTAAAGTCAGGTTATATATTCAACAGGGCTTTACCTCATACCTGCCTACAACAGGCACAAGATCAATAAGGCCTGTTTGTACCACAGTCTGTAAAATGAGCCAGCAGAGCCCTGGGCAGGACCAGGAGCCCAGGGCTGTCCAGGTTCTGAAAGTAAAAGCCTCCACTGGAAGACAGCACTCCAGGGATTCCAACGCGAGGATCCAGGTGGTTAGTGACTCACTTTCAGAGCCAGGAAAGTGAGGTGCAGCCAACACCCAAACACCATCAATTGCGTCTGGCAGCTAAGAGGAGGGCAGCCGCATCCTCCGGTGCAGCCACAGCTTTACAAAGGCACTCAAAGCCAGGAGGGTCTGATCTGAGAGTCAGCAGAAGCCTAGCTTTACATATAACAAAGCTGGTGCTAGAAGGAGGCAGACGGATCGTATTACATATCATCTGGGTCTCCCCCAGATGACCTTAAGGGCAGCTTGGCTGGAATTTTACTTCCTTGGATTGATTAAAGCCCATGAACAGCCTTAAGTCCCCAGACAAAATAGCAAAATGGGTCCTGGATGGTTCAGCGCGGGTGGGACACAAAAGGGAGGGGGAAGTCAGTATCCGGGGACACTGCCCGGACCCAGAAGGCGGTGGCTGGGATGGCCCCAGCAGAAACGGACTTCCCTGGGCTCCAGCAGACTCTTCGCAGATAAGGGATTGGAGTGAGTGAGAGGAAGGAGGAGGACAGAGGCAAACCTTGCTTCCTGCCCAGTTCTAGGCCATCAAGGGAGTGAAGGATCCCCAAAGACATAAGGCAGAGCTGGGAGAAGAAAGGAGAGGAGGAAGCAGAGAGGAACAAGAGGTGAAGATGAGGAGACAAACCAAATGGCACGAAACATGCTGGAAGCCTTCCAACGACCTCCCCGTGTGGAAACTGCACACCCGGGCATCCCTCCCGGCTTTCTGTGGATGGGCCCATCGCAGCTCCTGTTAGAGGAGTGCACACTCCCCTCCACTATTTGGTAAGTGTTTGTAGCAAGACCAGTGCATAAGTGGGACGTGATCTGAAAGTTTACAAGAAGGAAGTGAAAACCACTTGTGAGATTGTGGGGAGAAAACGCTGGGAGCCCAGAGACACCACAGGCGTCAGGAGTCCAGGGACCACGCATGGTGGTTTATCAGTGGCAAGGAGACCAAGGTCTGACCCAGCCTGACCTCGTAGCACTTCCTCGTCCAGAAGGATGTGGGCTTGTCCTTCTACCGTGCATCCGTCCAAGCTGGCTGCACCTGCCTGGACTGCTCTTCACTCTGCAAGGGCCGACACAGCTCAGACCCACCCTGATGCCAGAGGAAACCGAGGCACATGGCTGGAAGCTGCCAGTGGGCAGAATGCCCCAGCCCCAGCTGGTGCAGAGCATCGCGGAGAGACTGCTATGGCTCTTACCCAGCACACACTCCCCGTTCCACCCTACATGGCACAAACACGCTCCCCTAAAATGGAGTGAATGTTTACAGCAGCAAAGATGGCAGCCAAGGTTTGGGTTTGGCACTCTAAGAAACTGACACCTTGGAGTTAAATCAACCAAAATGACTTTTAGTTTAGTTTAGTTTTTCTGTTGCTAACAGTTTCCTTAGTTCTGACTTTTCTCTGGTGAAGAGCACAGAATCAATCACACTTCAAAATAACAAGTCAGGAAACAGGAACCTCTCACTCAGATCCTCACCCTGTTAAAAAGACTTTTGTAGTTTGGGTATCATGACCTGTGCTAAGTACAAAGCTCTATTTGTTTCTGCTTTGTAACACAGAGTGCTATGTTCTATGGTTGCTACACAATCACTTTGAGGAAACATTACTATAAAAATAAATAAGTTTCTTACTTCATTCAAAGCGAGGGAAAATAACAAGGACGCCCTAAGTACACCCACAAACCTTTTCCAAGAACAGTTGCATTTGTTCCTGAACTGGTAAGAATGCTTTGCTGATGATATCAAAGCCCTTTAATTTATCTACGATTGACCCGACTTAAACAGAAAGGAAAAAATACTCATTTTGTTCTACTTTAAATTAAAACAAGCTATTCTTGTTGTTGTTGTTACTGGGCTGCCTCTTGTTTTTCTCTGAACGCAGGGGAATACAGGATTCCGAAACACTGCGTGATTATTCCCTCTTGGCTGTGGAAGGGTGACCAAGCACGCTATTGATCTCTGAGTGAGATTTTTAGAAAGACAAAGTGTAATTTCACTTCGAAAGTGATCACAAACCTCTACTTCTCACTAAGACAGAATGAAAGTGCAAGATTTACTCTTCTGCACCAAATAAGTAAGAAATGCATATTAAGAAATGATTTTTAGACAGCAGGAATTGAAGGACAATGATC
This sequence comes from Piliocolobus tephrosceles, assembly GCF_002776525.5. Lineage (NCBI taxonomy): Eukaryota > Metazoa > Chordata > Mammalia > Primates > Cercopithecidae > Piliocolobus > Piliocolobus tephrosceles. Next base: position 160,446,554 of record NC_045439.1, read on the forward strand.
CTATAATAAGGTACAACAAGGTGAGCTCTCTGTCCCAGTTCATCATCTGAGGAGCCAGGCAGAGCCTGCCGGAGCCCTGAATGAAGCCCACGGAGACATGGGCAGCTCAAGTTTGTCAGGCAGTGCCTCAGAAGGACAGCTCTAGTTGTCTCTGGAGGGTACACCTTGAGATTGTGCCTGAGGCTTGATCAGTGCATGCATGTGAGGAGACTTCCCCAAGTTCAGGGAAAGACCCACTGGTAAAAGCAAAGGAAAGTTTCTCTGAAGCTCACCAAGACCCAGGAATAGTCCTTGATCTCACCAGTCAAGGTAGAAATTCACAGGCCATCAGGTAGAGTAATCTAATGGGTATTATCTCAGTGGTAGGGAAAATGCCTGGATTAAAGGCTGCTTTGAGTCCAACTAAGAAAGGTGAAAAGTAAGGCTCCACAGGGCCCACCTGTTTTGAATAACTTCTCTGCATCTTAGAACAAAGCTCAAGAATATTTATGTCAACATAAAAATGTCCAGCACTTTGTAAGATGAAATTTACAATGTTAGATTTTCAATGAAAAAAAATCAGGCATGCAAAGAAGCAGAAAAACACAACTTAAAATAAGGATAAGTATCAATCAAAAGAAAAAGATCCAGGAATGGTAGTGATGATAAAAGGAATAGACAGCAGATAAAACGCTTGTGAAATATCCCTGTGTCCAAGAAGCTAGAGGAAATATTAAGTTACATGGAGACATGGAATGGATTAAAAAATAAAATTTTTTAAGATCCAAATTGAACTTCTACAGTTGAAAACTACAATGTCTCAGATGAAAAACCCACTGATGGGATTAATGACAGATTAGACATTATGAAAGAAAAAAAAAGTTAGTGAACTTAAAGTCAAACATTCAATAGAAGTCATCCAATATGAAACAGACATTTTTTAAAAGATATGGAAATGAAAAGTGAGTCAGTAATCTATGGAACAACTTCTAGTAGCCTAATCTATCTGTAATTCAAGTTTGGCAGGGTGGGAAACAGAGAAACATGGTTAAAGAAATAATGATCAAAATGTTTCCACATTTACTGAAAACCCTAGAGCCACAGATTCAAAACACCCAATAAACCCCAAGCATAGGAAACAAGAAGAAAACTACACCCAGGCTCACCATATTCAAATTGCTTAAAATCAGTGATAGGAAGAATCTTGAAAACTGAGAAAAAAGATATTAATACCTTATATATACAGAGAAGTAAAGGTAAGAACTACAGCAAATGTCCCACTGGAAACAATGAAGCAGAAAGACAGAGGAGCCTCATATGTCAGGAACTGAAAGAAAACTGCCTGCCTAGAACTCTGCACTGGTGCAAATGTATTTTTAAAATGTAGGAAAAATAAAGACTTGCTCAGACTTAAAGACATTCATCATGCGCAGACCTGTACCATGGGAAATGTTCAACGAAGTCCTTCAGGCAGAAGGAAAATGATGCCAGACAACATCTGCGTGTACACAAGGAATGAAAGGCACCAGAAATGGCAAAGATGCCCCTCTGCCTGGTTCCACCAATGATGTCTGCAGACCACCGTGATTGGGACTGGAATCCAAATCCCATTTGCCCTTTTCCTCAGTACCATCCGTGATGACAGGAACCTCATCTTCCTCTGTTTCTTTAAAATCGTTCTGGAATATACCCATTTCACTGTGATCCCTGGAGTCCCCACAGTCCTAAAGCTGGGCAGGTGGGAGTCAGTTACGTCTAAAGACAAGTGAATAAGCCTTCTTTAAGTTAACTTAAGCTACTGTGCATTGCCCTTGGAACCGTTCTGTCTCATTTGGGAAGTCATTTGGTGTATAAAAAGTGCAAACACTTTTTTATTTCCAAATCTGAGGACAGACAGAAGAAAAGGGCAGAGCTGCCCGGGCGTGGTGGCTCATGCCCGTAATCCCAGCACTTTGGGAGGCCGTCGGGTGGATCACGAGGTCAAGAGGTCAAGACCATCCTGGCTAACACGGTGAAACCCCGTCTCTACTAAAAATACAAAAAAATTAGCTGGGCGTGGTGGCAGCACCTGTAGTCCCAGCTACTCGGGAGGCTGAGGCAGGAGAATGGTATGAACCCGGGAGGTGGAGCTTGCAGTGAGCCGAGATCGTGCCACTGCACTCTAGCCTGGGCGACAGAGCGAGACCCTGTCCAAAAAAAGAAAAGAAAAAGGCAGAGGCAGCCACACCATCTGGTACTGTAAAGCTTGTCACAGCCTGGCACCAGAGATGAAAATCCAGTGGGGAAATGCAGCAACACATGCATTTTTGTGTATGGTGTGTACCTTATATACAGGAAAAGTCCACCTGGCCTATGAAGAATGTATACACAGGAAGATTCTCTCAAAGGGTCACTATGTCCTTTTAAGGAAGAAGATGCACAGCTGAGTGTCCTGCTGGTTGTTACAATCAACTTGATTAGATGGATCTCCCTCCATCTCCTAAACCCACTACCAGGTCGACGTCACACCACCAGGCACTCAGAAGTTACGTTCCATGAAACCCAACTACTATTCTCTATCATAAGAAAAACAAAACCACAAATAAATGCCTACTCACTTAACCCAATTAGCTGAAATTACTGATAAATGGAGATCATCAGTGCTCAAAATGTTTCACGTGACTTCCAGTTTCAGAACAGGCATGGGCTTCTTGGGATGTAACCACAGGCAGGCCGCTCATGCACTCTAAGCCTGTTTTCTCATTTTATACCTGCACAGGCTTCTCATTGCCTCAAGAGTCTATTCCGGACACTTAAAACAGCATGTACACAGTGCATGGGCAGTCTATTCCATGAGGGTGTCGAGATGCCAACCAGTGATTCTCCAAAAAGGAGACGTATGAAAAAGACAGTTACGAAAATCTCCGTGTGTACCCTGTTGTACACCTCAGACAGCACCGGACTCCATGGGCTCCAGGCCCCCCTGGGGCCACGCTGCTCTGCAGCCACACAGTGGCCCCCATCCCTGGAGCTCCAGTACCCATGCACCCAGTAGCATCTCAGTGTGGACACGCCCTTCTTCCGGCCCCTCAATTTCCTCAGCCCTTCCCACCAGCTCTTCCTTACTTTCCAAGCCGGGAGAGAACAGGCACACAGAAGATGGAAAACTGAAATGTATCAGCTTTGCTACTTTTTAACAGATGTTCTTCAAGTTGCAGAATCCTAAAGAGCAAAGAAGCTTGAGAGTTCACCTCTTATCCCAGCGCCTTGGGAGGCCGAGATGGGCAGATCACGAGGTCAGGAGATCGTGACCATCCTGGCTAAGGCGGTGAAACCCAGTCTCTACTAAAATACAAAAAAAAATGAGCCGGGCGTGGTGGTGGCGCCTGTAGTCCCAGCTACTTTGGAGACTGAGGCAGGAGAATGGCGGGAACCCAGGAGGCGGAGGTTGCAGTGAGCTGAGATTGCACCACTGCACTCCAGCCTGGGCGACAGAGCCAGACTCTGTCCCCCCCCGCCCAAAACAAAGGAGTTCACCTCTTGAGACTGTTAGGCACCCACCAGATTATGTCTACTGGGTACTACAGAAACACAGACCAAAACCAAACCCAAAAATGAACCGTGCAAAAACATCTTTTGTTAAGCTTATTTAATCATTGCATTTTCTGCACATGTGAAAAATGGCTTTTTCCATGAAAATAAAATGTTGGAAATGTTAACAGACTTGCTATTTGTTAGCCATTTTAGAAGAAACATTAACTTTATTAAGCAACTAGCTCGCCTGCTTAGAATAACACATTTTTGCTTTATATAGAATATCTTTGTGTTTTAATTGACTTATTTTAGTTCCAACTCTTGCAAATGTAAGGAAATTTTGCCTTTCTAACTCTGTGCTAATAATCTGAGGGTTAATCTGACAATTGTCTAGGGTGGAAAGTTTTAAGAAAAGCAGAAATTACTTAAACATTTTAAAATCAAAGATTTACATGGTAGAAGATCTAGAATGCCAATAATAATTGACTTATATGAAAATTAAGAATATTTTTTAAAGTGAGATATACTTGCTTATTTACTATCAATAATATTTGAAACTTAGAATTTAGAATATTTTAAGTTGGTAAATAGAACTTGGAGAACAATAAAAATTATTATAAATGAAATGAAAGATCTTATGTTGCTTCTCTGAGTTTTGTTTTATTTTGCTTTGTTTTCTGTGGATGAGGGTCTCACTTTGTTGACCAGGCTGGTCTCAAACTTCTGGCCTCAAGCTATCTTCCCACCTTGGCCTCCCAAAATGCTGGGATTACAGATGTGAGCCACCACACCCAGCTGCTTTTCTAGTTCTGCTTTTAAAATTAAAGGTGGAAAAATATGGAAAGCCAAATGAAAAACTTTTTCCTTTCTGATGGTGCCTAAATAATAAAATTGATTCTACATATGATATAAATTCAAGTTTGTGTTAAGTGATGGGCCTAGTAAAAATATGAAATACAGAACTGTGCAATTTTTAGAGTGATTTTTAAAAAATATTTTCAAAAGTACTGCTATTCCGTTCACACATTTTAAAAAGTAACAATCCACCATGCAAAAGATTTGTGTACTTGTTTCCCTAACCTTGCAGTGTCAGTGATAATGCTATTCAATTAGGAGACAGTATGGTATTGTAAGGAATTAAGAAATGAGAAAAAATAATAATTTTTTATCTTTGTCACATTATTTTTTAAGGTATGACCCCTCTGCAAAGTGAAAAGATCTAAGAGCTCCACTTTCAATGTAGTATTCTCCTTGTCAGGGAAAGAAGAGGCTTACAAAGAAAAGTCTGGAGTAAAAATGGATCTTAAAAATCCAGTTGTAAAACAAACAAAATAGTTCTGTTGTATCTTACACTCTTGGCTATAAACGGTATGGGCCTCTAACCTAAAATTTATTAATGTGTAGGAAAAAAGAATTCTGCCTGAATTTTACAATTCAGCTAGTCTATATAATATACTACCTATAATGCAACTCTCTCTCTCTCTCCTTTTTGTTTTTTCTTGAGACAGAGTCTTGCTCTGTCGCCCAGGTTGGAGTACAATGGTGCAATCCTGGCTCACTGCAACCTCTGCCTCCCAGGTGCAAGCAGTTCTCCTGTCTCAGCCTCTCAAATAGCTGGGATTACAGGTGTCCGCCACCATGCCTGGTTAATTTTTGTATTTTTAGTAGACACAGGGTTTCACCATATTGGTCAGGCTGGTCTCAAACTCCTGACTTTGGGTGATCCTCCCACCTCCGCCTCCCAAAGTACTGGGATTACAGGCATGAGCCACCACTCCCAGCTTCTCTCTCATTTAACAAACAATGCAGTTTGTATGCAACTAGAAGGTGAGATTCTTATTTAAATTAGATCAGTTTAACAAATCCATTTCCAATTTGGATAGTATAAAGACAACTGAAATGCAAATATTAGCAATATGGGGAATATGACTTCACTTAGCATATTGAATCCTATAAAAGGGTCTAAATAAGACTGATAAAATAATTTACATAAGTGCAGACAACAACTGCGCAAATGCACATAAATTATTCTTTCCTTTCCCCCAAATCTCTAGTCTACTCCTATCATAGCTGGGAGGACACTGGTCACCACCATGGTTTAAAAGAAATATCAAGGTTCAATGGTCAGTTCAACTCAATACACGGATATCCACCTCTACACATGATTTAACCTTTTCCTGGGGTCGTATTTCTTGTCTCTAAAATGGGAACAATACAACACGGGGCTCTTGTTAAGATGAAATGGTTTAAAGAATTTGAAAGATTACATGTAATAATAGGATGATTATAAATTAAAATTCTATTTGCAATGTATGTTCCTTTAGAGAGAATACACAAAGTTGTATTCATTTTTATTTTTCACTAGAAATTAGTTTTAGTATTCTAGTTAATTTTTGGCTGGTCAGATGGTAGTGGGTTATCAGAACTTATTAACATTAGTGTCACTGAAGTTGGCATTCAATCCCCCCACTGCTAAATTTGACTGGCTTTTAAAAAACTATTTTAAAAAAAGCGATTTGCATGGAATTTGTTTGAAACATCTGGGATATACATTTACAAATATATATAAAAAATCTAGAAACACATAAATATCTCATACTATTATTTATTTGAACTTAAATCCCAATAAAGTGATCTTTAAGGAAACTTTTCAATTTCCAATTTAACTTGATTTTTATGCAAACAATATATAAATGTCAAAGTATTTGCTCTTTATAGGAGATACTCCTAATGCAAGTTAAATCTAAAGTAAGTTTTTAATATGAAAAATATATTAAAAGCCAAATATATAAGAATAGGTTAAAGAAAGGTAGTAAGTTAACACTTAACAAGAATTTTTAGAAAACTACAAAATATTAATAAAATAAACTGTAGCTCACACAAACATATGGAAAACATTTCATGTTTCATGCTCGTGGATCAGAAGAATTAATATCATTAAAATGACCATACTGCCCAAAGCAATCTACAGATTCAAAGCAATCCCTATCAAAATACTAATATCACTTTTCACAAAATTAGAAAAAAAAAAAAAAACCATCCTAAAATTCATGTGGACCCAAAAGTGAGCCTGAATAGCCAAAACAGTCCTAAGCAAAAAGAACAAAGCCGGGGCATCACATTATCTGACTTCAAATTATACCTCAAGGCTATAGTAATCAAAACAGCGCAATATTGGTACAAAAATAGACATACAGACCAATGGAATGGAAGAGAACACCGACACATTCAACTGATCTCACAAAGTCGACAAAATTGTTAACACTGGGAAAAAGGACACCCTTTTCAATAAATGGTGCTGGAGAAATTGGATTGCTATATGCAGAAGAATGATACTGGACCCCTATCTCTCACTGTATACACAAATCAACTCAAGATAGATTACAGACTTAATTCTAAGACCTGAAACTATAAAAGTATTAGAAGAAACCCGAGGGAAGGCTGCTGGACATTGGTTTAGGCAAAGAATTCGTGACAAAGACCTGAAAAGCACAAGCAACAAAAACAAAAATAGAGAAATGGGACTTTAAAAAAGCTTCTGCACAGCAAAAGAAATAATCAACAGAGTGAACAGACAGCCTGCGGAATAAGAGAAGACATTTGCAAACTATGCAGCTGACAGGGAATTAACATCCAGAATTTACAAGGAACTCAAACAAATTTACAAAAACCAAATAACTCCATCAAAAAGTGAGCAAAGAACATGAATAGACATTTTTCAAAACTAGACGTATAAATGGCCAACAAGCAAATGAAAAATGTTCGATGTCACTAATCATCAAAGAGATGCAAATTGAAACTCCGATGAGATACCACCTTACGCCAGTCAGAATGGCAATTATTAAACAGTTAACAAGTAACAGGTGCTGGGGAGACTGGAGAAAAGGGAACGCTTAAACACTGGTGGTGGAAATGTAAATTAGTGCCAATCTATGGAAAACAACATGGAGATTTCTCAAAGAACTAGAAATGGAACTGCCATTTGACCCAGCAATCCCACTATTGGGTATGTACCCAAATGAAAAAAAAAAACCATTATATCAAAAAGACACCTGCACCTGTATTTGTATCACTGCACTATTCACAATAGCAAAGATGTGGAATCAACCTAAGTGTCCATCAATGGATGACTGGATAAAGGAAACGTGGCATCCATACACTGGAATACTATTCAGCCACTAAAAGAATGAAGTCATGTCTTTTGCAGCAACGTACATGGAACTGGAGGCCATTATCTTAAGTGAAACAACTAAGAAACAGAAAGTCAAATACCACGTATTCTCACTTATCAGTGGGAGCTAAATAACGTGAACACAAGGATATAGAGTGTAAAATGGTAACACTGGAGACTTTAAAAGGTGGGAGGGTGGGAGCGGTGAGGGATGATAAATTACTTAATGTACATTATATACATGTGGTAGATATATTAAAAACCCAGGCTTCACCCCCAGGCAAAATACACTTGTACCCCTTCAATTTATACAAATTTTTAAACATTTAAAATTTAAAATGGCACTAAAAGAAGGAATACATTGTATTATAGATATAAATAGAAATACGTATAGATAAATAAAAATATGATAGAACTACAGGATCATAATTTTAAGCCTTCAATAAATAAGCCAGCTTCACATGAACAATATGCATCGGCAATAACTAGCTCAAAAATCTGGGAAAAGGGGTTTGTCCACGGAAGGTAGGTCCATCACCATAACACAAAAATTGCAAAAATTAAAGAAGGAAATTTCAAAATGAATGGACAGAATGTCTATGGAGAAAATGGCAGTACTTTCTGAATGACTTAAAAAGGAAAACTTGGCTAATACAAAGACCTACCATGTGTTAAACAGAAACACAGTATACCATACTGATGTTGATTCTCCTGACCGAAGACCAGTCCCAACTAAACCTCCAAAGTCAGGGAGAGAACCTGACAATAATTCTAAAACTTACATGGAAAAATAAACAGGTGAAAATACACAAGAAAACAATTTCAGAGGGGCGTTTTCACCACTGTGTGTTGAAATGTTTATAAATGTCCAGCACAGCATGCAAGATAATAGCAGTGGTCTGGGAAAAAAATGTTTTATAAAGAGTACAATAAAGGTAGGATTTTACATTGGTAAAGAAGAGAAAATTCAAAAATGCTGCTTGGGAAAATGTATTTATGAAGGGAAAAACGACACCTATATCCAAACAGAAGACACATTTAAAAGTTTCAGATAAATTAAAACATAAAACCATAAGGCAAACAGAAATAAATGTAGGAGAATATTTGCATATTTCAGGGTTTGAAAGAACTTTTTAAGTTAAAAAGTACTTAAAATGGAAAAGGTTGATATATTGGAAGCTATGCAAGTTTTCAACTTTATGTGCCAAAAACACTCTAAACAAAATTGAAAGTAATGATAAAGTGGGAAAAATACTTGACAGATAAAAATAAACATACATTATAGTCATATCAATATATCCTATAAACTCTTCAATTAAAAAAACCTTAATTTTTAGAAAAACTAGCAAATAAACAGGTGATTTAAAGAAGAAACAGACTGGGCACAATGGCTCATGCCTACAATCCCAGCACACTGGGAAGCCAAGGCAGGTGGATGCTTTGAGCCCAGGGGTTCAAGACCAGCCTGGGCTACATAGCTAGACCCCTACAAAAAAAATTAAAAATTATCCGGTTGTCATGTCATGAGCCTGTGGTCCCAGCTACTCAGGAAGCTGAGGAGGATCACCTGAGCCCGAGGGGTCGAGGCTGCAGTGAGCTGTGTTCTCACCACTGCACTCCAGCCTGGGTGACACAGTGAGACCCTGTCTCAAAACAAAAGCAGATGGCTAGCGACCTTAAAGAAACAACATTAAACCACAGCTTTCCAATAGATAAAAACTGGAAACAAAAAGATGCCATGTTTGCCTACCTTAAAGGAAAGACCAAATTTAAGGGGGTGTCCCAGTGTCACTGAGAGTGGGCAGGGCCTCTCTGGGTGAGCATTTCAACTGTGGCATCCAGTTTTGGAAGGGGCTTTCCTTGAAATCACCAGAAGAGTGCACAAAGTTGTCTACAAGGATCTATGCCCAGGTCAAAACAAATAATGAAGTCAATGGTCACAATCTTTACAGCAGCAACACTGTAGTCTTTAGAAATCAGATTCTTGCGGAATATTTTATGGCATAGGAAACACACTATTGCTGGGACAAACATGGGACACAAAACTACGGCTATGCCAAATTGGTAACAGCTCGGAATGGCAAAGAAGCCTGCAAATGACGGCTGTTTTCCTCCACATTACTCTATGTTCCAAATGATCTATAGTAAATACTGTGTACCTTCTAGAATCATGAAAATTCAGTCAACCTTCCAGAATGGAATCCTGTGGGAAAATGGTTCCAGGAGTCCCCCTTACCAAAATTCACAGATGCTGAAGTTTCTGATCTAAAATGTCTGCATGTAATTTATGCACACCCTCCCATATACTTTCAGTCATCTCTAGATGCTTATAATACCTAATACAATGTAAATGCCATGTAAATACTTATTATACTGTATTGTTTAGAGAATGATGACAAGAAAAAAACATCTGTACGTGTTTAGTATAGACCCAGTGAATTTTGTCTTTAATACTTTTGGATCTGAATCCAGCGATGCAGAACCCATGGATATGGAGGGCCGGCTGTATGTCTTATTTACAAATACATGTTGCATGATGCTCAGTTGTTCGGTAGTACTTCTGAAAACACAAATAATGATAAATAATAACCTATGTTTTTTCAGTATTTCAGTATTGGATATGTAACTTTGGGACAGGTGTGAATTTTATTGATCTGACCTATGCTTTGCCCTCCCATTTCCGCTGGCCTAATGATCAGAGTGGCGGGCAGGCCACAAGGTCCTGACACACCTTTGCCTATCACACGATAAGGCTATATGAGGCAAGTAATATTCCCAATTTACGGGGGAGCACAAAGTGTCGTGCCCAAATTGACACAACGAGCTTCTAAGTGGAGCAGATACAAAACCCTGACCTGTCTCACTCCAAGGACAAACCTAATCACATGTCCTCTGTACCCTTCTCTCTCACACACATACAGAACTTACTGCTTAGAAAATAATGTTATTAGAGAAAATTGCCTTAGAGATAATTATTTCCCCTCACCTTTTATACCTTATACAACGCAGTATATCATCAATTCACCGTTGAATAATGTTTAACTGCGGTAAGTCAAAGTTTTAGCCACATAGAATTGCTAATTCCAACCTAAAATAAAAACAAGCTAGATTCCTATATAATATTTTTTCTTAGATTTTCCATCTAGGATTGTAAATTCTACCTTCACTAAATTATGAGTTATTTAACCTAAATAAGAACTCTTTTTTTTTTTTTTCAAGGACATGAAAAAATAAGAACTATTGATGCTTCTGCAATGTGCAAACTTTCAGAAATTAACTATTTAAAGTAGCAACATTTTTAAATTAAACTTGTTTTATTTTTGAAAAAAAAAATCTCAAGAGTGAAACAGAAATCGGGGTTTGGGCTTAGAAAGCGCATAGTGTTTTTAAATTAATGGAAGTTTTAATATTTTAAAGAATCTGGCTTCAGTGGTATGGCTAATGGCATCAGCAACAGAAAAAAACCTCTTCTGCATCTTGATTACACATTAGTAACAATATCGATAATAATAACAGTACAATTATTCAACTTTTATAGTTTATGAGGAATAGTCACACATAACCTCATTTAATTCATACAATGTTTTCAGAAGAGCTATATTACACCCATTTAATAGAGGATAAAATTGAGACCAGAAAAACAAAGTGGCCTGCCCAAGTTCAAATAACAACTGAAAACTTGAGGACATCCCCCGGGTGCCCTTTTGTGGGGTCACTGCCCTTCCACAGGCATTCCTCCTGCTTTGGGGTCAGATATCCACTTTGGGGTCAGATATTCTAAATGCCAAGATATAAGTGGCTGGACCAAACTGTTTCCAAAGAGAAGTTTTCCAAGGAAGTTACTGTACAATTTATTCAAAGCACCAAAAGCATTACTTGAATTAATTCAACTATTGTTGATCTTTAATTTCTATAAGGCAAGTAAAAAATTTTCATAGCATAACATTGCTCACAACCAAAGTGTTCTAACAAATTCATTCTTGACATTAGAGTTTTTAAAATAACCATGTAGAAATAAGCAAGCTGCAAGTTAACACATTTCCCAATTCATTACTATACTAAAAAAATAGCTATTTACATCCCTATGCATGAGGAGTTGGCAAACTATTTCTGTAAGGAGCCAGAGAGTAAACATATTAGGCTCTGCAGGTCAGGTGCGTTCTTTTGCACCTATGCACCTCTACAACCGCAGCATGGTTGCAGCCACGGACAGTGCACTAGCAGAACAGCATGCCTGCATGCCAGTAAGACTGAATTTACCAAAATGGGGGCTGTAGTTTACCAACCTCCACCGCTTACTAAAAATTTGGTACAAGGCAAACGTATTTGTGCATGAACATAACATTTATAGATTACACGTCCTACTATTAAAGAGAAAAAAAAATTTCGCTGAACATAGTAATTAAAAAAACATTTCTCAGCCTAGCAATGTGGCTCATGCCTTTAATCCGAGCATTTTGGGACGCCAGGCCGGAGGATTACTTGAGCCCAGGAGTTCCAGACTAGACTGGACAACACAATGAGACCTTACTAAAAAATACAAAAAATTTGCTGGGTGTGGTGGGGTACGCTTGTGATCCCAGCTTCTAGGGATGCTGAAGCAGAAGGGTTGCTTGAGCCCAGGTGGTTGAGGCTACAGAGAGCCGTGATCACACCACTACACTCCAGCCTGGACAAGGGTGCAAGACCCTGTCTCGGAAAAAAAAAAAAAAAAGAAAGAAAGAAACAGAAAAAAGAAAAAACTTTTCTCAACTCACTCCTCTTTCTTACATTTTTAACATTCTCACTTTTTTTTTTTTTTCATTTTAACGAAACACGCGTAACATCCTAAGTTTAGGAAGTCACTGAAGATGGCGGAGTGAAGGACCGCCCAAAACTCTCTCCTTCATAAAAGCAGTGAGAAAGAACAAAGGCAAAATATTGTCAAAATCAACTTTTTTCGGGTCTCTGAAAATTAATCAAATACTAGCAACAATCCAAGAACATTTATTCAAGAAAAATGGCTGAAAGTCAGTAAGAACAGTGAGCTTTGTGGGTGTTTTACCTTTCCCTGTTTCCTATTCTCTTCACTGCAGCTCCAAGGTAGCCTTTAAAACCAGCCACTGGGCCAGGTACTGTGGTTCATGCCTGTAATCCCAGTGCTTTGGGAGGCTGAGGCAGGAGGTTCGCTTAAGCCCAGGTGTCTGAGGTTACAGTGAGCACCACTGCACTCCAGCCCAGGTGACAGAACGACACCCTGACTCTGGGAAAAACAAAACAAAACAAAACAAGAAACCAGCTACCGAAGGGCAAAATACGAAGTTGGAGCTCCTTCAAAGACCGTAGCAGAGAACCATCATTAGTTGACCAGGCTGCTTTTCCCTGGAAAATCCCATTCACAAGTCTGTCTTTATTTAACCTGACTTGGAACTCACTCATTAGGAAAAGTGTTTTCACTGGATGTTTATCAAATTAGAGGCAGTTGTTTAGGACATCTGAGATGGTGGCTATGAAGTGGGGCAAACAACAAGCTGATCAAAATCTTAGAAAGAAAGCCTGAGGAACGTGATATTAACAGAGGGCTTTGAAACTCCAACATATTCCCGGGAATCTCTAAGGTCACACCCTAAGTGTAGGAATATGCACATGCTCAGAGCTATGCACATACTCAGAAGGGACATGAGAAGGCCATGAGCCCTCATCTTCGGCAGACATGAGGTCCTGCACAAGCAGGAATGAAGCCTCAGGCAGAAGTAACCGCCTGGCTCAGAGTTGAAGGTGTGCCCAATACGTGCACACATAACATCAGCAAAGATTAGGAGACTCTGTCCGTCATTATCTGACCACTAAGATAATCAAGCACAGGCTACCGTAGGACAAAGCATACAGACCTAAGATAACTGGTTCATAAAAGTCAATAAATAAACAACAACAGCAAACACTGGGGAGAAAAAAATTCAATTTCTAAAATGTCCACATTGTTTTATTTTAAATGTCATTTTCTACAACAAAAAAATTATGAGACATGCAAATAAGAAAATAAAGCCTATGCACACAAGAAAAACTGTCCCCAAGTAAGCTCAGATGTTGGAGTTACTAGAAAAAATAAATATTCCCAAAAGATGAAAGAAAACCATGTCTACGGAAAAGTATGATAATAATGTCTCATCAAATAGAGAATACCAATAAAGAGATATTGCAAAAAAAGAACCAAGTACAAATTCTGGAGTTGAAAAGTACAATAAATGAAATAAAAAAAACTGAAGGTCTCAACAGCAGATTTCTGAGCAAATAGAAAAAATAATCAGAAAACTTGAAAATAGGTCAACTGAGATTGTTCAGTATGATACACAGAAAAAAAATGAAGAAATATCAACAGTCTCAGAGTCCCATAGGACGTCATCAAGCAAACAGATGTATGAATAATGGGAGTCCCAGAAAGAAAAAAGAGAGACAAAAAGAAGAAAGTACAGTTGAAAAATAATGACCGGGTTGGGCACGGTGGCTCATGCCTGTAATCCCAGCACTTTGGGAGGCCTAGGTGAGTGGATCACTTGAGCTCATGCGTTTGAGACCAACCTGAGCAATATGGCAAAATCCCATCTCTAAAAAATAAAAATACAAACATCAGCCAGGTGCAAAGGTACACCTGTAGTCCCAGCTACTTGAGAGGCTGAGGTGGGAAGATGGCTTGAGGCCAAGAGGTGGAGGTTGCAGTGAGCTGATATTGCACCAGTGCACTCCAGCCTGGGCAACAAAGCCAGACCTTGTCTCAAAAAGTGGAATCACCTGAGGTCAGGAGTTTAAGACCAGCCTGGTCAACATGGTGAAACCCCATCTCTGCTAAAAATATAAAAATTAGCCAGGTGTGGTGGTACATACCTGTAATCTCCAGTACTCGGGAGGCTGAAGCACCAGGATCATTTGAACCCAGGAGGCAGAGGCTGCAGTGGGCAGAGATCATGCCACTGCACTCTAGCCTGGGCAACAGAGCAAGACGCTAGTCTCAAAAAAAAAAAAAAAAAAAAGTAATAATAATAATAATACTGATGACAATGATAATGGCTGAAAACTTCCCAAATTTAATGAAAATCATCAATCTGCACAAGTAAGAAGCTAAATAAACAATTCCTAGTTAGATAAACTCAAAAGAGATCTAAACTTATACACATCATAATCAAACTGTCAAAAGCCCAAAACCCTACATTCAGTAATGAACAGTGATGCACCTCGTACAAGGGATTGTCAATAAGTTTAACAGCTGACTTCTGATCAGAAAACACGAAGGACAAAAGGGAGTCAGGTGACATCTTCAAAGTGCTGAAATAAAGACTGCCAGCCACTAATTTCATATTCAGCAAAAACTACTCAAATACATAGGTAAATTGGACATTCCCAGATAAACAAAAACAGAGAATTCACCACTAGCAGACCCCTCTCTTACAAGAAATAATAAACAGAGTCCTTCAGGCTGAAATGAAAGCACACTAGACAGTAACTTGAATAGACCCGAAAAAATAAAGAGCACCAGTAAAAGTATCTACTAAGTAAATATAAAATGCAAATGTAGTTTTTCTTTGTAACTCTTTTTTCCCCTTGATTTAAAAGACATAAAGCAACATTTACAAATCTATGTTGATGGGCATACAAGCTATAAAAGATGTAATTGACAAGACATGACAACACCAGCACAATGGAGGGAGGATGGCGGAGCTACACAAGAACAAAGTTCTCATGGCACTGTAATTAAGGTGGTATTAATCTGACCTACATTGCTGGAAATTTAGATGCTAATTAAAACCCACAAGGTGATTACCAAGAAAATAACCCCAAAAGTGATAAAATAAATGACGAGATAAAAATGGCAAACAGAAAATATCTATTTAACAAAAAAGGCGGCAGTAAGGGAGGAGTAGAACAATAAAAATATATAAGACATAAAGACTGCAAATAGCAATATGGCAGACTTAAATCCTACCAACTCAGTAAGTAAATTCAATGTAAATGGTCAAGTTCTCCAATTAAGAGGTAGAACTGACAGAACAGATTTTTTAAAAAGCACAATCCATCTATATGTGATCTGTAAGAGACACACTTTAGATTAAAAAACACAAATAGGTTGAAAGTAAAAGGATGACAAAAGTTATCCTGCGCAAAAAGTAACCAAAAGAGAGCTAGATTGGCTACATAGTATTAGAAAAAAAATAGACTTTAAAACAAAAAAATGGTACTATAGATCCAGAAAGACATTTTATAATGAGAAGAAGGTCAACCCATCAGGAAGCCGTAACAATTATAAACACAAATGGAGCTAACAATAAGTTCCCAAAACAAATGAAGCAGAAAACGACAGAACCGAAGGATGAAATAGACAATTTAACAATAATAGAGAATCCAATGCCCCACTTTCAGTAATAAATAGAACCAGCAGACATTAACAAGGAAATAGAAGACTTGAACAGTATTATAAATGAACTAGACCTGACAGACAACTATAGAATACTCTGCCCAAGAACAGCAGGATAAACTTTCTTCTCAGGTGCATGTGGCATGTCCTGTAGTACAGACCATAAGCTAAGTCACAGAACGAACCTCAGTAAGTTTAAAGGATTGATACCATACTAAGTAGGCTCTTGGAATGAGCTTAGAAATGAAATCAATAACTGAAGCAAATTTGAGAAATACATATATATGTGGACATTAAACAATCCACTCTTAAATAACCAATAGATCAAGGAGGAAATCACAGGGGAAATTAGGAATACTCTGAGATTAACACATACAAAAATGCAACACACCAAAACATACAGGATGCAGCCAAAGCAGAGCTTAGAGGGAAATTTAACATCCCATATTTGATATCACTTGTACTGCTTTATCCAGTCATAAGCATTTCCATGTAACTAGAAAGTATCTTAAAATATACTTTAATAAATACACAGTATTCCAGTAAGTGAACTATGATATCTAATTATTATATGGATTTGGCAGCATTCATGTGATGTTCTACATGTGCTGTTGTAAAAACTGACTATCCTCGGGTACTTTAATCTTTGCATTAAAGATTATCTTCCCAGGACAGATTTATAGAAATGGAATTGTTCACTCAAAAACGTAGGTATTTCTACGGCTGGTGATTCCTGGCAACCTTATTAGTAAAGCTTCGCTCCACATCACGCGTAATGCTAGAACGTGTGCGAGAAAGGAGGGGGTAACAGACACACAACCCCAGTCAGTTTGCAAGAACCAACATGGTGTAAGGAGGAGGAAGTCAATGCAAATGTTATTTCCTTCTTTCCCATTTTTCTGGTAATAACACAAGTGTATTAAAACAATGTGGTGAAAAGTGCCTCTTCACAGAAAAGTGTTCACAAAGCCTGGTCACATCTGTCTGGGAGGAAGGGGGAGGGTCCGTTCAAATGTCTCCGTGGCCGAGTGGAGATGTCGCCTGTGATGCTGTCACCTCTCACAGCACCCAGATCAGTGACTCTCAGAGCTTTGCATCCATTTTCCCTGAACTTAGGCTAAAGAGGCAAGATCAGTACCATTTTAAGGATGAATTAAAATGGGACTCCCAGTAAAAATGTCTTAAATATGTGAATAAATGAGTATTGAGTGTTGATGTTATTTGCTCTTTCAAAAAATGTTTTCTCTTGAGCAGGAACCACGCATGTGGCCACACAGAACACAAAGCTCCTGCTCCCAAGAGGTAACGTTCTAATGTGGAGGAGGGCGGGTAGAGAAACAGCTAAATGCACGGATCTGTAAGTGGATCAGTCTGTAGTAAGTGCGTCAAAGATAACAGAGTAGGGACAGAGATGAGGCATTCAGGACGGATCTCCCTGGGAGTGTGACACTGGGACAGGTGGAGGAACTGAACGAGGGGGGAGCCAGGAGAGAGCTGGGGGAAGGGGCAGCAACCCAGGGTTCTGAGGCGGGGCTCGCCCCGGAGTCCTAAGAGGCCAGGGCGTGGTGGGATGGGAGGCGGAGACTGGGGGTGTGGGGAAGAGACACAGTGGGCCACAAGGTACAGAGCCCTGTGGGTCCAGCAAAGACTCTGGATCTCACTCCCAGGGAAGGGAAGACAGGGAGGCTTCCAAGAAGAGGAGTGCTCTGGTCTGCTTTATATTGGTAAGGAATCGCTTTGGCCATTGGGTGGAGGATACTCAGTGTGTGCTGGGGCCAGGGTGGCGGCAGGTGTTTAGGGTAAGCTAGGAGGCGTCAGTCACTGTCTGGAGAGAGATGGAGGTGGTGCAGGCGGGGAGAAGTGCGGTGGGCAGCTAGGTCCAAGGCCTCGGCCAGCAGGAGCTGTGGATGGAGCCACAGAGAGGAGGAGGCCTGGTGATGTGCTGCTGCCAGCACAGGCACCTGGGGGTAAATGCAGGAGCGGGGTGCGGCCATGCAGCGCTGGCCTTCTTGGGTCATCCCCACCTTCGCCTCACTCAGAATGGCCTCAGAGGCCAGGCCTCTGCTTCCCTAAGGGGTGCACTGTAGAGCCACCTTGGGAAGTCACTGAAAGGGGTGGAAGTGTCCCTCTATTGTGCCCTGAAACTGGCGGCCAGCCTCTCCAAAACCACACAGTTCTGCTAGAGGGAGTGGCGAAGGTTAAAATTCGCACCACACTGCCCCTTTGCAACAGCATTTCTCAAGCCAGAAACTGGCTTGAGCTTCTTTACACCTTCCTTCCTTTCCAAGAAAAACCACGCTACCAGTTCAAGAATCTGGAGATTCCCGAACAGGCTCTCAAGAAGACACCCAGACCCTTTCTCTCCGGTGAGTGGGGGGGCCTGTGTCCCCGCACCAGCCACATGATCTCTAACAACCCAGTTCACCACGGCCCCCTTCCGTCTTCCCTCACTGTGGCTCTGGGGTCTTCAGTCCCAAACTCAGAGGTGACGACTTATTTCTGTCCCCCTGCGTTGTCCCATGAGGTCATGACACTTCAAGATGGTCTATATTAAATCCTTTTCCAAAGAAACAAGTGGCTTTAGTAAACGGGCCGCCTGATAAGGCTTTCAGCACTTACCTGGGAATCACTATTTCAAACCTAAGGACTTCATTTCCTCAGACTTTGAAAGGAAGCCAGGAAAGTGATTCACTGAACTAACTATGTTCTCAGAGGGGCACAGCAACACTTCCCAGCCTTCAGAGCTTTGGCTGTGCCGGGCCTCCCTTCGTCTGGCTGCTTCGTTACATGATTCAAGGCCAAAATCACATTTGCAGCAAATGACGAGTCTGCAATGAAATGCAAACAAAAGTCCCAGCCGCCCACCCCACCTTCCCCACCATGCCCCGCCCACTCCTCAGTAGACAGGCTGGACCCCGTGCATACCCAGCACCCTCCACAGCGTCTGGGTGTCTGGGACCACTGCCCGTGCCCTCTCCCACCTCATTCCAAAGCTGTGTGTGGCTCGGGGGCCTGGGGGACTCCTCCCTGTAGGAGATTCTCTCCACGCTGCAATTACACATTGTTGGGCAAGTTCTGGAAGTGTACTGGGCTCTGCGCGTTTGTGCTACCTCAGAAAAATGCTGGACTCACCCATGGAGACAGTTAATCTCCTTGACAACATTTTCCTGGAGAATGCTGCAGCAGGGAATTCCTAATAGGGGATGGAACTGCATTTAGTCATTCTCTAAAAATATGCGTTCAGTGTGTCAAGATGTGAAAATGGCTTTTCATGGAGTGTAAATGACTGCCACTGACTTAGCAATATCCTCAAAAGTCTTGGCAATCAATGACAGTCTTCACAGACTCAGCTAAATACCATATGGATAATATTTTGTGTTTCCTGAGTTGCCATCTATCCACAAACTCTGAGCTCACATGATATGCAAGGCATGGTACCAAGGAGAATCTGCACTTGTAGAGGCTCCTACCGGCACCACCTCACTGCCTGACCCAGGTGAGGGGAGCTACAAGATAGCATTGTCACCTGTTCCCAAAGAGCCACACAACCTTCTGAACCTCCTGCTGTTAATAACTCATTATCCACGAGCAAAATAGAATGTGCCTAAAACAAACAAGCAAACAAAACCCTCCAGTGCCAGCAGGACAGTGCCAGTGAGTGACTCTGGCCATTACAGTGTTGAATGAATAGTGTCCTCCAAAATTCATGTCCATCCAGAGCCTCTGAATGTCAACGTATTTGGAAATAGGATCCTTGCAGATATAGTTAGTTAAGATGAGGTCACACTGGAGTACGGTGGGTCCTAACCCAGTGACTGGTATCCTTGTAAGCAGAGAAAACAGAGACACAGAGACTCATGAGCGAGAGGGCGGCCATGTGAAGACAGAGACAGAAATCAGATCAATGCGGCTGCGAGGCAGGGGACATAAGGACTGGCGGCCACCACGGATGCAGAAAGAGGCAAGGAAAGCTTATTCTCTAGAGCCTTCCACAGGAGCACGGCCCTGCCCACACCCTGGTCTCAGCCTTGAAGCCTCAGAACTGTCAGAGAAGACACTTCTGTTGGTTTAAGCCACCTGCTGTATGGTAATCTGTTCTAGAAGCCTCAGGAAACTCATTCAGCAATGGGCGGAAAACCTGAGTGCTACTCTCCTAGCAGACACAAGGCCTCATTTGAGCAAAGGCAGCTGCCTGTGAGTGTGCTGGGCAAGGCAAAGACATCACGAACATTTGTCACGTGCTGGTCGCATGTGCTATACAAAATTGTCATCTTTATACCTAAGGTCGCCAATGACCAGATTCCATTTTTTTTGTCTTATGCTTATGGGTTCTATGTAAATTTGTTTCCTTTTTTTTTTTTTCCCAAACACATTTCCTTTTCTGAATACACTCTGCTTTCGTGCACTCTATGTGAAGCAGAAAAATAAAACAAAAACAGGCATCATCTAGCCTTCTGCCCAAAGAAAGGAAATTAAAAGAGTATGTTACCAGATACTAAATTACAATGGAGAGGAGGGATGAGTTATGGTGTTCTGCTGCACCACAGGGGGACTAGAGTTAACAGTAATTTAGTGTGTATTTTCCAATAGCTAGAAGATAGGATTCTGAATGCTCCCAATAAGAAGAAATAAGTATCTGAGGTGATAAACATGCTGATTTTCACAATTCGATCATTACACCCTGTACACATAGGCAATATCACTCTGGGCCCCACAAATATGTATAATTGTTACGTGTGAAAGTTTTAAAATCTATTTTATTCTTTTTTTTTGCGGGGGGGGGGGGACAGAGTCTCACTCTGTTACCCAGGTTGGAGTACAGTGGCGTGATCTCAGCTCACTGCAACCTCTGCCTCCCGGGTTCAAGTGATTCTTGTGCCTCAGCCTCCCAAGTAGCTGGAATTAGAGGTGGACATTACCGCATGTGACTGATTTTTGCATTTTTAGTAAAGACGGGGTTTCACCATGTTGGCCGGGCTGGTCTCGAACTGCTGGCCTCAGGCAATCCGCCCATCTTGACCTCCCAAAGTGCTGGGATTACAGGTGTGAGCCACTGCGCCCGGCTCGTATCTTTCCATTTTTATCTTTAATTAAAATAATAAAAAGCATGCATGCATGCTGGCCATGCTCCCCAAAAGACCTCACTGAAATGCAACACTGAGGTCTCTAAACAGCCAGAGAAGCCTGGCCCCGCAGAGACGAAGATGACTGGTCTGAGGCCGGCTCACCATGAATTTCTTGAGATAACCCTCACTTTCATTTATTTAAAGGGCAGTTTGACAGTAGAGTAACCCTACCACACTTCTCTTCACTCTGGAGTGAAAAATTATTACAAAATGGATCACAGTGGAATGGCTAAATCAAGCTAATTAACACGTGCCAGGCAGTATTCCATTTCATTTTTTTCTTCCTCTCAGTTCCCATGCTATTCTTGCATACTCCACAGACTTAATTTTTTTGTGCTAAGAACACTTAAAATCTACTCTTGGCCGGGTGCGGGGGCTCACGCCTGTAATCCCAGCACTTTGGGAGGCTGAGGCGGGTGGATCACAAGGTCGGGAGATGAGACCATCCTGGCTAACATGGTGAAACCCATCTCTACTAAAAATACAAAAAAATTAGCCAGGTGTGGTGGCGGGCGCCTGTAGTCCCAGCTACTCGGGAGGCTGAGGCAGGAGAATGGTGTGATCCCGGGAAGCGGAGCTTGCAGTGAGCCGAGATCGCACCACTGCACTCCAGCCTGGGCGACAGAGCGAGACTCTGTCTCAAAAAAAAAAAAAAAAAAAAATCTACTCTCTCAGCAAGTTTAAGTATACAATAATATACTGTCATTATTTATTATTATGCTATTATATGCTATTAACTGTGTGCTTTAACTATTCATTTCTCCACAATGTATACATATTTCAAAGCATCATGTTTTACACCATAAATATACACAATTTTTTGTCAATTAAAAATAATTTAAAACGTTTGTGCTTCAAAGGACATAATCAAGGAATCAAACAGACAACCTGCAGAATGGGGAAAGGTTTTTGCAAGTCCTATTATCTGACTGGAACTTGTATCTACTAAAAACTACAACTAAATAATAAAAGGCCCAATTTAAAAATGGGCGAAAGATCTGACTAGACAATTCTCCAAAGATGATACACAAGTGGCCAATAAACACATCAAACGTCATGTGCTTAACATCAGTAGCCGTCTGGAAAATGCAAATCCAAACCACAACGAGACATGACTTCACACCCGATAGATGGCTAGAGTCTGAAAGACAGGTAAGCATTGGAGGATGTGCAGAAAGTGGAACCCTCGCAGGACTGCTAGTGGGAATGCAAACAGCTCTCCAGTTAGACCTGAGAGGTATCCTGTGCTCCGGCAAGTCTCCTTCTAGGGACATACACAAGAGGAATGAAAACACACATCCATATACTAACTCGTACACAAATGTTCACAGCAGTGTTATTCATAGCAGCCAAAAGTAGAAACAGTCCAAATGCCCATCAATGACAAATGGATAAATAAGATGTGGTACATCCATACAATGGGATACCATTCAGCAAGGAACAAAACTCAAGTACTGATACAGGCTACAGTATGAATGAGCCTGCAAACATGCTCTGTGAAGGAATCCAGTTACAAAGGACTATGGATTGTATATGATCCATTTTTGTGAAATGTGCAGACTAGGCAAATCTGTGGAGGATTAGGGGGTGACAGCTAAGGAATATGGGGTTCATTTTTCTGCTAAAAATGTGCTAGGCCAGGTGCAGTAGCTCACACCTATAATTCCAGCACTTTGGGAGGCCGAGGCAGGATGATCACTGAGGCCAGAAGTTTGAGACCAGCCTGGGCAACACAGTGAGTCCCAGTCTCTACCAAAAAGTTTTTTAAAAAATTAGCTGGGCATGATGGCACGAGCTTGTGCTTCCAGCTATACCAGGGAGGCTGAGGTGAGAGGATTACTTGAACCCAGGGATTCGAGGTTCCAATGAGTGATGATCATGCCCCTGCACTCCAGCCTGAGCAACAGAGCGAGACCCTATCTCTTAAACATTAATTAATTAGTTAAAAATGTTCTAAAGTTGATTGTGGCAATGGATGCCAAACTCTTGCAGATACTCAAACATATTACAAAGCTACTGAATTGTATACTTTAACCGGGTGACTTGTATGGTATGTGAAGTGCCTCTCAATAAAGCCCCCGCAGGAGCAGCAGCCCACGAGCAGCTCCCTCCCTGGTCGCAGTGAGGGCAGTGCCACAGCTGCTTTCCTGGCTATGGGGTCAGCACAGTTTTTGTCAGTTGTCCTGAACAGGGTCCAGAGCCTGGTCCTTTGCACACAACAAGGCCAGCCATAGGGACCTTCATCCTTGGGCACATCCTCCTCCCTCCCAATCAGTATTTCACTTTTATATTCTCTTTAAGCGACAGGGTTGTACTCTGTCACCCAGGCTGGAGTGCAGTGGTACCATCATTATTCACTGAATCTTAAACTCCTGGGCTCAAGCGGGTCCTCCCACCTCAGCCTCCCAAGTAGTTGGAACTACAAGCTCGTGCCACCACGCCCAGCTAATTTTTTAATTTTTTCTTTTTTTGAGACAGAGTCTCATTCTGTTACCCAGGCTGGATGGAGTGCGGTGGCGCGATCTCGGCTCACTGCAAGCTCCACCTCCCAGGTTCACGCCATTCTCCCGCCTCAGCCTCCCAAGTAGCTGGGACTACAGGCGCCCGCCACCATGCCCAGCTAATTTTTTGTATTTTTAGTAGAGACAGGGTTTCAACGTGTTAACCAGGATGGTCTCAATCTCCTGACCTTGTGATCCACCTGTCTCGGCCTCCCAAAGTGCTGGGATTACAGGCGTGAGCCACCGCCCCGGCCTAATTTTTAAATTTTTAGTAGAGATAAGATCTCACTATTTTGGCCAGGCTGATCTTGAACTCCTCACCTCGAGTGATCCTCCTGCCTTAGCCTCCCAAAGCACTGGGATTACAGGTGTGGGCCCCCAGCCTGGAAGTATTCCACTTTTTCTTCTTCTCAGTTGCTATGCTATTCCTGCTCCACTTTTCCCAGCTATATATCTTCATCTCTCTCTTTCTAACCCTTCCTCTTTGCTAATTCTCTTCTCTTTCCAACTTCCTTTCCACGGGCTGTCTGAACCCACCATCCTACAGGTCCAGTTTGGCAAGAGAAACACGCCCGACAACAGAGTGGCAACACTGGCTGCAAAGCGAGAAGCATTTAAGGCTCACGCTGCAGGCTGAACACCAAAGCCAGGCAATCACGTGCGTCGATGTCATTGAACTCCTGTCTACCCAGGGGAACATCAAGACTGGTCAGGCCCAGCAGCTTCTGGAGGGTGTCTTCCAGGCAGCGCGGCCAGAGCTGAGCAGCCTCCCTGTTCCCTCAGGCAGCTTTGTCCTACCTCTACCAAACACACACACGGTGCCAACCATGTGCCAGGAGCCGTCCTGAGTCTTTTGCAGCTATTGGCTCATGGGCGCCAGTGCCCACAGCAACCCTAGGAAGCGGGCATTACTGTTACTCTTGGTTCACAGGAGATGAGGGCAGAAGTCACTTGCAAGAGCCTCGCATCCAGCAAGACTGTCTATGCATGTGCTGTCCCTCTCCCGGGCCTGCAAGTCCCTGGAAGGCAAGAGTCAGTATTTACCTTCAGGTCCACACACCACCTGCCATGGGGCTCTCTTTTCTTAAAAAATTATTATATACATATATGGTACAAAACACTATATTTTGATATAACATAGTGAAAAACATAGAGAAATGATCACTACAGTCAAACAAATTCACATATCCATCATCTCACACAGTTACCTCATTTGTTTTGGTGAAAGCACCCAAAATCTACTCTGAACCAATTTCCAGTATATAATACAAGAGTAACTACCATATTAGCTTCAGTCCCCATGCTGTGCATTAGATCTTGAGACTTATTTTTCCTACCTGCCCCTTCAACAGGGTCCGCAACAGCATTATTCAAAAGAACCAGGATATGGAAGCAACCTAAGTCACTGAGGAATGAAAGGATAAAGAAAATTGTATATACACACAATTAAACACCATGCAGCCTTTAAAAAGAAGGAAATCCTGCCATTTGCAATGACTTGGATGAACCTGAAGGGCTTGAAGTGAAATAAGCCAGACACAGAGATGCCGCGTGATGTCACTCTAACACACAATCTCAAATGCCTGGACAGAGTAGAAAGGAGGCTCCCGGGGCAAGGAGAGGGAGAAATGCAGAGATGGTGGTCACAGGGCAGGAAGTTTCGAGGCTGCAGGACACATAAGCCTAGGGCTTTCCATGTAGTAGATGTTGATGCTGACCGGTCCTGCTGACCTGAAGATCAAAGCCGAAAGCATCTTTCAGCCCTCAGAGGATTTCCCATCTAACACGAACGAGCGCCACTGGATAATGGACCAGAAGGCAAACACGTCCACAAACAGCAAACTGCCCGAAAGGCACCTTCCTGCTTTGTGCTGGCTGGCAGGGTCCTGGGAAACAGCTCGAGGGCATGGGGAAGGCTCTGGGCTAACAGACGGG
Source organism: Piliocolobus tephrosceles (assembly GCF_002776525.5). Lineage (NCBI taxonomy): Eukaryota > Metazoa > Chordata > Mammalia > Primates > Cercopithecidae > Piliocolobus > Piliocolobus tephrosceles. The sequence goes on from NC_045439.1 coordinate 160,472,165, forward strand.
GAAACTGTTCAGGAGCACGCAGCAGGCGCTGGTGGAAGGGGAGCCGGCCAGTGGGGAGGACGGATGGGGAGGGCTGACCCGGCGACAGTGCTCTTGGAAGGAAGGTATGCTGGAGCCTCTCACTGCCCCTTGCGGTGTGGAGGATGGACGAGGGACAGCTGAACTGCCAGGGCTCCAGGCCACAGAGCTGGTTTGCATAGATTAATGTACAAGGTTCATTGTTTTACGAAAAACTAGCGCATCCCGGGATTTTTAACTTTAATACATTTCATTAAAAATGAAACAGCATCCAATGTGGAGAGCAATGCTGATGACAGGTAGGAGCAGTCCATACCCTGTCTGGACAGCACTTGTTGGCCCGATTTGAACATAACAGAAATTGTGATGCTTTGATTTTTCTATGTGAAGCCAACACACTCAAAGGAATGCTTATTATGGCTGGGCGTGATGGCTCATGCCTGTAATCCCAGCGCTTTGGGAGGCTGAGGCGGGTGGATCACAAGGTCAGGAGATCGAGACCATCCTGGCTAACACGGTGAAACCCCGTCTCTACTAAAAATACCAAAAAAATTAGCCAGGTGTGGTGGCAGGTGCCTGTAGTCCCAGCTGCTGGGGAGGCTGAGGCAGGAGAATGGCATGAACCTGGGAGGCGGAGCTTGCAGTGACCCGAGATCGTGCCACTGTACTCCAGCCTGGGCGACAGAGTGAAACTCCATCTCAAGAAAGAAAGAGAGAAAGAGAGAAAGAGAGAAAGGAAGGAAGGAAGGAAGGAAGGAAGGAAGGAAGGAAGGAAGGAAG
>NC_045439.1:160472972-160537123 GCF_002776525.5 Piliocolobus tephrosceles
AAGGAAGGAAGGAAGGAAGGAAGGAAGGAAGGAAGGAAGGAAGGAAGGAAGGAAGGAAGGACGGACGTGCTTATTACTCAGAAATAAGAACCTAGGAGGCCTAACACACTTCGGAGTATACCGCCCATGTCACCCAGGACTTGCCTGCACCTGGCACGCTAGGTGTCTGCCCAACCCTTAGATTCCTTCAGGGAGACAGGAGCGAAAGCTCTGGGGCTGTCCATTCCAAGTGCCTTGCCTATGCCCAGCAACGTGACGTTGACACCTTCACATTCCCAGCAAAGCCACCCTTGGCAACCTCCCTAACACACTGTTAGTATGAAAGTCCAGGGGCCTCAGGGCTTGGCTGGGAGCTGAGGTGTCGCCCTTTAATCTCCATCCTAGAATCACATTTCAGTAATCCAGCAACTGAGTGTTATTACTCAAGTGCAGATCAAGTTTTGATTTTCTGCATCTTTAAACTCACTCTGCAACAGAGTCCCTTGGGGCTTTTTAAGAGAAGCAGCCCTTTGAGAGTTGTGGCGCTTGATGATGACATCGCATGTGGCACTTCCTTAGCACTTATGTCCCCTGAGAAAATGGGGAAAGGACGGGCTGTACTCCAGGGTACTGCTGCAATGTTACAAGCAGCCTTTCTTTATGGTGAGCGAGCGGTGTGTTTGCAGAAGCATTTCCTATTGAGAGCTTCCTTGTCTTCCCATATGACTGCAAGACACCTGCCCCGAGTTCACTGTAAACTTGTCTGGTGGAGTGATGCGCCTAACCGCAAGCTGGTTCATTCAGGGTTCATTCCCATCGCCGTGTAGTATTTATTTCTCTATGGCGTCCATTTCTCATAAATGTGTTACAAAGGCATGTTTACCTAGGGGACAGCAATGACTTAACAGCGGGCTTGTATCCAATACCCATTCTGTCTAGACGACACTGGCTACACCTTAGCTCCAGTCTAAACTCCAGTGTCACAGGCCAAGGGCTGTGATATTCTCAGGATCGAGGCAGGGATAATAAGTAACTCCAGCGTATGTGCGTCAGCACATCCCTTCCAACTCTAATTATCCAAATTGTTCATAACTACAAGAAGAAGTACATTAAAATAAAGTACTTTTGGTATTTCCAGGAGTTAATGTAACTAATCATCGAGAGCATTTTATGTACTCTTTGTAACTAGAGAGCCAAGCCTCCTCAGAGGACAGGTCTGGGGAAAAAAAGCAACATCCTCCCACTCGCCCTCAAGTTACTCATAAATCTTAACGCGTATCCCCACACCCGTGAGAGATAACATTGACCAAGATCTTCATCTCTGCTGGAAAGAGGGTAAATCTACACGAGCCCTCCTTAGCAAGGCGGCAGGCTCGTCCTCTCTCCTGCTCTGCAGAGCATGCTGGGTCCTGGAAGCCTCACATTCCCACCGCCGGGCACTCTGTTGGCAGGAGCCCCACCTGGGCAACGTGTGCGCTGGGCACACTGAATTTCGGTGTCTTCTTCTTATACTGACTCATTACCATTAATAACTCAATGGTCATATTTTAAGGTTTTTATTTTGGAATAATTATAGATTCATAGGAAGTTGCAAAGAAATGTACAGGGAGGTCCCACGCACCCTTCATCCAGCCTCCCCTAAGGCTACCATGCCCCAAAACCAGAGGACAAAATCAAAATTGGGAAATTGACATTGGTACAGCCAACAGAGCTTATTCAGATTTCTCTAGCTTTAAGTGCATTCGTGTGCATGTGTTTGCGCGCGTGTGCATCTGTGCAATTTCTCAACCAACCACAACCAAAATAGTACCCACACACAATCAAGATGGTACCAAAGGGACAAGGCCCCCTCATGCTACCTCTCGGGGGCCACGCCCACCCCTCCTACATCCCTAACCCCTGGCAAACACTAAGTTGTCCCCTATCCCCCTAAGTATGCTATTTCACAAATGTTCTATAAATGGGATCATGCAGTATATATCCTTTTGAAATTAGGTTTTCTTAACTTTTATTTTAGGTTTGGGGGTTTGTTACATAGCTAACAAACCCATGTACACATGAAGGTTTGTTCCATAGGTAAACTCACGTTATAGGGGCTTGTCGTACAGATTATTTCATCACCCAGGTATTAAGCCGAGTACCCAACAGTTATCTTTTCTGCTCCTCTTTCTCCTCTCACCCTGCGCCCTCAGGTAGACTCCAGCGTCCGCTGTTCCCTTCTTTCTGTTCCTAATTCTTACCATTTAGCTCCTAAGTTTCTTCCATTCACCAAAATCTCCTTGAAGCCCATGCAAGTCGCTGTGTTTATCAACAGTCTGTTCCTTTTTACTACTGACTAGTATTCCACTGTATGGATGGATCACAGTTTATTTAACTACTCGCCTTTTGAGGAACATCTAGGTTGTTTCCAGTGTTGGGTTATTATATATATATATATATTTTTAAAAAGCTGCGATGAACATTTCTGCAAAGGTTCTCTGTGAAAATAAGTTCTCATTTATCTGGGGCAAATGCTCAGGAGTGCAACTGGTGGATCATATGACAATTCTGTTTTTAGTTTTGTGAAGGGACTATTTTCCAGAGTGGGTATGTTTTACATTCCCACAGCAATGTAGGAGAGATCCCATTTCTCACACCCTTAGCAGCGTTTAGTGGTATCACTTTTTTATTTGTGCCATTCTGATAGATGTGCAGTGGTATCTCTGAGTGGCTTCAATTTGCACTTCCCTGTTTTGTAAAGATGTTGAACATCTTTTCATGTGCTTACTTGCCATCTGTGTACCTTCTTCAGTGAATGTCTCATGTCTTGCCCATTTCAAAACGGGATTCGTTGTTTTGTTAATGTTCGATTTTGAGAGTTCTTTACATATTCTAGACATTAGTGTTGTGTCGGGGATGTGATCTGCAAATATTCTAAGTCTTGAATTTGTCTACTCTCATTCATTTGGTCTTTCCCACAGCAAAGGATCATGCTTTTGGTGTCAAGTCTATGAACTCTTTGTCTAGTCTTAGATCCCAAACATGTTCTATGTTTTCTTTTAGAAGTTTTATCATTTGACATTTAAATCTATACTCTTTATCAAGTTAATTTTTATATGAGGTTTGTGAGGTTCAGGTTTTTGTTTTTTCTAATGGATGTCGAATTGCTCCCACACCATTTATTGGAAAACTAAACTTCCTCCATTGAACTGATTGTCCAAAACTAATTGGGCCTATCTGTTGGGACTTATTTCTGGATTCTTCACTCTGGTTCATTACATATGTGCCCTCCCTTTGCTGATCCCACACTATCGTAAATTCTGTAGCTCCACAGTAAGCTTTAATATTGGGAAAAGTGAGTGCTTCCACTTTATTATTCTTTTTGAGAAAACTTCTGGATATTTTTGGACCTGTGTTTTTCCACGTAGAATAAGCTTGTCTATGTCTACAAAAAACGATGCTGAGGTTTTGATAGGAGTTATGTTCAATCTATAGATAATTATAGAGAAAACCAACTCACTTTTATGTTCACACAACGACATCAGGCTGCCCACTGGTGGCTTGGGTGTGGAGCAGGCCTTGGGCTCCCACTAGGTCTCACTGAGCTTCCCCTTTGGCCTGACAGAGCCTTTTGGTTTTGCTTTCTTTTGTTTTCTCTATACCTGTTGGCGGTTATGCTTACAGGCCTTCCTGTGCCCAGGCTGGAAGGATACGGGAGATAAAACAGAAGTCCAGGGACTCACGGTGTTGATCCCCCTCATGTTCTGAAGCCCCAGTCAGTCTGCCTGCTTTTAGTTTTCAGTGTCCTTTTACTGTTGCCTGTCGAATTATTCACTTGTAATCACAGGGAGGCGCAGGGAAAAATAAATCTACACCATCTTGTTCTAAAACCAGAAGCCCCTGTTTTTAAATTTTTCTACCATGTTTCAGTGCACTGCCTAGAAAATAAAACACTGATTTTCCATTTCCTTGTATTTTAGGGGCTATTTCTATAGGAACCAAATGATTTTCATACTAGGATGAATAGAATGAATATGTCAACAGTCTTTTAGGTCTCAGTCATAAATATTATCTCTGATTGTATAGATAGGTGAACGTCTTTGACTCCATAATCAAGCAGACTTTTTTTTTTTTTAAGACAGAATCTCACTCTGTGTGTCACCCAGGCTGAAGTGCAGTGGCACAGTCATAGCTCACTGCAACCTTGAACTCCTGGGCTCAAGCAGTCTTCCCACCTCAGCCTCCAAAGCCGCTGGGACTACAGATGCACATCACCACACCGTTTCTATACATATATATATATATATATGTTTTATAGAAATGGGATCTCACTATGTTGCCCAAGCTGGTCTCAAACTTCTGGCCTCAAGCAATCCTCCTATCTCAGACTCCCAAAGTGCTGGGATTACAGGCACAAGCCATGGTGCCTGGCCACACAGGCTTACTTAAATATCAAAATGATCACCCTCCATTATCCAGAATTTCAAAACCTATTGTTCTGAATGGCTGCCAGGAGGTGCCAACAGTTGGCATGACATTAAGCTAAACTCATGTCCGGTGCAGTTACTCCATGTGCCTCCTCCCCGGCACCAGACGGTTGCCATGAACCCTGGGAGCAGCAGGCCCACCCTCCACCCCCGACCCGCACCATCACGGGGTGTGACCTCGGCACTCCACCTATCCCCACCCAAACCCACACCAGGGTGTGCAGAGGCTTCCGGGAGCAGAGCTCCACAGATGTCCAAGTTCAGAGATGGAAGGAAACTCCTCAGTGCAAGTGGAGAGAGACAGATGTGATTTAAACAGGGACTGGGGAGCATCATAAATTCTCCAGGAATCTGGCTGAGCTGTGCCTCTATATAGACAGGATGATAGATTTTCCCAAACCAGAGCCCAGACTTGGTGCAGAAAAGAGTTACTCCTCTCTGTGCAGGAATTCATCATGTGCATCCTATACCACAGCAAAAGCAGCACACAGCCTCAGAGCCCTTTGACATCTACGAGTGAACACAGCTTCTTCCAACATCCCTCCCACACTCCGTCTACTCAGAGTGTATCCAGGCATCCAGAGTAGAAAAGGTCCGTTGAAAGGGGATATTTGAGGAGACCTGGTCCCCAGTATACAGACAGACTTTTGGCTGCCACAGGGAAACTCCCATCTGAGCTATCTGGGAAAATCACGCCATGCCCACAGCTCCCACCCCAGACCCCACTAACTCTAGGAGCTATTTTTGGATGCGCTTTCCAGTTAACACAAGAAACGAAGTTCAAGAACATGGACCAGGCACTGGAAAGGCTGGAGTCTCCCTTTTAGCCGATTTCCTGCTTCCCATGGTCTCGCAGGGCTGTTTTACAGTGCTTGTCTGAAATGATAGTATTACCCACTACCAAAACTGAGACAGCGCCATCACACTGGATACTTGTGTTCAAGATAAATCGAATAGAGATATCACCTGATTTTGGCCGGGCGCGGTGGCTCAAGCCTGTAATCCCAGCACTTTGGGAGGCCGAGATGGGCGGATCACGAGGTCAGGAGATCGAGACTATCCTGGCTAACATGGTGAAACCCCGTCTCTACTAAAAAAATACAAAAAACTAGCCGGGCGAGGTGGCGGGCGCCTGTAGTCCCAGCTACACAGGAGGCTGAGTCAGGAGAATGGCGTGAACCGGGGAGGCGGAGCTTGCAGTGAGCTGAGATCCGGCCACTGCACTCCAGCCTGGGCGACAGAGCGAGACTCCAGCCTGGGCGACAGAGCAAGACTCCGTCTCAAAAAAAAAAAAAAAAAGAAAGAAAAAGGGAGATATCACCTGATTTTACCGTCACCCCAAGAACATGAAGGCATCAAAATTTCAGAAACAAATGATACAAGGCCACAAGGCACACAGGTATTAAAACATACCTCTGTCATACACTTTCAGAAACAAATGAAGGCTACAACACACACAGGTATTAAAACATACCTCTGTCATACACTTTGCTCACGTATTTGTTATTTACGAGAGGTATGTGCCACACCATTGCAATTTGAACATTTTCATAAAGACGGGAGGAGAATGTGCCATTCGGTAGAAGGGACCCTGAGGGAACAGCTTGCGCGTTTCTCTCCACCGCATGTCTTTGCCAGCTGGAGCCTCTACGAAAGGGAGGACTCATAAACTGCAACCTCAGGTTAAATTACAAGGCAAGTAAAAGGGAATTTTATGGGTCTTCCTAAACTGAGGAAGTTTAACAGATATTTTTCTATTTTATCACCATGTTCCTAGTCTATTTGATTTTATGAGGTCATATTTTAAAATAAAGGGATATTAATTGCCCAGGTAATCCAAAGTAAATCAAACAATTGAAATTGTTTTCTTTCAAAAAAATTCTCCATTTTCCTGTGAGCTTTTAAAATGCAGGGAGAACAAGCACTTACTCAGGGTGCAGCCACCCAATCTGATCCTCCTGCCCGCCCCATGCACCCTGAGTGGCAGAGGAAGAAGAGGGCTCCCGCCCCTCCTGCCTGGACCACTCCGAGAGGCTGTGGTGGGCGAGCAGTGGGGAGGGCAGACCTGGCCGTGCACCAGCTGCCAAACAGCCAGGCCTTGCGGACCCTGTGGCTTGCTGTCTAGGGACACGCTTAGCCTCCGTCTGCAAAAGGAGACGAGAAGGGGGCTGGCAGCCTGCACCACAACCTGGGAGGCACATGAGGTGGCTTCAGCTTGTCTTAAATGACAGATTTCAGGCATGGCGTTCTCCCTGTCCCTCCCGTCTCCGGTCACTTTATGCCTCTGATTTTACTCAAGGGGCACTGGCCTGAACAAGGGCCATAGCAAAGGGATGAATGAAAAGGTTTTCCATAAACTCCTACCAAACACCAGGAGACAGTGGTTCTCCACAAACCCCTACCAAATACCGGGAGAAAGTGTGACGAGGTGGACACTCACCAAGCAAGACCTCGCCTCTCACAGAGCCCCTCCGGCTGGTGCCTCTCCGGAACTGCAGGGAGCGCTGGCAGCCAGCTTCTCACTGCTGACTGCCAGGAATCTGGACAGTCACAAGGGACACGGACTGAATGTATTAAAGAAAGGTGGCAGTGACATATTCAACAAAAGGCCAGGAAGACCAAGTGAAGCCTTCAGAATCAGGAAATCAGCATGGACCGTTCGTGTGTGTGTGTGTGCGCGCGCGCGCGTGTGTCAGAGGCCACCTGGGTGATGGCTGAGGTTGACTGTGATGAGGCCCGGCTACCTCCACCAACATACACACTGAGCCTCCCCGGAAGTGTTTTGCATACTGTGCCTCGAGCTCACAGTCACGTCCCTGTCACCAGAGAGCAGGACCTTACAAGGAGCGTCAAGGTTGACAGAAAGTGTGAGATAACATCTAGGCAACAAGATCACAGACAGGGCACCTGACCCCGGCCATGCTGACAGCAACTCTCCTGGGCTCCCTGGCCAGAGGGCTGCAGGGAGGGGAGTAAACACCCGGCCAGGGCCCGACACCTCTCCACTGGCAGCAGCAGCACTGTGAGTTAAGGGGCCACCTCCGTAGAGTTCCTGAGAGCAGCACAAATGCGACCGTGGGAGGGTCCTCAGGGTGCATGCTGCCCTAGGTACCACCCCAACGAAGCTGTCCGGGAATCCATGCAGAATATCTCCACGGACGAAAAGGGCAAGATACTCAAACAGACACCGGTACCCCCATGTTCACAGCAACACTGTTCACAGTAGCCAAAAGTCGAGGCGCCCAAGGGTCCATTAACAGATGAATGGATAAACAAGATGTGGTGATGGATTCATGCAATGGAATGGGGTCCGTCTCAAAAAAGAGGCTCTGGCACACGCCATGACACAGACAAGCCTTGAAGACAGGATGCTGAGTGAAATAAGCCGGTCACTAAAGGACAAGCACTGCGTGATTCTGCTCACATGAGACACCCAGGGCAGTCCACTTCCTAGAGGCAGAATGCAGAACGACTGTTGCCAGGGACTGGGCATGGGGGAAGGGAGAGTTAGTGTCTCACAGGCACAAAGTTTCCGTTTGGGAGGATGAAAAGTGCTGGAGAGGGTGGCGGTGATGGTCACCACAAGGTGAAGGTATTGAATTCCACTGAACTGCACACTTAAAAGGGTTAAGTGGCTAATTGTATGTTATGTATATTTCACCACAGTAAAACAATTTTTTAAAAGTAAAGCACAAGAAAGAACATGCTTAAGGTTATAAGGTTATGTGTGCCAGTGGAGCACAGCTCGGCAGCTCAGTGTGACAGTGGCAAGCCCCGGGTTAGCATGTGGTCCACTTCTAGGAAGTGGAGGAGTCAGGACACCCCACACCTCATGTCTCAACCTTCAGAACTGACATCCGTGGCACAGAAGGGCCCGTCCCTGGGTATGCAAGCAGACCAAGTGGCCCCAGGCTGCTGGGCGTTCTTTAAGACTTCCTAAATATCCCTGAATAAAAGAGACAGCATGACAATCAGCTAGCCTGACATGTGACTGACACATGCCTGACACGTACAGGGTTCCTTCAGTGATCTCAAATGACATCACAACATAAAGCTCTTGGAAGATGCTCTGGGCTCATACACACACACACACACCATCACAGGGGCGCAGAAAAATATGACCACCTTTGTTTGTAATTGTGGTTTATTTTCTTTTTATTTATATTTTGTATGTTTCAATAAATGTAAGATATTTATGCATTACATGCCTATAATTTATAAATAAATACACACCCACCCACATTGGGTGCATATGCCCACTTTTTACTGGTAGAGGTGTGAGATCAAAAACATTTGAAGACTGCGGCTGTAATGCACCAGCTACACTAAAAAGGATCAATAACATACATCTTTCTAAAAAGCATCCGTACAGCATCTTTGTCAGCTATCCTTGTTAAATTCTGGGTATTGGCTTCTATCAGGATAACTATTTGGTGTTAGGCACTTTCTCAAAAGCCAGAAATATTTAAACAACTTGATCTCATCCACATACATGTCAAAGATTAAATGGACACAGGAGGCTCTGACTGAGCAGCACGCGCAGGCACTCGGCCGGTGGCCCTGAGTAACATCCCCTGGGACCCAGAGCCCCAGGGCCACCTGTTCTGCCCCCAAGCTCTGCCCCTTTGGGACTGAAACCTCCCTCTCGGGGCTCCCATTCCCTCACAGGAACAACGAAGGATTTACAAGCACCTCACAGAGCCAGCTAGGAATGGTACCACGTACGTTCACACAAATTCTGGCAAGTACATGGTGCTGGAGAAACATGTGAAGTTTTATCACTAAGTATTTGAACAACAATTTTTTAAAAGCACCTTTTTTCCACCGTATCATGATCTTTGGAGGTCATGGGGTCTTCATGATCCCACTAAGCAATTTGGAGCTATTCCATATATTCCTAGCTAATTGAAACAGCTACAGGCTTTTTTTTTTTTTTTGAGACAGAGTCTCACTCTGTCACCTGGGCTGGAGTGCAGTGGTGCAATCATAACCACATCTCACAGCACTCTTGACCTTCTGTGCTCAGGCAATCTCAGCCCCCAAAGCAGCTGGGACTACAGGCATGCGCCACCATGCCCAGTTAATTTCTCATATTTTTTTGTAGGGATGAGGTTTCGCCATGTTGTTTGTCCAGGCTGGTCTCCAACTCCTGAGCTCAAGTGATCCACCCACCTTGGCCTCCCAAAGTGCCAGGATTACAGATGTGAGCCACCACACCTGGCCTACAGCCATTTTTTAACTGAAATGATCTTAATCAATATTAACACACAAAAAGCTGTAGTTAAGAAGGTGGTTTCCGCCAGGCATGGCAGAGAGAGCCTGTATTCCCAGCTCCTTGGGAGGCTGAGGCAGGACTGTGTGAGGGCCAGAAGTTCAAGACCAGTCTGGCAACATAGCAAGACCTAGCCTCTAAAAAGTTTTTTTTTTAAATCATCTGTAAAATGAGGATGCAAAACAAACAAACAAAAAACATGGTATCTGTTAGACTCTGCTGTGAACACATGTATTAGCTTCCCGCTGCTGCAACAAATTATGACAACTCAGTGGCTTGAAGTAACACAAATTTGGGGAGTTTTATTTTATTTATTTCATTTTATAGAGAGGGTCCTGCCCAGGCTGGAGCGCAGTAGCGCAATCATAGCTCAGTGCAGCCTCAGTTTCCTGGTCTCAAGTGATCCTCCTGTCTCAGCCTCCTGAGGAGCAGGGGCTATAGGCTTGTGCCAGTGCACCAGCTAAACAAATTTGTCATTTCACAATTCTGGAGGTCAATCTGACATGGGTCTTACTGGGTCAAAACACTGGTTTCAGCAGGGCTGTGGGAGAGAATCTTTCCTTCATTTTCCAGCTCCTAGAGGCTGCCCACAGTCCTTGACTCTAGGTCCTCCACTTTCAAAGCCGACAATGGCAAATTAAGTAGTATCCATATTGGATCTCTCTGCCCGCTCTTCTTCCATTTTTACAGACTTGTGATTACACTGGGCCCACGATTCACTACAGAATAATCTCCCCATCTTTTTCCAAGAGAAAGGGGAATTAGAAATGGCTGCAGTTAAGGCAGCTAAGCACCATCAGCTGATTAGTGAACTTAACTGCAGCCAACTTGCATTCCCCTTTCTCATGGGACCTAACCCAGGGCAGCAGCTCCGGGGGTGTTTTACAATTTAAGTTCTATTATTATTCAAACACTGTGGGGCTGACAGGTCAGGAGAAGACTGCCATTGAAAAGAGGATTTGTCACTCAGAGTCCTCCAGAGAAGGTGCTCGCCACACCTACTGCCGTGGGCGGGGAATGTAGAGGAGACCAGGGTCCTAGGAGGCAAAGACTGGGGTGAGAGGAGGGAGTCTTTTCTGTGCCTTCCATGGGAAAGAACAGGAGAAAGCAGGGTAAGCAGGCGTAGAATCCATTAGTTTGAATAACCTCTCGGTGGACCCTGGGACAAAGGGCTGTCCCCGGCTGCCTGGTGGCTGGACCTGGGGTGATGAGAGCAGGTGCACAGTGGATGAAACATGGAGGGGGCCAAGGGTGTGGACGTTGGATTGGGTGGCTTGCACACGGAAGGCATGCTGCAACAATGCTGTTTGCTATCTCTAGGAATTATCTAGCCCTGGGAGGGCCTGTCCCTCAGGAGGCAGCAAGGCTCCAGATGTCAAAGCATCAGACAACAGAAAATAAAGACATCCTTAGTACAGGACTGAATAAGCAGGAACTGACTTAAGATGTCACTGCTTGCAGTAGTTGGGAACAGAGTCAAGAATTACAGACACCACCCTCCCTCCTTCTATGAGCTCTCCAAGTCCCAAGGGCGCATTATGAAGAAATTCCCATTAAAGTCTGGCCAGATGCTTTACAGAGAAATTAACACAGGATAGAAAACTGAAAGGAGAAATAGTGAGAAAGACCAGAAACGGAGGAATTTAACCGTGATCAAGGAGGAGCGAGGTGCAGCTGCAGGACTGAGCTCAACTCTGGCTCTCACCTCCATGTGAGAGAGAACCTGAGGGTCTCTGTCAGCGTGGCCTTCTGGCCCCCAAACATGCTCCCCGTGGATGTGAAAGACCACAGGCAGCAACCAGACTTCTACGGAATGAATCAAACTTTCCATCCTGCTTAAAAGCAATGATTTTCTTTCCAAAAAAAAAAGAAATGTGTACATGGAAAATATTACAATGCAAGTCACAATGAGAGTTAAATGCCAGGAAAAGACACACACATTTGATTTGACTAAAGTGTGTCCTGGCAAAATGAATAAATAAAATAATGACAGTGATAACGATGGCACTATGAAATGTCATTACCTAGGTTTCTACCAATTAATTATGAAGGACAAGGCATACATAACTAAATATAATTAAATCATGCAGGTCGGTAAGAATACCCTTTTTAAGAAAATAATTCCATGCCACGTATATTTTGAAACTGTTCAGTGAAGGTGAACAATTGTAGCCCATTATGTATATGAGACATTCTGGAAAATATCGCTTTGAGTTATGTTCAAAAATGGTTGGTTTGTTCAGAGAGAGAGAGAGTCAGCCGGGGGCACCCAGCAGGAACAGGGGCCTCCCCAGCTCGCGCTCGCCCTGCCTCGTCTTCCCTCTCACAACGCTCTCGGTTTTCTGAGTCAGCCATGCTCCTGGGCCACGGTGCAGCACTGAGATGACCGAGGCACACGGCGTGCATGCGTTTTGTAACTGAGACAAAACTGATTTCCAACTTGGCAAAAAGCAGCAGGAGAGGCCCGGGCTGTGTCTGCTACCGCCTCAGCCGAGCCCTGGAGGGAAAGGCCCAGAAAAAGGGATGTGGCCATACCCTGGGGGCCAGCCCACAGGGGAGGCGAGTCCCCCAGGCGCCATCCTACGCGGAGGCCAGTTTTGGAGAACTGGACTAGGGCGCCCGGCTGCAGCGGACCCAGCGCTGCTCCTTCCTCCCCCCCCGCCCCTCCTTCCCTCCCTCCCTCCCCCTCAGCCCGGGTGACTCACTCCGCGGCCCGGGCAGGGCGAGACCACGCCCACCGCCCCCCAGGACCGGCCGCGCTCACCTCCCCGCCTGCACAGAGCACCTAAGGACTCCAGGGTCACATCTGAACAAAGGATGGAACTTGGAACCTACATTTACCTTTCCTGCCCGACTTTTTAGACTGTTATTAGAAGTATACAAAAACAAAAGGCTGGACACCATAGTAGTGAAATGTTTTAAACTCTGCAAATGACTCAGTTCAAATGTGCGGTGACAGCTTGGGTTTCCTGCCATTTCGTTAACCCCTCGTGTACTGGATTCTTTTAGAAGCAGTAGTTTCCATGCCAAACATCACTTCTTGGGGGAAGCAAAGCAGACAGAGGCTGGGGAGGGATGAGCAGGGATCTCTCGGGGACTCCGCCGAACTTGGGGAGGAAGCCTTGTCAAGCCTGGCCTGGCCCACGCTGAGGTCCCTTCGCACCCCAGGAACTTTCTAGAAAAGTCCTAGATGCCTATACAAGAGGCAAATCTGATGCTGAAACAGAAATAAGGCAGATCCCTGAGCAGATCTAAAGTTCCCTGCTATGCAAAAGCTCACGGGCCTCCAAAGCACCCACTAAGCTCCTTTCTGAGAAGACCTGCATGGAGGCGTCTGTTCCAAGGTTCTCCTTTCCTGCCACAGGCTGAGTTTCCTTTTGAAAACCAATACTCACTTTAGGTTTTTTTGTTTTTTGTTTTTTTTATTTTAATTGTTATATAACTGTTGATAAGCAAAAATGAATCAAATACATCATTAAATGAGCCAATGAATTTAACTCATTTTATGTTTTCAAAACAAACCTTCCTCCAAAAAGATTATCAAATCCAATTTCATTTACAATATGCGCCACATTATCATTTAAACAAACAATGCTTTAATTTTACCATTTCCCCAGAGTGCTACTTCTAGTGAGGTACATTTCCCAGAAGACATTTGAGCCAACAGAGGGTATCTCTGGATCCTTGGTGGTCCTTAAAATTCTCAATGGGGGTTGGATCTATTCCCAGTATTTCAAAATTCTTTCCAAAAGCTGTCCATTTACTCATGGTACAAGTATACAGCTAAATGACACCTAGAGTAAGTTCTCTAGACTTGGAGGTACAACTCAGTGTCTTAGCAATGTGGACAGGCCAGGTGTGGTCCCAGTATTTTGGGAGGCTTGAGGTGGGAGGATTGCTTGAGGCCAGGAGTTCGAGACCAGCTTGGGCGATATTGTAAGACCTCATCTTTAAAAATACAACTATTTTAGAAATTCAAAAAACTGAGGAAGTTTATTTTGATCAAAAGATCTTAATAGTAATAATGATAGCAGTAGTAACAGTAATAATAATGAGTTGCAACTAACCTTTTCAAATTCTTACCTGCCTGCCTGGCATTGCATTATTTCACATATTCCTCACAGCACACCAGAGGCTGCTATCTTCTCTCTTCCCCTCCCTCTAATTAAATGCCATTCTCCCTCCTGTTGAATGCCACCCTCCTTCCAATTTAATGTTATCCTCTCTCCAATTTGATGCTACCCTCCCTCCAATTTAATGCCATCCTCTCTCTATCCTCCCTCCTGTTAAATGCCATCCTCCCTCCTATTGAATGCCATCCTCCCTCCTGGTAAATGCCATCCTCCCTACAATGTAATGTTATCCTCTTTCCTATTGAATGCCATCCTCCCTCCAATTTAAATGAGAACACTGGGATGAAGAGAAATGCATTCTGCCTAGCATCTAACTGCTGGCAAGGGTCTGACCTCATTGAGGGTGTTGGGGCTCAGGAACCAATACCCCAAAATATGGCACTTTGACGTGCTGAACGGAAGAATCCTCAGCGGCTCTCTAACCACCCCCCAAGCCTACCTCTCAATCCTCTGTCTCACCCAAAGCCCAAGATGAACTGAAGTTCCCTTCTCTCCCTAAAATCCAGACACTCCAAAGAGGAAAACAAGTTTTTATTAACTGAATTCATATTGTGGGAAGAAAAACTGAAGTCTGTCAACACAGCTGGACAGGCTTTTGTCACAAACCACTGTGTGCTCTGTAGGTCTGAAAGACTGTGGCCCAGCCTCTGCTGTGTTCTTCAAGCACAGTGAATTCCCCTAAAAGCCATTTACTGCCCCCCTAAAATCATCCCCACTTCCCATCTCCCTTTCCCCTAAGAAAGAGGGTATATAACCCTCCATACTCCACTGAGATTGGGCAATCATTCTCCTACAATTCTTCTGTGCTATGCATGTTAATAAATGTGCATGCCTTTTCTCTTATTAATCTGACTTTTGTCAATTGATTTCCAGCAAACATTCAGAGGACAAAGGAAAAGTTTTCCTTTAGGCCCTACAAGGGCGTTTTCATTGTCTCTAACTTAAAATGAGGATAAAAATTCTTAATTGCCTAATAAAAATAGTTTGGTAGGCAAAGTATTCCAAAATACAGTATCCCCAGTGGAAAAATAACCACAAGGTATGTGCAGGGTAATTCGTACAAACTGCACTCCGGGAAAATGCAAAACAAGTAAACATAGAAAGTCAAGCTAAGAGTCTTCTAAAAAAGCAGAAATCAAAATAGCTCTTCATATTTCCTGTAAGTTCTGTCACTGTGCTAAATATGGCAAGGTGAGTTTTATACAAAGGTGCACAGTGGGCTCCCCTGCTGCAGGAGTTCGACAAGAAGCTGGAGCACCGTGCTGTGACCAGCAGGAGTCTAACAGTCACCCTGCCCCTTCTCAACCTTCCCAAAACGTGGGGAAGCCCTGTCTTTAAAAGGTTCTTCTCGGTGAAGGCCTGACTGGCCTTTGGGAAAGGCAGGTGGGGGCATCACATATCAACCAGCAATGCCGGCTGTGAGTACCAGTGCCAGGGACACTGCCAGTCACTGTGATTGTTAAATGTCTGCCAACACATCGGAAAGGAAGTACTCCCCCCTAGATGAGACCCCTGACCCCTACCTTGCAGGAAGGATGGAACCTGAGAATTGACAATCATCACAATGAATGACCATTAAATGAGCGCCACGCAGGCCGTGGTATAGCACCTGGGGACAGGTGGGGCTTCAAAGGCCACTGAAAGGTACAGAAGAACTGCATTAAACTAGTAAGACCTGGTGGAATCCAAAAGAATCAGCTAAAACAAAACAAAACAACCAAAAACAAGACGACCTGTGGTTCCAGTGAGCTATGATTGCACCAGTGCACTCCGGCCTGGGCAACAGAGTGAGACTCTGTCTCAGAAAAAAAAAAAAGACTCGGGACACAACTTGATTGGTTCCTACTGACCAAAGAAATCAATTACAATAATAACTACAATGAACCAAAACCAACAAATTATATTTAGATCCACAAATTCATAATAACATATGTTTTTAGAAAAGTTATATAGCCTGCAGGAGAAGTGGTTGATTCTAGAGCTGGGGCAGCCAAAATAGATGAGCCCAGAACATCCCATGTAGTCAGAGAGTAAGGGAGAGTCAAGAAAGAAGAAAGGATGGGGCCTGTGAAGGACAGGAGAGCCAGCCTGAAAGAGCTCCCAAAGGCCATAGCTGGAACAGTATGAGCAAAAGGATCAATTACATTCATATCCACTGATCATCCCCAGAATAAAACAAATTTCCATTCGACTACAATGACATCAGTCATAGAGTATACTAATCAATGAGAAAGAAAAGCAGCTATTCTAAGAATTCTAGTTAATAATAGAGAAGGAATGGGGGGAAAGAAAATCGCTTTTAGACCACATCACAATAATTACTACAGACTTCATGGAAATAGAAAGGATTACAAGCGCATGCTGCATACCATCAGCAACTCTACAACAACAAATTATGTAACTCAATGAAATGGACAACTTCCTAGAAAGATACCACTATCACAACCGACTTGAGAAGAAAGTAAATCTCAGCAGACTCATAACAAGTAAATGGGTTGCAATAGTAATTTTTAAAACTCCCCACAAAGAAAAAGCCCAGGCTCAGACTGAAGCTATCTTCAATGTTGAATTATTCCAAGCATTTAATGAAGAATTAATACCAAATCTTCACAAAATCTTCCAAAAAAGAAAATAGGCCAGGTGTGGTGGCTCACGCTTGTAATCCCAGCACTTTGGGAGGCTGAGGAGGATGGAACACCTGAAGTCAGGAGTTCCAGGCCAGCCTGATCAACATGGTGAAACCTGGTCTCTACTAGAAAAATACAAAAATTAGCCAGGCGTTGTGATGTGTGCCTGTAATCCCGGCTACTTGGAGGCTGAGGCAGGAAAATCGCTTGAACCTGGGAGGCGGAGGTTGCAGTGAGCTGAGCTCGCCCCATTGCACTCCAGCCTGGGCAACAAGAGTGAAACTCCGTCTCAAAGAAAAAAGAAAATAGTGGAAACACTCCCCAACTCATTCTATGAGACCAATGCAGTACTTTTCTGATATCAAAACCAGACAAAGACACACACACACTGCCCCCAATCCCAAATATCACATATGAATTCAAACGCAAAATTCTCCAACACATTCTAGTCAATGGAATCCAGCAAAATATAACAACAGATTGTACACACCATGACCATGTAAGTTTTATCCCAGGAATGCAAGATTGGTTTAACATTTGAAAATCAATCAGTGAGTATATGTCATATTAATTGAACTACACATAAAAGCCACATGATCATTGCAACAGACATAGGAAAAGCCTTTGGCAAAATCCAAAATCCTTTCATGATACAAAAACACTCAATAAAGTAGAAACAAAAGGGAAATTCCTCAACCTGATAAAGAGCATCTATAAAATCCCACAGCTTGAAATCTCGATATTGGTTAAAACACACACACACGAGACACAGAGAGAGCTAGCATCATACTCAATGGCAAAAGCAAAAGAGAATGCTTTCCCCCTAAGATCAGTAACAAGAGGAGGATATCCTTTTTTGCCATTCCTATTCAACATTATACTGGAGCTTCTAGGCAGGGCGATCAGGCAAGAAAAGGAAATGTAAGATATCAGGTTAAAAGGGAATATGTAAAACTATCTCTGATTACTGATGAATGGTTCTATATAAAAAAGGCCAAGGAAGCCACCAAACAATTATTAGATACAATAAGTGAGTTAGGCAGGTGACAGGACACAAGACCAACATGTAAACATACGGACCAAAACCTACAAATGCATTAATGGAAAACCGTTCAGATCTAAATAAAGAATGTGACTTAGTGAATAGTTTTGTACTCGTGTTATTTTCTTGGTTTTTGAAAATTATAGTGCAGTTAAATGTTCAAATTAAAAGAAGGTGGGTAAGGGGTATGCATCTGTACTATTTTTGTAACTCTTCTGTTAAGTCTAAAACGATTTCAAAGTAGAAAGTTTAAGAATTTTAGAAAGCTAATTGGTTACTGATATGGTCTGGCTCTCTGTCCCCACCCAAATCTCACCTTGAATTGTAATAAACCCCATGTGTCAAGGGCAGGACCATGTGGAGGTAACTGAATCATGGGGTCGGTTTTCTCCATGCTGGTCTCGTGATAATGAGTGAGTCTCACGAGATCTGATGGTTTTATAAGTGTCTGGCATTTCCCCTGCTGGCACTCATTCTGTCTCCTGCCACCCTGTGAAAAGGTGCCTTCCGCCATGACTGTAAGTTTCCTGAGGCCTCCCCATCCATGCAGAACTGTGAGTCAGTTAAACCTGTTTACTTTATAAATTACCCAGTCTTGGATATTTCTTCATGGCAACCTGAGAATGGACTAAAATACAGTTAGCGTTAGAAGATGTTAGTGATCCAATATCAAGCACTTATTTCTCTTTTACTATATAGGCTGGACCACTGCAAAACCAGGTAGTAGATGAGGGGAAGTGTCTCTTTATAAAAGTATTTCCTATCATAAATTAGGACACCACCATTTTACAACCTCTAATAAATCAATGGATATAGGCAATGATCATCAATGGCTGTCAACATCACAAAAAGACAAGCGAGCACACGTGTCTCCTAATGGAAGTGCAGAACACCACCTACGAATGCGGAGACCAAAACAACAACAACAACAACAATTCAAACCTGAGCCTGATGAAACGCTGAGGAAGTGTGCAGACCCGCCTACCAACTCACAGGAATTACAGTAGAGAAGAACATGCTACCTGAAACCACACAGAAGTCATCAGCAGTATTCAGGCCCTGGAAAACCCCACAGGACAAATAACCCAATTTCTTCAAAATAAATTGCAAGAGAAAAAAAGAAAGAGAATATAGAGTTTTCTGGGGGAAAAGTCTATAGATTAGAAGAGACTTAAAAGATTTATCAGCCACTTGCTGAGTAGGCCTTATTTATAGCTAATTCAAACGTACACATTGAAATGTACACATCCCATTTATGGGACAAGTGGAGATCTGAACACAGACTGGGTATCTAACAATATGAGGAAAGTAGCCCAGCACACTGGCTCAGGCTTGTCATCCCAGCCCTTTGGGATGGAAGACAGCTGGAGCTCGGGAGTTGGAGACCAGCCTGGGCAACATCGTGAGACCTTATCTCTGTGAAATGTTTAAGAAAAATTAGCCAGGTGTGGTGGTGTGCACCTGTGGTCCCAGCTCAGGAGGCTGAGGCAGGAGGATCACTTGAGGCCAAGAGATGGAAGCTGCAGTGAGCGGTGATCACGCCACTGCACTCCAGCCTAGGCAACAGAGCAAGACTCTGTCTTAAAAATAATAATTTTTTTAGGTATGATAATGGTATTTACAGTTTAGTTTTAAGAAGAGTCATGCTTTTCTAAAGACAAATACCAATGCATTTACAGGCAAAACGTCATGATGTCTGGAATTTGCATCAGAATGACAGAGGAGGAGGGAGTAGGTGGGAATACAGATAAAATAATGTTAGCCATGAGTTGCTAATTGTTGAAACTGGATGATGGTACATGGCGGTTTGCTACATGTGCACATTTCTAGGTATGTGAAATTTTCTAGAATAATTATTTTAATGGGGCCTGTTGTTTTTGGGGTGGGAATAGCAAGTAAGGTAATAACTGAACACGGGATCAGAGCAGGGTAGTTCTGGGCTCAAATCACGGTACTGCCATCCCCTCAGAGCGTGACCTTAGGCAAGCAATTGAACCTTGAAGCCTCAGTTTCCTCATCTGTGGAATGGGGATGTGAAAATGATATGAACGTTGGGAGGATAAAATGGAATTCTGCATATATAACATTTGGCTCATATTAACAAGTAGAAAAAGAACTGCCTCATGAACAAGGCTGCCTTTGGATGACAATCAAGGTTTTAGGGAAAGAAACGTTCTTTATCCACTGCAACTTGACCTCATGAGCCCAGTAATATATGACATGTAACAGGTACCAAAAATTATTTCTGACAAACATGTGAATGGCAATGTTGAAATAATATTCTGCAAGCGTCCAGTGCTCTAACCTACCTACAGGAATGTCAACCCTGCTTAAGAAGAACTGGCATGGTCCCTGCGCATTTCTAACTCCTGGGTCTTGTCCTGGTGTCTCTGCTTTTGCAAACCTTTTACTCAAATGACAGAGATGCTGTGCTTCCCAGGGGAAAGATGTGTTGAATGCTGGCCTCTTGTTGCATTAAGAGGGAGGGATGGAGGGAATATGCCCCGAAAGAGCCAAGGACGCTGCAGAGGAAGAGACGAGGCTCACCTGGAAGGGAAGGGAAGGGAAAGAGGTACGGAGGAGGAGTGGCAGAGGGGAGACAAGAGAAACAAAAGCCCTGGCAGAAAAGAAAACAAAAGGTGGACTTTGTTCAATGAGAATCTCACCATCTCATCTGCTCAGCTTTTCCGAAACAACAAAGCATGAAGGGCAGGGGACACAGGTTGGATAAATAACCCTGGTGGACTAGGAAAATGGAGTGAAAATCAAAGTGAGGGGAAGAGACCCAAAGTAGGGCAATTCCAAAATAAGCAGAGAACACCTCCTGACTACCTGTCTCCCAAAAGATGACGGAAAGACACTGAGACACCGCCCTCAGACCCAAGCACAGAGCCCAGAAGATTCAGGGAAAAGTCGCCTCCGGTTATTTCCTGCGGAAACACTGCTGGTTACATCATCCTGGAGACAGACACTGAAAAGTATCAATAAGATTATATTCAAGTCATCACAATGTACATATAAGCAAAAGGGAGAAAATTGAAGAAAAAAAAAAAAAAGATAACAATAGCCCAGGCAGGCTTTGGGGGAGAGAGGAGGTCACTGGCCCAGGTCCTCCTCCAGCAGGACCCTTGCCAGGCACACTCCATTTCTGGGAGCAGAGCACCAGGTCTGCTGATTTAAGGTTTCCCCCCAACCACTGCTGTGGAAGAGGCGGATGAGAGCGCTTTCTGCAAGGCACACAGTCTTCCTCTGATAGGGGATCTCTGCTTCCTGCCTGCAGAACGGCCGGCCACTCTCCCAGCCTGGGCTGAGTCCCTGTGCCCTTCTCCTTCCCCTCTCCTCCTCCAGCCCAGCCCAGCAGGAGCCCTGAGGTTGCTCTGCTGCCCCCTCAGCCCTCAGCCCCCAGGGATATGCACCCTGTTCCAGCTGCACACTCAGTGTTGGACGCCGATGTCAGCTAACGGGAATTCCGAGCCCCACACGAAAGCCGGAGGCCACATCACCCTAGACTCTCACCAGGGCTCACTGAATGGCAGGGTCTCAAGCGCAGGGAGCCCCTTTCTTCCCACCAGGGGCTGTGGGAAGATGGCTTCTCTGAACGGCCTCAGCCAACACCGAGGTCCATATGACCAGAGGGGCTTCCCACACCCTCCTCATCCCACTGGACCACAGCCTGGTGATGCTGGGTGGGTGGGCCCTTCCCCTCCACAGGCACCACAGGCAGGACCTAACCCCCCAGAATCACCCAGCGCTCCTCCAACCTGCTGAGTGTGGCTCAAGAGGGTTTTCCTAAATAGCGTGTGAGATCCATGAGGAGAAAACGGGTTCAGAAGGAGGAAACAGAGGACTGCTTGTCAAGCACCCCGGCCTGGGAAGCTACATTTCTAACAGGCTCCACAGGGGATGCTCACAGAAAGGGGCCCAAGGATGGTGTCACTGAAAACAGCACATAAATAATAACATAAATGATGACACACTACGGGCTGCACATCCACATACAAGGGAATGTCCAAGAAGTCACTTCTGGGGCAGTGGCAGCAGGTAAGGCTTCTAGCTAAAGTCTGCTCATACTCTCTGTGAACAATGCGTTGCACACTTGGACCGACACTCCTATAACAGCAGCTAGAGCAGCAACACTTGGAGGAGGTGCCACACAAAACAGACCTAGACAGTTCACAGTCCTGCTTCTGATCTTCTCTGCAGTCAACCAAAGGCACTGCACAGACCTTGGCCTGACACAGAAGTCATTTCCTTGGCTCCTCTGTGCTGTCTGGGTGCCAGGTCCCGACAGCCAGGGCTTCATGTCAATGCTTCACCCCAGTGTACCCTAGAACCTGTTCTCTATCTCTGTGCCATGACCCTGTCAACCCCCCGCCCCCGATCTCTCACTGCAGCACTGGGCCTTTGCCCCATCTTGCTTGGCAACATTTTCCTGGCCTCACACCACCGTCCTCGACTCTTGTCCTGCGCTGGGAGGCCTCACCTGACATGGCGCCTACATCCCAGGGCTGGGAGCCCCATCCAGGACTTCACCTGGTAGACATGCCCTGCGGTGCCATCTGTCCCTACAGTAAACTCTGGGTGAAACCAGCCTCCTCCTCCTTCTATTCCCAGGGCCTGGCACCACCTCTTACAGCCTTTCTGGGACTGGAAGAATTTGACCTGCCTTCCCAGGGAACAATAAACAGAAATGGGGCACTGGGCCCACTGTCCTTAAGGCAGCTGGGAAGTGAATGAAAAACGCTGGCAGTTCCTTCACTAGGGAAAAAGACGGAGTCTGAGGGAGAGTTAAGATGCCTGGAGTGAAGGGCAGAGTGGAAGGGGAGGGGGACATACATGGGTGTAGTCTAAGTGGAAGCTGAAGTTTCTAAGTCCCATGAAGCCTTACAAGGTCATAGAGGCAAGAGAATGGCTTTTAGATCCCAGCCTCAGTTTCTTCATCTGCAAGATGGGTGTGACAGTTACTGTAAGGATCAGGTGACATAATGGGTTCAAAACACTTTGCCAACTGAAAATAAACTATATTTCTCCTGAGGCATAAGTATTTCTAAAAAGGAGGCTACAGGAGTTACGGGCTCAGTAATAACAGGAAGTGGTATCTGTGCAAAGGCTTAAAACTGTTGAACCCCAACAGGGCTATGTGGTAGAGGCCTCGCGCAGGGGACACTGAGGGCATTTGTGTAAGGGGTGCCACTCTTGTCCCTGCTCAGGCTTCTGGTGAACAGGTGCCAGGAAATCCCACAGCCCGGTCCAATGACAGTGACGCTTGCTGACTGGCCAAAGGGCAAGGCTTGGGAGCAGCAGAGAGGTGTTTCCGAAAGTGTGAGCCATCATATCAGAGTCACCTGCACACTAATCTAATACATTCCTGGGCTCAATCCCAGGCCTGCTGAGTGAGACACTTTGGAAAACTGTTATTTTAACAAGCGCCTCCAGTGACTCTTAGAAAAGTTTCACACGAGCACAGAAATATTCGAAAACCTGTGCAGTCGGGAAGACCTGGGTCAAATCTGAGTACCACGACCTTGCTGCTGTGTGACACTAGGCAGGTTTACTTAACTTCTCTGAACCCGTTTACTCTGTTTATATAAATATGGAGCATAACCACTGCAGTGTTGCTGGGAGGGAGAAAGGTACTCAGCTACAGAGGCAGCATCCATGGCTTCATCCAAGCCATGAATGTCTGTGTCTAAGGTGTTCGTGAATACCTGCCTGTAAGAGGCAAGAACCACTGTGACCCTCCTCTTTTAGGGGAACAATCTGCCACTAAGAGGGCATAGGGCTTCCTAGAGTCTCCCCATGCATGATGGAAGCCAGACACCGCTAATGTTCTATTCAGAAGCCCATCTCAGTCCCTGTACCAGGGTCAAGCAAGGTGAGGCAGGAGGTAAGGATGGGCTGAGCTTTGGAGGAAAGCTAAGACGACCCACCTTTCTCAGGGACAGGGCCTTGAGGTGGTCCAGGCTGCTGGACACAGCTCCAAGATGGATCTACCAAGGGGCTCTCTTGTGGTGGAGAGCATAAAGGATGAAAAGGCTGCAGGCCTCTGGACAGGCCCGCCCCAGACTCTAAAACTCAGGGAGCGAAGAGCAGGAGAGGCCCAAAGCAGGGTCACCCCGGTACGGCCTGTAGCAGGGCTCACAAACCCCCACAGCCTCTTTCCCGGAGGAAGCAAGTGAAGATGAAGAAAATTAGGCAGGCAGCTATCGGGCGGTGCCTGGCTGGCGGCTCATGGCTCACAGTGGAGGATGGACACTGCTGTTATTTTCCCTGCCCTGGTACCTGAGCTGTGCCAGGCACATCAGGACTTGGCGGCAGTTTCACTTTGCTGCTGTCCCGAGCCGAGCTGTTCTCAG
The DNA here is from genome assembly GCF_002776525.5 of Piliocolobus tephrosceles. Classification (NCBI taxonomy): domain Eukaryota; kingdom Metazoa; phylum Chordata; class Mammalia; order Primates; family Cercopithecidae; genus Piliocolobus; species Piliocolobus tephrosceles. Next base: position 160,496,848 of record NC_045439.1, read on the forward strand.
ACTGAGCTCTACTGTCCTGTGCCGGCTGTTCCTAGACCACTGTTCCTGGCCGAGGACTGAGGCAAGGACTTCAGGCCAGGGGGCCAGGCTGGCTTTCCCTGCCTTTCACTTCAGATGGGGGCGGCTGTGGATGAGGATGCCCAGCGGCCGTCGGTTTCTAGCCCTGGGATGATTCTGGCTCCGACACGGAGTGAGGGGATCCCCACGCGCCCCGCATCCAGGGCGCCCCTTTAGCCGCGGCCGGGGCGCAGAGGGGGCTTGGCGGCGCTGTGGCTTCGGTCGGCACCAGGTCCCGCGCAGCCGGGCCCTCCACCCTGAGTGGAGCTGCCCTCCAAGCATCCAGCCCCTGCCAATCACCGCGCCCAACACCAAGTTCCCGGGGCGCCCTGCCTCGGGCCGCCCAGCGCTCGCTCGCCCGCCCGCCCGACTCACCTGCTGAAGACCAGGCAGCCCAGGTGGTTGATCTTGTGGTCGGAGCGGTGGCGGCTGTAGTCCTCCCACAGGTCCCTGAAGGCCGTGATCGCCAGGATGAAGAGCACCGGGGCCAGCGCCAGGCCGGGCTGGAAGGCGTTCACCGCCGGCACGAAGTTGAGCAGCGCGATGAAGACAAAGTACACGTTGGCCGGGCGGTGGAACTGCTCGAACAGGTTCTTGGGCAGGAAGGACAGCAGCGTGTACTTGGTGGTCTTGAGCCGGTTGTCGGCCAGGTGCTGGGCGCACCCGCGCCGCCGCCGCCGCTCGCCCTTGGCCGCGCCAGCCGCAGGGTCCTCGGCGCCCGGGGGCGGCAGCAGGTTGGAGCGCACGGTGCGCGTCCTGCCCTCCCGGCGCCGCCGCCGTCCCGGAGGCCCGGGCTCCGCGGTCCCCGCCGGTTCCCGCTCCATGGCCGCGTGTCGCCGCGCCCGGCTCCTCCGCCGCTCACGCCCGCCTGCGCCGGCCTCTTAGGTGATCATCACTCGCTGCCCGGGCGCGGCGGTGCGGGCTCCCCGCCTGCGGGACGCACGGAGACCGCGGTCAGCGCGCCCGGCCCGCGCCCAGCCCCGTCCACTCCCGTCCAGCCCCGCCGCCCGGCCGCAGTCCCCAGGGCGCAGGCTGGGCGGGTGCCGCACAGAGCCCCCTTGTCGCGCCGCCCGCCCCCGGCCCGGGTCGTTTCCGCCGCGGTGGCCACGGCCCCGCCCTCGCTCCGCGCCCGGACTGGGCCACGCCGGATAGCGGGAAACAAAAAAAGCCCGAGCTGGAAACTTCAGAGAGGTTTAGTTTCGTTTCCCAGAAGCATCAGTCCGGTCCCAAAACACTGCAAACGCGCGCTGGCTGCAGTAGGAGAGAGGAAACCGCGAAGCGCGAGAAAAGGTGCCGCCGTCCCCAAGCAGCCCGCGCGCCCTTCCAGGGGCCAGATCTGCTTCATCCTGGACGGCGAAACGACCTGGGAGACCCCGGTTAGGACCCTACTCCGGGGATCAACTGGAATCAAAATCCAAAGGAGCCATGGCATCCCGTGCTGCAATGTTTAAAGTCTTTTTTTACGGAGGACCTCTGCTCCTGGAGAGCCCTGGGAAGGGCGATTCCCCGTTGCCTCTGAGACCTTCTTCCCTACCCCACTGCCCAGCCCCCACCACCACTTTCAGATTCTGTTCTTGGGTGAACTAAACAGTTTCCTTTCCACCATCATCATCACTGTCTTTCCTTCCTCTCCTAAATTCTTTTTCTTTTTTCTGTTCTTTTTTTCGTGGAAAGGAGAACTATATCGCTATAGCAAAGATAGGATTTGGTTTGCAGGTATTTGAGTCTTTATTTCCCTCCTTGGGAAATCACGAGGACAGAAATGCTCCTTGTGCGCTGTAGCTCTGAGGTGGCTGTCATGGCCCAGACGGCGGGGGAGGCGGGGATGGTTGTGGGGAGAAGAGGGGAGGGTCAGAAGTGTGTCCCAGAAGTGTGGGGCGAAGGGCTTCCCTCCATATCATGGGGCATCTGAGAGGGGGCAGGAGAATAAGCTCGATGTGGAAAAAGGAGCTGGGAGTCCCCCATGGCCGCAGTGAGACCCCACAGATGTCCCACGGCTATGACTGTTTGCCTCCCACTCAAAAAGTACAGAGATGAGAAGCAGTTATTTCTTGCCCAGGAGGCCGTGGCTGGAGGGTTGGCCCTGGTCCCAGGCTCTTCCTAGGGGTGCCTGCTAACAAGGCACTGCCCTGGATGGACTCAAATCACTTAAGTCTTCCCCAGGACCCTGGCTTGGGGAGGCCCTCTTCTCCCGCACCCTGGCTTACCCGGGTCCAGTTAGGACATTCTTACATCTCTACCCAGTTTTGCCACCGTCCACAATGTTCCCCAGTGTTAGAAGGTAGAGTGGTGACAGGTATGAAGAAAATACTCCTGTCCCCCAGTCACAGGGGTGCGCTTTTGAGATGTCGAGGCCCAGATCAGGGAAGAGTTTGGCTAAAGTCTGCATTGTCAGGGAGAGGAGTCAGGTCTCACAATCAGCAGCAACCCAAACGGAGTATCAACTGCGAATGAAGGCCCACAGCAGCCGCATCCTCGCAGCCTCACATCTCATGGCTCCCTGTTTTCCTCTAGCAGCCCACCCGGTGACCCCCGAGGCCTTCAGCCTCCCTGCACTTCCACAGTGGCCTCCTGTCTTCACAAGCATCCCCGTGGACCCTTGGCACAAACCCTCCAGGGGTGTCCCCGCCTCCCAGACTGCTAGCTTCAGGCAGTCCACACTGTTGCCAAAGTAATTACCGCCTCATTCCATTTGCTTATCCTGGAGCTTCCAGGAGTACCCTGGTGCTTACAAAGCCAAATGCTGATTCCTCAGGCAGAGGTCCCTTGAGGCCCTGAGGGGAACTGGCACCAACTTGCTGATTTTCTTTAGCCCCTCCCTGGTTCAGACCCAGCCCCAAGGCGAGAGGTCTCCTTATCCTTCTCAGAACAGTCCTTGCTCATCCCATCCACATTCCACTCTAAGGTTCCAAGATTCTGAGTCACAATGCTCCCCAAGTCTGGAATATTCTTCCACCTGCTCTTCCCCAGTCCAAAGTCAGGATTTCCAGGAGGGCCTAGCTCAGCTGCTCACCTCCGGAAAGGTCTCCACGCTGTGTGATCCAGGGAAACTTGGAGGGGTTTTGAGCTCAGGTGTGTTCTGCCAGCTGGACTCTAAGACCCTGGCCTGCCATGATGAGGACAAGACTCTGATGTGGTCTGGTCAACTCAGGGCTGGCCACCTGCACCGCAGTGCTCTAACAAGGGCTTGCCATAGGCCCTGCGAACCATTGTAACTGTCCTTGTTTGGCAAATACCTACTCATCACCTGCCTTGTGCCCGGCAATGTTCCAGGCACAGGAATTCATCGGAGCGCTAGGGAGGACAAGAGGTTGTCATGGAGCTGCAGCAACCAAACGAGAAACCATGAGACCCCGTGGAGGGCTTAGGGAGGGATGAGGGAGGGCGTTTCCAAAGAAGGGCATTGGAGTTGAAACCTGAGTGGGACAAGATCAGGTGGAAGAAGCTTCCAGACAGAGAGGGAAGCTCTGTCAAAAAGGCCCCAAAGAAGGAGAAATCACCATGTTTAAGAAACAGGTGGGGCCTCTGCTTCACACTCATTCCAAAACCTTCAACCCCACAGCTTCTGCTTTAGGCGATGGGGACACCTGGGAAACATAGCAAGTCTCCGCTCCCCAGAACACTAAGTCCTCACCTGGGAATACCAACACAGATGGCTCAGAAACGGAAGGGACACCTGAGACCAGGGCTGGGAGGGTGGGCTCCTGCTCCTGTCAACAGGGTGGTCCCAGGAGGCTTCCCGGCAACACAGGCGGAGGCCTGGGGACACAAGCTGTGCAGGCATCTAGGGAAGAAATGGTAAGCGCGGGGCGGGGTGGGGGGTGCATTCAGGGATTTCAGGCTCAGCAGGGAAGCCGGGGTGGCTGGAGCTGAGTGGGAGATTGGAGACGTGGCCTCGAGTGGGGTCATGTGGGGCCTTTTGGATCCTGGTGAAGATTTTAGCTTTTGAGCGAGAGGGAAAGCCTTGGGAGGATCTTGAACAGAGGCATCAAGTGGCTTTACCGAGGTTTCCAGAGATCACCCCTGCTGCATTGTAAACAGAATGTAGCAGGCCAGAGCAGAAGAAGGGAGACGTCTTGGCGAGTGGTCACTGCAGTGATCCTGCAAAGGCGCTGAGGCTCAGGCTGGGTGGCCATGGTGGAGGTGGGACGTGGCCTCAGAGCGTGCGGGACATACCGTTGGACTGGTTGTGGGATGTGCAAGAAAGGAGGTGAGGGTGGCCCAGCAGCTAAAAACCCAAGTTTCATCTACTGAGATGGGAAGACAGAGGATGAGGCAGAACTGGATGTGCTCACCAGACCTCAGGAGCAGGAGTCATGCTGGCAGTGGTGCAGGACTCTGACATCAGGGGAGAAGCTTGGCTGGAGATGTCAGTCTGGGGTCAAGAGCAGGTCTGGGTGCAGGAAAGGGTAGCCATGAGGAACAGTGGAGTGGCCAGCGTTTGGGGCTTCACCAGCCTTTGGAAGGAACAAGTCTCTGGATTTGCTCCAAGTGCAATAGGAAGCCAGGGGCTGCCCCAAGCAGAGAGGCATGAGATGACAGGATCTTATATTCTCTTTTAATAGATAGAAAATAGATTCAGAGCATAGCTGGAGCAGGAGAGGTGTAAATTAAGAAGTGGCTTAGACCTGGCATTGGATAGACACACATAGACAAATTGGAAGTATGTCTTCCAAGCAGAGCTAATGTGACTGTCCAATAGGTTGGATGTTTCAGTGAGGAAAATAAATGAACAGGTTTAAGGAGAAAATGCAAGCTCAGCATAAGCCATGTTAAGTGTGAGACAGCAAGTGGGCAGTGGCCTATTGAAGACCAGACATGACAGCAAAGGTCTGCACTGGTGACACAGCTGTGGGAGATGCTGGGAGACACCTGTGGTTTAGAGCTATGTGATGAGATTGCACCTATATGCACCAGATGCACACAGGGCATGAAGACAGCACAGAGAAGAGACTCTGGGTGTTACTTTCCAACTAAGAATTGAATGAGACAATCATCAAGATTGTTTCCAGTTTTCAGGTACCAAGAATCAGTACCTCTAATGGCTGGTGAAATAAGTAATTATGGAATAAGTAAGAATTACAATCTAAAACATTTTAACCTGACAGCATTGTTTAATATTTACTCTAGTGATTGCCCTTGCCCTTACAAATAGGCATAACAGATTCTGACATTTAAAAATTTTTTATTTTAAATGTTTTTAATTTTTTGGCTGGGCATGGTGGTTCATTCCAGCAATCCCAGCACTTTGGGAGGCCGAGGTGAGCTGGATCACTTGAGGTCAGGAGTTCAAGACCAGCCTGGCCAACATGGTGAAACCTTGTCTCTACTAAAAATACAAAAATGAGCCTGGCATGGTGATGCACACCTGTAATTCCAGTCACTTGGGAGGCCTAGGAAGGAGAATTGCTTGAACCTGGGAGGTGAAGGTTGCAGTGAGCCTAGATTGCGCCATTGCACTCCAGCCTGGGTGAGAGAGCAAGACTTCATCTCAAAAATAAATAAATAAATAATTTTTATTTTTAATTTTTAGAAAGAGACAGGGTCCCCCTATGTTGCCCAGGGTGGCCTCAAACTCCTGGGTTCAAGCAATCCTCCTGCCTGGTCCAGCCAGATTCTGAAATTTGTAATATGAAAAAGCAGGCACAGATGCTATCTATTAATTAATATGAGCTCTGCATCATTCAAAAAGTTCCAAAATATAGAACTGTGAAATTTTAGATAAAAGTAATTGACTAATGATTGAATAAGCTGAATCTATGATTATGTACATAATCCTAGAAATACAAAATTCTGGCCGGGCACAGTGACTCAGGCCTGTAATCCCAGCAGTTTGGGAGGTTGAGACAGGCGGATCACCTGAGGTCGGGAGTTCAGACTTGCCTGACCAACACGGAGAAACCCCATCTCCACTAAAAATACAAAATTAGCCGGGTGTGGTGGCGCATGCCTGTAATCCCAGCTACTCGGGAGGCTAAGGCAAGAGAATCGCTTGAACCAGGGAGGTGGAGGTTGCGGTAAGCCAAGGTTCACCATTGCACTCTTGCACTCCAGCCTGGGCAACAAGAGTGAAACTCCGTCAAAAAAAAAAAAAAAATCTAGAGAGATAAGCAAAGATTTATATATTTTATTTTTAAGCTTTTCCTTATCCCGCATACCATCATTTCTCAGGAATTCATATTTTGAAATGCCTGCCTGAGATAATTTGTTCTTCCTTTTTCCAAACTAAATTTCCTTTAAAAAGACACAATATTTTCCAGCTGCATCCATGTCCCTACAAAGGACACGAACTCTTTTCTTTTTTATGGCTGCATAGTATTCCATGGTGTATATGGAACCATCATTCTCAGCAAACTGTCACAAGAACAGAAAACCAAACACCGCATGTTCTCACTCATAGGTGGGAATTGAACAATGAGTTCACTTGGACACAGGAAGGGGAACATCACACACCAGGGCCTATTGTGGGGAGGGGGGAGGGAGGAGGGATAGCATTAGGAGATATACCTAATGTAAATGACTAGGTAATGGGTGCAGCACACCAACATGGCACATGTATACATATGTAACAAACCTGAACATTGTGCACATGTACCCTAGAACTTAAAGTATAATAAAAAACAAACAAACAAAAACACGACGTTTCAAAAAGATAAATGTACAGTTGTGCTGGGGAACTGGGGAAGAGCACCTTCAGAAGAGGAAAAGATATCTCAGAAGATATTGAGGGATATCAGGAATATGTAAAACTGATGAACGCATTCGCGGGAAAGTCTAACACATAGAAGAAAATGTATCGTCAGCGCGCGGTGGCCCACGCCTGTAATCCCCGCACTTTGGGAGGCCGAGGTGGGCGAATCACAAGGTCAGGAGTTTCAGACCAACCTGGCCAACATGTTGAAACCCCGTCTCTACTAAAAATACAAAAACTTAGCTGGGTATGGTGGCGGGCGTCTGCAATCCCAGGTACTCGGGAGGCTGAGGCAGCAGAACCTCTTGAGCCCAGGAGGCGGAGGTTGCAGTGAGCTGAGATCGCCCCACTGCACTCCAGCCCGGGAGACAGTGCGAGACTCTGCCTCAAAAAGAAAAAAAGAAAAAGAAAAAAGAAAACACAGAGTTAAGTAGACAAGGATGCTTTTTTTTTAAAAAGTGAGTTTTTCCAGTAGATCCTTTGAGAAGGCTCAAAATCAGAGAAAGCAGGCCATTCTAGGATGAGGCGCAGTTGGGAGAAGAGCGAGGCCGCTATGTTGCTACATCCCGGATGCCACTCCAAGTCCCACGCTGGTCATTTCAAGTAGTTGCTCTTAAGACCGGCCGCTCCTTAAGGTTACCTGATGAGCTTCTAATGCCCAAGCAGTGCCCAAGCCTCGCTCCAGACTCAGTACACATGGGGACCTGGCCCCAGCACCCAGAGTTTTTAAAAGCTTCTTGCGTGATTCCAATTGCAGCCGGGTTTAAGGACCTCTGGTCTCTATCTGCCATGATACGCATGAATCTATATTATAGTCAAGAGTCACTGGATTGTTTCAGAACAACTGGTAGCATGAAAGAGAAAAGCAAACTTCACCCAAGTGAATTCCCCCTCTCTGAGAAAAAAGAGCCAATGCAGAACAGCGACAGTAACATTAGAAATCACTATTATTGTCCTTAGATATCCAGCAGACCAGCCCATCCATAAAATTGCCATGGAAAAGAAGTAAATGAGGAACAGCCAAAAAGTCTTGGAAGTAGAAAGCACAGCAGGTAACAAATTAAAACACACACACACACACACACACAAAGTGGCAACATTAACAATCTAGATGATCATATTGGGGAATTCTTTCAGAATATAGGGCATAAAATAAGGAAACGAAAATATATAGAAGAGACTGGCAAAAATGAAAGGGTGGATCCAGAAAAATCCCTCTCGCTGTTGCCTGTGCTAATAGCAGACCAAGAAAACTGGGATAACCCTTCAGGAGACATCTAGGAAAGATGGACAAAATGCTTACAAAAAATATATTTTAAAGCCACGGGGAACTAACAGGGCAACTAAGACCCGGCAGAAGGAAGACACCAGAGAGCGGAGCCCAGCTGGGGTTGCAACTCTCCAGGCACCTCTCCCTACGCCACCCACCCAGGGCTCCACATCCACTTCCAGGGAAGCAAAGACTCAGAGAGACAACACTCGTGCTTGTGTGCTGAAAGAAAAAGCATTTACCTTGATATCACGATCATGTATTTATATAATAAACAACATATAAATTAATAAGGAATAAGCACATATTTTGAATAGATTAACAATCTCCAGAAGTTCTTGAACGGGTCCTCAGAATCTCATCCTCCAAAACCACGCAGTGAAGAACATTTGACAAAGTTTACAAAATGGTTTATTCCTCAATTTTATTTATAATGCAGTACAGAAAGATAATGAAACCCTCTCATTGATTCTGCAAGGTTAGCAAAACCTGCTATTAAAACTAGATAGCATAATTGCATAATTGCAAGGGAAAATAGTTTATTTGTAGTTTTCTTTTTTTTTTCTATAGCAATATTTATAGGTATAAAGGCAAAATCTATCACTATTTGCAACTTTGTGAGTTTTTTTTTGTTTTTTGTTTTTTGTTTTTGAGACAAGATCTAGCTTTGTCCCCCAGGCTGGAGTGCAGTGGAGCAATTACAGCTCACTGCAGCCTCGACCTTGTGGGCTCAAGTGGTTCTCCCACCTCAGCCCTCCAAGTAGCTGGGACTACAGGCATGCCACCACACCCAGGTAATAAACTGTGGTTTTTATCAGGGAAGTGGTTAGTAATGAGGCTAACTATATGATAAAGATGTACAAATCAACAAGTTACTTCCATGCAAGCAATAGGCAATTAGAAAATGCAATAAATGAACAAAATGGTCTCTTTTTTAGAATAAAATATTTAAGGAAAAATAACAAAAACCAGTTCAAGATGTTTGCAAATAATTAAAGCAAACAGCAGCAGTAATATTTGGCCTGTGTAGCACATGTAACACCAGCCAGGCATGTGCTTCTCATTTTATAGTCATTTTCTCCACCCTCCTGGCCATTCGTTGAGGCAGAAGAATATTTATCCCAATATTATAGATGAGAAGTATGTTGTCACATGACTAGTCAACTTAAAATTTTACTGAATGTGATAAAAATCTCAATAGCATCTATAAAATATGCCATGTCCCTAAATGGAACTCTGAAAGTAACCAGTTCATTTTATACATTTTCCAAACTAATATTCCAGCTGGATTTATTTTTTCAACTCAAGAAATTAACTATAAAATAGCTGTATTAGAATTCTCCAGAAAAACAGAAAGTAGATATTAACAGACAGAAAGATAGAAATAATAGATAGATAGATAGATAGATAGATAGATAGATAGATAGAAGGATAGACAGATGATGGATGGATAGATAGAAATGATAGGTAGATGGATGGATAGATTGATAGATAGATAGATAGATAGATAGATAGATAGATAGAGATAGATATTTAAATGGATATGATAGATGATGGATGGATGATAGAGACGATAGATTAAATAGATAACAGATAGATAAATGATAGGCAGATAGATGATTGATGGATAGAGATGATAGGTAGATGGATGGATAGATTAGATAGATAGATAGATAGATAGATAGATAGATAGATATTTAAGTGTATGGATAGATATGATAGATGATGGATGGATGATAGAGACAATAGATGATAGATTAGGTAGATAGATAACAGATAAATAGATAAATGATAGGTAGATACAGGATAGATAGATAGATACATAGATACATAGAATAGATAGGTAGATGATGATGGATAGAGATGATAGATGGATAGATGGATGGATAGATGGATGGATGGATGAGAGGGGACTGACTGTGGGAACTGGCTACAAGGATTATGGAGACTGAGAAGTCCCATGATGTGCCCTCTGGAGAATAAAGGGAGCCGGCGGTGTGGCTCAGTCCAAGTACTAAGGTCTGAGAGCCAGGGAAGCCGAAGGTGTAGCTCTCAGCCCGAGGTCAAAGGCCTGAGAACCCGGTGGGCCAATGCTGTAAGTCTTGGTGTGTGAAGGCTGGAGAATCTGGAGTGCTGATGTCCAAGGCAGGAGAAGATGGATGGCCCACTCCAGAAAAGAAGGTGATTCGCCTTTCCTCTGCCTTCTTGTTCTATCCAGGCCCTCGGCTGATTGGATGGTGCCTGCCCACATCAGATGAGGGCAGATCTTCCATGCTCAGTCTGTTGATTCAAATGCTAGTCTCTTCTGGAAACACCCTCACCAAACAGACCCAGAAATTGCATGAGCATCATGGTTCATGCCTGTAATCCCAGCACTTTGGGAGGTCAAGGCAGGAGGATGGCTTGAGCCCAGGAGTTTGAGACCAGCCTGGACATTTTAGCGAGATCCATCTTCGCAAAAAGTAAAAAAATTAGCCAGGTGTGGTAGCATGCACCTGTGGTCCAGGCTACTCAGGAGGCTGAAGAAGGAGGATCACTTGAGCTCAGGAATTTGAGGTCATAGTGAGGCATGGTTGCACCACTGCACTCGAGCCCGAGTGACAGAGTGAGACCTTATCTCAAAAATCGTAAAACATAACATATAAAAATAAAATAGAAATAATGCCTTTCCAGCTATCCAGATATCCCTTAATCTAGTCAAATTAACATTTAAAATTAATCTTCACAAATCTACCCCTTGTCAGTTTAGCACCCATATGCATTTCCTTAACTCATCCCTTCTCCAGAAGAGGTAGAGTCCTTGAATAATGTTTACTCTTCTCCTGATAACCATGTATGTATGTATGTATGTACGTATGCATGTACATTTATAGAAACAGGGTCTCACTATGTTGCCCATGCTGGTCTTGAAATCCTGGGCTCAAGAGATCTTCCTGTCTCAGGCTCCTAAAGTGCTGGGATTACAGGCATGAGCCATTGGGCCCAGTCAATAACCCATAATTTAAATAGTATTATGTAAAATTAGCAATACTTAAATATTGATATAAAGTCAAAATATTTTTTCTTAATAGAGATAGGGGTCTCTCTAGGTTGCCCAGGCTGGTTTCAAACTCCTGACCCCAAGCCATTTGCCTGCCTCCATCTCCCAACGTGTTAGGATTACAGATGTGAGTCAAGGCACCTGGCTCAATACATCTTATAGTTACATGATAAGGGAATAAGAGAGGAAAGAAAGCAAAGATATGTCATTTGCTTGATGTATTTATATATACACACAAAAATGTTCTTTTTTTTTTGAGACAGGGACTCACACTGATGCCCAGGCTGGTGTGCAGTGTCGTGATCTCCGCTCACTGCAGTCTTGACTTCCTGGGCTTAGTACAGATGGTGTCTCACTATGTTGTGTTATACACGACAACATGGAGAAATCTTGGAAACATGTTGGATGTAGGTCCCAGATGACCACATGCAGTACAATACTATTTTTGCAGAGCACTACTGAAGGGGTGGCCTGCCCCTCCACACCTGTGGGCATTTCTCGTTAGGTGGAACGAGAGACTTGAGAAAAGAAATGAGACACAGAGACAAAGTATAGAGAAAGAAAAAGTGGGCCCAGGGGACCCGCACACAGCATACAGAGGACCCACGCAGGCACCGGTGTCTGAGTTCCCTTAGCATTTACTGATAATTATCTTTACCATCTTAAAGATAAGGGAGTGGCAGGACAATAGGATCATTTTAGGGAGAAAATTAGCAGTAAGACATATGGATAAAGATCTATGTGACATGAGTAAGTTCAAAGGAAAATGCTGTGCCTTGATACGCATATGCAAACATCTCCATAAACCTCTTAGCAGCATTGCAAGCAAGTCCCACCTTATGCCGTAAGGTGGTTTTCTCCAAGCTCAGTAAACAGAGCATACAATCGGGTTTTACACCGAGATGTTCCATTGCCCAGGGACCGGCAGGATTTTTAACCAGCAAGCTGCCTTCAGGCACTTGTTTAACAAAGACACATCCTGCACGGCCCAAAATCCATTAAACCTTGAGTCACCACAGCACGTGTCTCTTGCAAGGACAAGGTTGGGGGTAGGGTCACAGATTAACAGCATCTCAAATACAGAACAAAATGGAGTCTCTTATGTCTACTTCTTTCTATATAGACACAGTAACAGGCTGATCTCTCTTTTCCCCACACACTACTACTACTAGCAATATGAAGCACAATATTGTTAAGCATACTTATGTATGTGATAAAGTAGTTTCTTGTAAAACTAAACATGTGCTTACTGTACAACTCTGCAATTGTACTTGTAGGCATTCATCCTAGAGAAATTAAAACACATTCACACAAAACTTGTAGGTAAATGTTTATAGCAGCTCTATTCATAATAGTCAGAAACTGGAAACAAGTTAAATGCCTCCAACAGGTGAAAGGATAAAAAATTATGGTGCATCCACACTGTGGAATTAACTACTCAACAATAAAAAGACATGGTCTATTGAGGCACACAACTTGGATGGATCTTGAGAGACTTGTGCTGAGTGAAGAAAGGCAATCTCTAAAGTCTGCATATCAGGCCGGGCGCGGTGGCTCAAGCCTGTAATCCCAGCACTTTGGGAGGCTGAGACGGGCGGATCACAAGGTCAGGAGATCGAGACCATCCTGGCTACCACGGTGAAACCCTGTCTCTACTAAAAATACAAAAAACTAGCCGGGCGAGGTGGCGGGCACCTGTAGTCCCAGCTACTCCGGAGGCTGAGGCAGGAGAATGGCGTAAACCCGGGAGGCGGAGCTTGCAGTGAGCTGAGATCTGGCCACTGCACTCCAGCCTGGGCGACAGAGCAAGACTCCGTCTCAAAAAAAAAAAAAAAAAAGTCTGCATATCATACAATTCCATTAATGTACCATTCTTTCTATTTTCTGTTTTTTTGAGACAGGGTTTCGCTCTGTCACATGGAGGGGAGTGTAGTGGAGTGACCTCAGCTCACTGCAGCCTCAACTTCCTGGGCTCAAGTGAGCCTCCCGCCTCAGGCTCCCAAGTAACTGGGACTACAGATACAAACCACCACGCCCCGCTAATTTTTGTATTTTTTGTAGAGACAGGATCTTGCCATGTTGCCCAGGCTTTTCTCAAACTCCTGGGCTCAAGTGATCTGCCTGCCTCGACCTCTCAAAGTGCTGGGATTACAGGCATGAGCCACGGTGCCTGGCCTAATGTAGCATTCTTGAAACAGCAAAACAACAGAGATGGAGGGTAAATTAGTTGGTGGTGCCAATTTTCACAAAGCGGGGAGAGAGGGAGATGGCTGTGGATATAAAGGGTGGTGGAAAAGATCCCTATATGGACTCCTGTATTGAATCTGAGTGGAGTTCACAGGAAAAATTGCATAGAACTAAATATACCTACACACACAGTACATGGTGAAACCTAAGTAAAGTTGATTATTTTATTAATTTTAATAATTAACAAATTTTGATATAAAATATATTATTTAACTATAATTATTTAAATATATTAACATTTAGCATATTGTAAATATTATTTGAAAAATCACTGATTATTTTAATTAATTTTGTTAATGTTAATTTTCTCATTGTAATATATTTGCATAGTCATTTGCTTTACAACTAGCATATATCTAACATATATATGTTATATGTATATAGATATAGATATATGTATATGTACACACATATATATTATATGTATATTTATATATACATATATCTAACATATAATAATGTTTGTATTCCAAATGATGTATCTTAAAGGTGGGCCGCACACACACACATACACCCACACACACACACAGAAACAATGTAAATTCCACTATCAAAATATAATCATGAGAGAGAGCGATCTACTCTGTCAATTAAAGACATTATTTCTGGTGGCTTTCAGGCAGGAATGCACACCGGGGACAAAAAGAAGAACTCAGCAACATTTCTGTGTGTATGGAAATTTAGTTTGTGATGAAAAGTGGAGTTTGAAATCAATGGAGTGAAGAAAGCACTGTATAGTATATGGCATTGAAAATATGGACAATTTGGGTGGAAAAGTCAAATCCTTATTTCACATTACAAACTAAAATACAACCTAGGGGGTTTATTATGAAAACATTTTAACAAGGGGAACTACCAGAGAAGTACGTGTTATATTTGTGTTAGAGGAGGAAGATTTTTCTAAAAAAGGACAAAACCCAGAAGCCACAAACAGCAAAATGAACGACATAAAAACGTCCTATTTCCGTGGCATGAAAGCCTAACATATTATCATATTAAAGGTAAATGACATTTGAAAATTCTTTTTGCTTTTATTTCTTCTTCTTCTTCTTTTTTTTTTTGAGGCAGGATCCTGCTCTGTTGCCCAGGCCAGGGTGCAGTAGTGTAATCTCAGCTCATGGCAGCCTCAACCTCCTGGGTTCAACTGATCCTCCCAACTCAGGCTTCTGAGTAGCTGGAATTACAGGGGCACACCATCATGCCTGGCTAATTCCTGCGTGAAAGCCATCAGAAGTAATATCTTTAATTGACAGAGTAGATCTCTCTCTCTCATGATTATATTTTGATAGTGGAATTTAAATTGTTTCTGTGTGTGTGTGCGCGCAGCCCACCTTTAAGATACATCATTTGGAATACAAACATTATATGTTAGATGTATGCTAGTTATAAAGCATATGAATATACAAATATATTACAATGAGAAAATTAATATTAATAAAATTAATAAATTAAAATAATCCTGATTTTTCAAATAATATTTATAATATACTAAATGTTGATATATTTAAATAATTATAGTCAAATAACATTTTATATCAAATTTATTTAAAATATAAATATATAATTAAATAGTAATTAATCATTAAAATTAATAAAATAACTTAGATTTCACCATTTACTATGTATGTATGTATATTTAGTTCTATGTAATTTTTCCTGTGAACACCACTCAGATTCAATACAGGAGTCCATCATAGGGATCTCTTCTAGTTTTTTTAGTACAGACAGGATCTCACTATGTTGCCCCAGCTGGTCTTGAACTCCTGGGCTCAAACAATCCTCTCCCCTCCGTCTCCCACAGTGTTGGGATTATGGGCGTTTGCCACCTCACCTGGCCACAACATTTTAACAGAGAAAAGATAAGTCCATACTATGTGTCCATTAAAATAATATTATTTTTAAACATAATTGGCGGGCCGGGCGCGGTGGCTCAAGCCTGTAATCCCAGCACTTTGGGAGGCCGAGACGGGCGAATCATGAGGTCAGGAGATCGAGACCATCCTGGCTAACACGGTGAAACCCCGTCTCTCCTAAAAAATACAAAAACCTAGCCAGGCGAGGTGGCGGCGCCTGTAGTCCCAGCTACTCGGGAGGCTGAGGCAGGAGAATGGCATGAACCTGGGGGGCGGAGCTTGCAGTGAGCTGAGATCCGGCCACAGCACTCCAGCCTGGGTGACAGAGCAAGACTCCGTCTCAAAAAATAAAAATAAAAAATAATTGGCACATAATTGTACATGTTTATGGGGAACAGAAAAATGAGGTAGAATGGAATGTGCTGGCAAAGAAAGATGTCCACACATTCCTGAGTGAAGAAAGGAAGCTGGAAAAGGATAGGTGTGGTCACATGTTAGGCGCCATTTGTGGGATATGAACCAAGTGTGTAGAATACACTCCTATATCGTTCACCACGGCTGCTGTACAAAGCACCACCTAGATGGCATGAACAGAAACGAGGTGTCTCACAGGCCTGGAGGCCGAAAGTCTGAAATCCAGGCTCCAGCAGAGTTAGCTGGTTCTGAGTACCGGGAGGGAGACTATTCTTGGTCTCCCCCCTGGCTTCTGTGGTTTGCTGCTCATTTTTGGCACTTCTTGTCTTGCAGAGACACCACTGCAATATCTTCCCCCATGGTCACATGGCATTCTCTGTGTGTGTGTGTGTGTGTGTGTGTGTGCATGTATGTGTCCACATTCCCCTTTGTGTAAGGACACCAGTCACACTGGATTAGGGCCCACCTGCTCCAGCATGACCTCATTGTAACTTAATGAATTACATCTGCAACAGCCCTATTTCCAAATAAAGTCACATTCTGAGATACTTGGGTTTAGGACTTCAACATATAAATTTGGGAAGGACATAGCTGAATCCATAGTAATCCCTAAGAAGCAAGACTGATTAAGTCATTTGTTGAGTCAGTGTTGCTATGACCAGCTGCAGGAGGACAAGGAAGAAAAAAGGGACATTCAATTTTATCCTATTGAATAATCAAATCATATTTGGACAAATAATATATTATTAGATGTATAAGATAGATGGAGACGGAGAAAGAGGGCAATAGCGAGAGAGCGATGTGCTATTATATTTTACTGAAGAAGGAATTAAGAAAGGAAAGTGATTACTGCTGAGAAGAGAGAAGATCCACTGTCCCGAGAAGGCCTGAGTCCTCTCACGATTGTTCTAAACCTCAACTCGTTCATGAAAATAAACATTTCACAAAGGGAATACCATGAAGCGCCCACTATGTGCCATGCTGTGTAATAACCACCAGGAGTGCAAGGATGTACACAGTCAGTGCTACTTCAGGTGTGGTCTGCAGACCGCTTGCGACTGCTTGTTAGGAAAGATGCTCTCAGGGAAGGGAGCAAGGAAGCAGTGTGCTCGTTCGCTCTACGTTCTGAGAAGTTCCTTCTCTTGCTGCAGACAAGCAACAAACAGTGGTGGATATGCTGCCTCAGCCGTGCTAAACAGGGCTACGTCTCTGCCCTCTGGAGCCATGTTGAGCGGAGGAGACACATGTATTACGACAAAACATCACCCTCCCCAGCCACATTCAAGTGTTAAGTCTGAAATTTTCCCTTCACACCCTCTGTTGCCCCTCTAGGAGTCAAGAAGCCCATCCCTGTTTTAGAAAGACACAGATGCGTTCTGGGCCGTTGCCCGGGAAGGGGTGTCTACTAGGGCAGTTCTGAGAAGGCTCAGCATCATATCTAAACACAGGAAAGGAATTCCGTCGGAAAGTTCAGGATGACAACTGTGGGCAGCAAGCCAAGGAAAAAGGGCAGAACGCGGAGCAGCACTGGAGGCTCCAGCCAATTCCGGCCTGTCTGCAGGCACTGCCTGCCTCCGCGGCTTTCAGGTGTCGCCCCCAGGAGCTACATAGGGTGAGGCTAGGCAGGCTTTCAGTGCCAGCTGTGGTCTCCTCAACAGCCCACAGGCCAGAGGCCCCGCCCAGGCCACCTCCTCCAGTCCCCCTGCTGTGGGGTGGTCTTGGGTGGTCTCGCTCTCCCTCCCACTGCATTTCCATCTCTGCTGTAATATACCACCTCAGCCCTTCCTTTTTGATTCCCAAGGGCTCTGGAAGTCAGAGAACTGTTAATACTACCCAGAGAGGGCTGGGTGCAGTGGCTCATGCCTGTAATCCCAGCACTTTGGGAGGCCGAGGTGGGTAGATCACGAGGTCAGGAGATCAAGACCATCCTGGGTAAAACCCAGGTGGGTTTAAAAAAACCCTGGTGAAACCTCGTCTCTACTAAAAATACAAAAAATTAGCCGGGCATGGAGGTGGGCGCCTGTAGTCCCAGCTACGAGGCAGGCTGAGACTGGAGAATGGTGTGAACCCGGGAGGCGAAGCTTGAAGTGAGCCAAGATCTCCTACTGCACTCCAGCCTGGGTGACAGAGTGAGACTCCATTTCAAAAATAATAAATAATAAAAAATAATAATAATCTACCCAGAGAGAGGTAGTCGAGAGGCCATCCTTGACTGGGTTGTGAAAGGAGAGTAGGAGCTTGCCACTCAGAAACAAGGAGGAGGTGCAGCAAAGAGAGTGGTGGAAGCAAAGCATAAGATCACCAAGTATTTTCGCAAGAGTTTCACTGTGTCTGGAATTTAGGTGTGGTGAGGAAGAAGCACGGATGGAGGCAGTGGGCCAGGTAAAAGAGGCTCTTGTTTGAGTCATGTCAGTGTGTTAGTTCTGCATCCTAGATGTAGTGAGGCGTTACATGATTCCACCAACTTCCTTTGCTCTTCAGCTACCCAAACATAATTTTACACCTATTTTCTGACAAGTTCTAGATCCTAAATGCTTTCCCCCAACTGGCTGCAGATAATCTAGACATGAAACATGTTTGCTTCATTAGGGGCAGTTAGAATAAAGAGAAATGGCTTCCATACTGCAAAGGCAACTTTGATGCAAATTTGAGCGTGGGTGCCGTGGCTCATGCCTGTAATCCCAACACTCTGGGAGGCTGAGGCAGGAGGATCACTTGAGGCCAGGAATTCAGAACCAGCCTGGGCAACAGAGGGAGAACCTGTATCTACAAAAAATTTTTAAAAACAAAGAGACTAGCTAGGCATGGTGGCACACATCTGTAGTCCAGCTTCTTAGGCTGAGGCAGGAGAATTGCCTGAGCCCAGGAGTTGCAGGCTGCAGTGAGCTATGATTATTCCACTGCACTCCAGCCTGGGAAACAGAGCAAGAGTCTGTCTCTATAAGAAAAAAGTAACTTCGAGTAAAAGTAATGCACATATATTATTTACTTCAGCTACTCATGTAGAAAACTGAATATTTCATGTTCTTTTTCTTTTGTCCGTAGTTACGATCTTCTGGCTTGGTTGAAACTTTAACTTTTTTTTTTTGAAATAAAACTTGGGTTACAATGGATTATAAATCATTCTACTATAAAGATGCATGCACACATATGTTTACTGCAACACTATTTACAATAGCAAAGACATGGAACCAACCCAAATGCCCATTAATGATAGACTGGATAAAGAAAATGTGACACATATACACCATGGAATACTATGCAGTCATAAAAACGAATGAGTTCATGTCCTTTACAGGAACATGGATAAAGCTGGAAACCATCATTCTCAGCAAACTAACACAGGAACAGAAAACCAAACACCACATGTTCTCACTCATGAATGGGAGTTGAACAATGAGAATACATGGACACAGGGAGGGAACATCATACACCAGGCCCTGTTGTGGGGTGGGGGTCAAGGGGAGGGAGGGTATTAGGATGAATGCCTAATGCATGCAGGGCTTGAAACCTAGATGATGGGTTGATAGGTGCAGCAAACCACTATGGCACATGTTCATCTATGTAACAAACCTGCACATTCTGCACATGTATCTCAGAACTTAAAAAAAAAAAAAGAACCTTAGGTTATATTTTCCAGTGGAATTGAGAGGGCTTTTTTTGTTTTTTGTTTGTTTGTTTGTTTTTTGAGACAGAGTCTTGCTCAGTCACCCAGGCTGGAGTGCAATGGCGCGATCTCAGCTCACTGCAACCTCTACCTCCTGGGTTCAAGCAATTCTCCTGCCTCAGTTTCCCAAGTAGCTGAGATTACAGGCAGAATTGAGAGTTTCAGTTAAAAAAAAGTGAAAGTTTAGATTTAGCATTTTTATTATTAGAATGATGACTCTGGTAAGTGCAATAATTAATAAGCTCCAAGGAAATGAGAGGGCTGCAGAAGACAAAAATATAAAAAACATAGGTACAGACTGGAGTAAATCATGCGTTTTTAAACTGTTTCTTTTATTAAAATTACACATCTATTTCTCAGCTGTGTCTGCCAAATGCATTTAGATCCCAGCATCCAGGGACTCTGCTGGCGTGGCGGAAGGTAGTGTAGCAGCACTGTCAGCAGAAGACCTTTCCATGGCTCTGCTTTCCTCAAAATGAATTTTTTGAAAACCAAGCTACTTAAAAATCTGTTTCCTTACTTTATATTTGTTGAAGTGTTTTTTTGTTTGTTCTAAAAGTTGGACAACATGTTGTAAAATATAACCAGTATATGATGATGCTTGTAAATCATTAAAGTATAAATTTAAAAAGAAAATGAAACTCTTGGCAATTTACTTTCATTTCTTGCCATATGATGGAGTCACTGATATCAGACTAACCTTTCCACCATCAACAACTATAAATATGGGCAAAATAGATGAGGCACTTTGTTTCTTTGAGACAGGGTTTCACTCTGTAACTCGGGCTGGAGTTCAGTGGTTACGATCACAGCTCACTGCAGCCTTGACCTGCGGGGCTCAAGTGATCCTCCCACTTCAGCTTCCAGAGTAGCTGGGACTACAGGTATGTGCTGCATACCCACCTAATTTATTTATTTACTTTATAGAGACGAGTTCTCACTATGCTGTCCAGGCTGGTTTCCTGGCTCAAGCAGTCCTCCTGTCTCAGCCTCCCAAAGTGCTGGGATTACAGGCATGAGCCATGGTGACCAGCCAAGGCAATTGTTTCTGAGCACCGGGCAACAACAAGATTGAACTGTGATCCCTGAAAGAGGAGGAAAGTATAGGGTGGGTACCAAAATTGCCTCTGTTTGCCACCTGAGGGCATTTTCCAAACTGCAGCTGGAGATGAGAGGAAGTAGAATCCACCCAGAGCATGATCTATGGTCTCACTGCATGATAGAGGCCTTGCTTGGAGCTCAGGGTGGCTTAGGCAGCTGCAATTTGCAGGACAGGGTATCAGAAATGATGGGGAACTGCACAGAGGAGTTTAAAAGTCTGCACAGTGTCCACTTAAGTGGCTAGATGCTAAGCTATGCTTATGTATAGGTCAATTGCAAGACCTGGCAGTGAGCAGTTGCTAGATTGAGCGGAAATTCCAGAGACTGTGTAGTGCTTGGAACGCTGGGAGACACAGGAGTTCTGCCTTGCCAGAAACAGAATGTTGAACACTCTGAGTATTCACGTGAGACCAGAGCAAGGCCATGCCTGCGCGACAGGATTACCTCAGTCAAAGAGTAAAGGCTACTTGCCAGGGGCGATGGCTCACGCCCGTAATCCCAGCACTTTGGGAGGCCAAGGCAGGGGGATCACCTGAGGTCAGGAGTTCAAGACCAGCCTGGCCAACATGATGAAACCCTGTCTCTACTGAAAATATAAAAATTAGCCAGGCATAGTGGCACGTACCTGTAATCCCAGCTACTTGGAAGGCTGAGGCAGGAGAATCACTTGAACCTGGGAGGCAGAGGTTGCAGTGAGTCAAGATCACGCCACTGCAATCCAACCTGGGCAACAGAGTGAGACTCCGCCTCAAAAAAAAAAAAAAAGAAAGAAAGAAAGAAAGAAAGAGTAAGGGCTACTTTAGACCCACAATATCAATATCAAAGTCCAGAAGCAAGCCTCAGCTGGATCAAGCTGAACCACTGGTACATTAACTGACTGCCAGAATAAAACACACAGATCTAAAAGAAGACCAAAAAGAAAAAGACTCTCAGCAACCTAGCATATACAATAGTCATAATAAATTTTAATATAGGGGACATCAGTGGAAAAAGTAGAAACTGTAAAAAGAACTAAATGGATATTCTAGAACAGTAAAATGTATGAAATGAAGATTTCACTGGATGGACCTAACAGTAGACTGAAGATGATCAAAGCATACTCTGCTTACATTTCATATAGATAAATGCAAATTATCCAATCTTAATATCAGGGAGAAAAAGTATGCAGAGATTCATTGATCTGTAGGATAATATCCAATAGTCTAACATATGGAGAGATGGAGTCTTAGGAGGAGAACAGAAAGAGAATGAGTCAGAAATATGTTTTGAGAAAATAATGGCCAAATATTTCCCAAATTTGGTTAAAATATAAGCTTCTATAAGCCTCCAAGAAGCTCAGAAAACTCCAGGCAGGATAAATAAAACAAAAATACAACTAGGCCCAGTAGAGTCAAATTGCAAAAAATCAAAAGAGAAGAAAATCTTTAAAGTAGCCAGAGAAAACCAGACATGTTACATAGAGAGGAATGATATAGAAACTCAGCTGCTTCTCATCAAAACCCATCAACCCATAATTCTATATCCAGGAAGAAATATCTGTCAAAAATCAATGTGAAATAGGACAGTTTAAGATAAACAAAGCTGAGAGAATTCACCACCAGCTGACCTGAATTAGAGGAGACGCTAAAAGTTCTTCAGGTGAAAAGAAGTGGAGAAAACTGGATATTGTAAATATAAAACAAAAAAAGATACTGTATTATATTTAATTTCTTAATGTCTTTGAAAAGCAAACAATTGTTCAAGCAAAAATTATACTAATCTATTGTGAGGTTTCTAACTTATGCAAATTTAAAATATATGACACTGATAGCAAAAAAGTGGAGGCTGAATGAAATTACTCTCACTACAACACTACAACATACAGTTATTAAAACAATAACAAGTCAACATAGTGGAGACTTCTAATATATTCAACAAATTAGATGTTATGAGCTATTTCTTTGAAAAACAGGGTTTACCAAAACCAGTGCAAGATGAAGAGAAAATATGAATAGCTCTATATCAGTTAAAGATACTAAATTCAAAAAAAAAAAAAAAAAAAAAATCTAAGACCTAGGCCAGGTGCAGTAGCTCATGTCTGTAATTCCAGCAGTTTGGGAGGTCAAGGCTGTAGGATCACTTCAGCCCAGGATTTCAAGATTAGCATGGGAAACATAGTGAGATCTCATCTCTCTTAAAAAAAAAAACTTAGCTGAGCATGGTGGTGAACACTTTTAGTCCCAGCTTCCTGGGAGGCTGAGGCAGGAGGACTGCTTGAGCCTGGGAGGTTGAGGTTGCAGTGAACCATGATTGTGTCACTGCACTCCAGCCTGGGCAACAGACCAAATGTCCATCTCAAATTTAAAATGAATAAAAATAGAAATAAAAACAAAATCAAAGTCATTCCCCTAAAGGAAACTCCAGGCCCAGGTGGTACAACTACACACACATTAGAATGGCTCAAGTGAAAAGGAATGATACCACCAAATATTGGCAAAGAATGTGAAGCAGCTGGAAGTCTCATGCATTGCAGGTGGAAGTGTAAAGCCAGTACTGAGGTGGGAGGCCAGACTTGACTCCAGAGGCGGGGCTCAGACTCAAGACCAGATTGAAGACCAGCCGAGAACAGGCAAGAGGCAAAACCACCTCTCCAAAAGACATGCCCACCAGTGCCATGTCAGTTTACCATTGCTATGGCAACACCCAGATGTTACCACCACTTTCCATGACAATGACCTGACAACCCAGAAGTTACCATCCTTTCTAGAAATTTCTGCATAATCCACCCCTTGGTTTGACTGTGATTAAAAGTGGGTATAGAATGACTGCAGAACCCCCCCGAGCTGTTACTCTGGGCACACTGCCTGTGGTTAGCCCTGCTTCACAAGGAGCAGTACCCCTGCTGCTGCTGTGCACTGTGCTGCCATCGAAGTTGTTGTTTAACACTGCTGGTTCACCCTTGAATTCTTTCCTGGGTGAAGCCAAGAACCCTCCCAGGCTAAGCCCCAATTTGGGGGCTCACCTGTCCGGCATCAGCACAACCACTCTGGAACTGTGTGTGGTAGTTTCTGTTTTTGAGACGGAGTCTCACTCAGTCGCCCAGGCTGGAGTGCAGTGGTCGGATCTCAGCTCACTGCAAGCTCCGCCTCCTGGGTTCACGCCATTCTCCTGCCTCAGCCTCCCAAGTAGCTGGGACTACAAGCGCTCGCCGCCACGCCCGGCTAATTTTTTTGCATTTTTAGTAGAGACAGGGTTTCACCGTGTTAGCCAGGATGGTCTCGATCTCCTGACCTCGTGATCCGCCCGTCTCGGCCTCCCAAAGTGCTGGGATTACAGGCTTGAGCCACCGCACCTGGCTGGTAGTTTCTGTTTTAATGAAATATATTTATCTGTGATCAGCAATTCTAGTCCTAGTCATGTACTCTAGATAAATGAAAATGTATGTACATAAAAGGGTTGTTTATTGCAGCTTTATTCAAAATAGCCAAAAACTAGAAACCACTGCAATGTCTATTGACAAGTGAACAGATAAACAAAATGTGTTATTTCCGTATGATAGACTGTTATTCAATAATATTAAGGATACATTCAAGAACATAGATGAATCACAATGCATTAAGCTGAGTGAAAGAAGCCAGAAATAAAAGACTCCCTAATGTTTGATTCTATTTAGTTGAAGTTCATGGATAGGCAAAACTAACGTAGCTTGGAAAACAGCCTATAATGGTTGCCTCTGGTATTGAGGGGTGGAAGATGATTGGAAAGGGTCCTAAGGAAACTTTGTGAGCTTCTGTAATACTCTGTTAGCTGAATAGCATGCCAGTTACCTGGGTTTTTGCATTTCTTTTTACTTTTGTGGTTACCTTTAAGAAGGAAAGGTGTCAGTGGCTGGGGAAAGCATAAGGGATTTTCTGTAGTGTTGGCAATGCTCTACTTCTTGGCATGACTGTATTTACTTTGTGGTAATCCTTTAACTGTACATTATGATGTGTGCACTTTCTGGAATGCGCAGTATGCTTTTATAGTAAGTCAAAAATCAGAAGCCCTTTGGACGACTTACTGTCCATATATGCTATCCTCCCACAGTGTAGTTACATGTGGCATCTGCACGGTCAGGCTCAGACACTCTTTAGCCACCCCTGAAACCTGTCTTCAATGCTTGATCAAATACTTCCTAATCCTGAGAGCTGTCATGGTTCACTTGAATTCTCTGGCACAGTAGGAATCACTGTGCCTTTCCCAGAAGGAAACTGACCTAATTGGCTTAATGAAACCAAGAATCTCTTATTCAACTGTCTTTTCTTTGGATAACATGGTATTATTTATTTTAATTATGGACTATCACAGGGAAATTGCTGACTTATTCTAGCTCCATTAAGTGGACACACTAAGATGAACCAAAATACATACAAAAAGCTCACAACCAACCCCCATGCCTGCCTCTGCCGCCTGCACTCACTCAGTCTCTGTGGTCCTTGCACCTCACCTTCCCAATTTGCCTCTGCTTCTTGGTTTGGCTATAACAGCCTGCCTAGTGCATGCCTCTGGAGCTCCCAGGTCCTGACCTGAGAGAGTGTGCATGTGGCCGAGCGCTTTCAGAGGGAGCGTGAGGAGCCTGCCCTGCCCTCTCTTGGCCCCTTATTAGGAGACGCCCTTTGGCTGTGATGGATATCCTTACTCTAATGTGGTTGCTGTACGCAGCATATTGGATTCCACCTTATAATAATCTATAGATCTGCGAGTCTGAGCAGTTGATGCCTAACTGCCACTGTCACTGCATTAGGCTGTCAGCTTTCTCAAAGACCTTTCCTAATGCACTGACATTCAAGTCAGTCTGTTTTTATTTTATTTTGTTATTATTTTTTAGAGACAGGGTCTCTCTCACCCCAGCCGGAGTGCAGTGGCATGACCATGGCTCACTCAAGCCTCAAACTCCTGGGCTCAAGCAATCCTTCTGCCTCCCCTCCTGAGTGGCTGGGACCACAAGCACATACCACCATGCTGAACTAATTTTTAAGTTTTTTTGTAGAGACAGGGTCTTATTATGTTGTCCAGGCTGGTCTCAAACTCCTGGTCTCAAGCAATTCTCCTGCCTCAGCCTCCCACAGTGCTGAGATTACTGACATGTACTTTTCTGACACTTCTCCAGTTGTGTTTGGCAGCTTCCTTCTTCCTGACTGACTTATCTTCAGAACCTTCATCACCATCTGGTGTTATGGTCTATATGTTGATACCATTTCTACATCACCCCAGACTATTTGAATATGAGGTCCATGAGAGGGAAAGGATAGAAACTGTGTTGACTTTGTCCACCCCTGTAGCTCCAGAGCCTGCAACAATGCCTGGCGCATAGATTACCCATAAATATTTGAAAAATGAATACATGAGACAATTGGGAAAAGAGAATGAGAAACTGATAAACATTTGGTGTGCACAGAATGCACACATAATAATGATAATAATAACGACAATAATAATAGTAATAATACAGATGCTCCTCAGCTTACGATGCGATTATGTCACAATGAACCGGGGGTCAATGGAAAATATCTTAAGTAGAAAGTGCATGTGATGCATCTGACTTGCTGAATATCCTAGCTCAGCCTAACCCACCTCACCTATGTTCAGAGTGCGTACATTCACCTGCAGTTGGGCAAAGTCATCTCACACAAAGCTTATCTTATAATCAAGTGTTGAATATCTCAGATAATTTATTGAATATGGTTGAAAGTGAAAAACAGAACAGTTGTGTGTGTTCTCCAGCTACTATTTCTTTTCTTTCTTTTTTCTTTTTTTTTGTGAGACAGGGTCTTGCTCTATGGCAGCCTTGACCTCCGAGACTCAAGCTATCTTCCTACCTCAGTTTCCCGAGTAGCTGAGACCACAGGTGCCCGCCGCCACCATGCTTGGCTAATTTTTATATTTTTGGTAGAAATGAGGTTTCATCATGTTGCCCAGGCTGGTCTCGAACTCCTGGCCTCAAGGGATCCACCCCCCTCGGCCTCCCAGACTTGTGGGATTACAGACATGAACCACTATGCCTGGGCTCAAAGTACTGTTGCTATTGAGTGTGTATTGCTTTCACACCACAGTAAGTTTGAAAAGTCTAAGTTAAACCATTATACGTCAGGAACTGTCAGTGTAAAAAAGGTATATGATTTTGAGAAAAAGGGAGGCAGAGGAGTTGGGAAGAGAGGTTATAGGACTGATGAAAGATAGTGAAACCAATGCAGATGTGACAAAACACTGAATCAAAGGGAACAAAGACTGTGGTGGGCAGAAGCCAGGAAGGGACTGGGCCAAGCGAGAGGAAAGGCAAAGGGAGTTCCCTCAGCTCCTCCTCCCGCAGTCAGACCTGTGGGTGCAGGGCAGGACGCTAGGCCCCCTGCCATGCAGAATGCTCTGTGTTGGTCTCCTTTCCTCCTTCCCTGGACTCTGGCGTCTTTGTCAAGTCTGGGATGAAGCGGGTGAGAGGAATGCCTTTTCCTCCTGAGATTCCCTGAGGCCTCTCTTTCTCCACATGAAGTTTCAAAAGTCTATTTTGGGATGCAAAGGCTGAGAACTCCAACACTAGGTCTCCCCTCCTCTCCCAGCCAACATTCGAGAGCTGGTAAGACAAGACCTCAAGTAGCTGCCGAAATGAAATAAGGCCATGGGGAAAGACGGAACGATAAACATGTCGGTTCAGATCAACATGCTGTCTCACCACTTGGGTGTTTGTTCGGAAATGAATGTGTTTGTTCTTCTCTGTCAATCAGGAGCAGCAGGGAACATGGAGGGGTGGAGGGACGGTCAGTGGGTTTGTTTTGAAGAAAAAGGCCAGTGAGAGGGGAAGTCAAGTCACCTCTAGTCAAGTCACCCATGCTTTCTCCCAGGCCCTCATCTCTGTGCCCTTCCCACACAGTCTTGCCCAACCTCCCCATTCTGTGCCAGCAGATCTGGGTGCTTATGCCTGGCTTAGGGAAGTGTCTGCCTGGGAGGAAAGGGTGTGGGGACTTCACTTGTATGCACAGTACAGCAGACTCCACAGAGCCTCTCCAGCCCAGGGTTTTTATCATTATGTTTGTTGACTTATGTAAAAATTGTACTTTGTTGCTTTTTTATTTGCTTAATTGTTACTTGCAGCCATTTTTCCAAATGGCTGTTGTTCTTGAATGTTAGCTGTGCTCACACTTTCCTCATTATTGGTTCCTTAGTGAGCTTTCCTTTTCTTTATCCCTTCCTCCCTCCTTCTCTCTTTTCCTCTCTCCCTCCCTCCTTCCTTCCTTCCCTCCCTCCTTCCTTCCTTCCCTCCCTCCTTCCCTCCTTTCTTTCCTTCATCTTTTAAACAAGATCTTGCTCTGTTGCCCAGGTTGGAATGCAGCAGTAAGTGATCTTGGCTCACTACCGCCTCAACCTCCTGGGCTCAAGAGGTCTTCCTACCTCAGCCTCCTGAATGGCTGAGACCACAAACACTCACCACCATGCTCAGCTATTTTTTTTCTAGTAAGAGGGTCTTGTTCTCTTGTCCAGGCTGGTCTCAAACTCCTGGTCTCAAGCAATTCTCCTACCTTGGCCTCCCAAATTCTCCTGCCTTGGCCTCCCTTCTGGGATTACAGACATGAACCACCGCACCTAGCCTGTCCACTATATTTTTTGTTTTTAAAATATTTATCCTTTCTTTCTTTTTTTTGGCCTCGATGTATAACTGTTATTTTCTAGATTTGATCTGAGATGGAATCATGGCTCTTCTTTGTATTTTGGAATGAAAGAGAGGTGTGAGCCAGGGTAAGATTCTGCAGTAAGAACGTTACTGGGCTGAGGCAAGGATGTGAGACACAGTCCAGTTGCTACTCTGAAACCTGTCCTTGAGGTTGCTGAGGAGTCTGGTGCCATGATTCCACGGAGGGTGGTGTTTACACCCTGGGAGTCCATACGGCTAAACTACAAAAGAAGCATGTGACCCTGGTCTTTGCTTATCATATAACAGCAGAAGTACAATATGGAGAATCTTTCTTTGCAGGCTGTATGGATCTTACCTTTTATGGTAGCTCTGTTGCATTCTCTAGCAAAGTGTTTTCAAAACCTTCTTGACCGGTGACATACTGATAAGCATTTAGATCATACAAGTGGTTTTCTATTACAAACAATATGACCCCAAACACAGATTACACGTATACCTTTGTGCACTGACTGAATTGATATAGGCTAGATTCCTAGAACTGGTGTCTCCGTCAAAGGAAACATGCATTTGAATTTGAATAGATGAAGTCTTTCCAAAATGCTGTGCCACTGCATGGAGTTTGTATCTGCCACTGTATGGAGTGAGCTATTTCCCTACATCCAAACCAGTAAGATAATATCCCTTTGTCTCTTTTGCTCATCTGATGGGGAAAACTGGTACTTCATGGTTCCTAAATAATTTTGAACAGTAGGGGATTTTGACTTTGAAGCTTCCTTCCTTTCCAGAGTTTTCATAATGACAACACGGAAAGTAGACTAAAGGGAAGATATTGAGGGTGGGATGTACATCAGAGAGGGCAAAGGAAGAAACTCATTATCCAGGTAGGAGGAAAAGAGGGCAGGATTTAGCATGTAAGGGAAGATGTAAGAAACTAGTAGGGAGCCATCTCCTTGCCAGTGCATTCTCTCCATGCCCATTATGACTTTTTGCAAGATTTTTGTTGTTGTTGTTGTTTGTTTGTTTTTAGAGATAGGGTCTCTCTCTGATACCCAGGCTGGAGTGCAGAGGCCTGATTCTAGCTCATCAGTCTTGAACTCCTGGGCTCAAGCAAACTCCTGCCTCAGTCTTCCGAGTAGCTGGGACTACATGGACATGCCACCATGGCTTGATAATTTAAAACAATTTGGTTTTTGTATGTTTGTTTGTTTGTTTGTTTTTTAGAGACAGAGTCTCACTACGTGGCTTAGGTTGGTCTCAAACTCCTGGTCTCAAGTGACCCCCAGCCTCAGCCTCCAGAGTAGCTGGGTCTATAGGTGCAAGCCATCATGCTCGGCTTACCTTTTGCAAATATGAGTACAGATGCCCTCCTGAGACTTAGCTGCAGAGTGGAATGCACAGGAAGGAAGACCTAAGGCTTGATCTCTTCCGAGGCATCTAGCCTCTGAGAGATTCACATCAACCACTAAGGTCACCTGCTGCCCCCACAGGCCTGTGGAACTAAGGCAGAATTTACTACGTCACAAGAATCTTTTTTTTTTTTTTTAGACGGAGTCTCGTTCTGTTGCCCAGGCTGGAGGGCAGTGGTGCGATCTCGGCTCACTGCAAGCTCCGCCTCCCGGGTTCACGCCATTCTCCTGCCTCAGGCTCCCAAGTAGCTGGGACTACAGGCACCCACCACCATGGCTAATTTATTGTATTTTTAATAGAGACAGGGTTTCACTGTGTTAGCCAGGATGGTCTTGATTTCCTGACTTCGTGATCCGCCCGCCTTGGCCTCCCAAAGTGCTGGGATTACAGGTGTGAGCCACCGCACCCGACCACTAGAATCTTTTTAAGGTCTCCAAGGCAGAGGAACGTGTGCAGATTCATAAGTTGCCAAGATTTAAGAAAAAAGAAGTTAGTTATGTGGAAAATTCAGATAGGATCCTAAAACTACTACCTTCAATTTACTGCTTTTGAGTTGGGAAAGGAAATAAAGGATTTGGAAGCATTAGGGGGAAGGTGTTTAGGCTAGAATGGAAATGCTTATTCATATTGTTTCTGCATTGGGTGGACCAAGCTATGAGCCACGTTTGTCTTTGCAGGAATAAGAAATCATGAGATGGTCGAATTATGTGGCTGGCATTTCTGCATAACATACCTCCCACTTAATGGGCACATAACAATTTCTCTAACACGTTCTATTTATCAACAAAATCTCATTTAAAAAAAATATTTTATCTTTTTACAGCAGTTTTAGGTTCACAGCAAGATGAGCAGAGGGTCCCCACACAAGCATAGCCTCCCCGGCTGTCCACATTCCCAGCAGAGTGGCACCTTTACGATTGATGAAGTCACACTGATACATCATTGTTACACAGAGACCACAGTTTACATTATGCTTCACTCTTGGTGGTGTATATTGTGTGGGTTTGGACCAATGTATAATGCCCTGTATCCACTGTTGCAGTATTGTACAGAGTAGTTTCACTGCCCTAAAAATCCCGTGCTCCTCCTACGTATCCCTCTCTCTCCTCTAGCCCCCAGGAACCACTGATCGTTTTCCTATCTCCATGGTTTTGCCTTTTCCAGAATGTCGTTCAGCTGGAACCGTACAGCGGGTAGCCTCTTCAGATTGACTTCTTTGACTCTGTGACATGCGTGTCACTTTCCTCCATGTGTTTCCGTGGCTTGATAGCTGATTTCATTTTACTACTGAATAATATTGCATTCTCTGAATGTACCACAGTTTATTTTGCCACCCGCTTGCTGAAAGACATGGTGGTTGCTTCCTAGTTTTGGCAGTTATGAACAAAGCTGCTATAAACATCCCTGTGCAAGTTTTTGTCTGGACACAAAGCTTTTACCCATTTCATGTATTCATTTGCATGGCTGCTGCTTTTTCAGTGCCAGGGGCGAGTGGGTGGGGATTTTGTGGGGGCTGTGTGTTTTGGCTGTGAAAGACATCTAGCAGTCCTAGTAATGCCCTAGCTCCCTGAGCAGTGCTTCCTAAGGGCTCAGAGAGAGAGAGAGAGAGAGAGAGACTTTGGGGCTATTCAGTACTGAAAAGGCAAGAGGTAACTCAAGCTGTAGCAACACATTTCACTGCAGTTGCATGTCAGCAGCCAGGGACGATGCCAGCTGACGTGGATGCAGCCAGGGGACGTCTGAAGAGCAGCTAGGCTCATAAATTTGAAGAGTGGAAAAAAATTGCGATGGCAACAAAATATTTCTCTGTAAAGTAGCCAGGCGTAAGTCTTATACAGCAGTTTAGAAACTCTATTAACACTCCTCAACTAGAATAGGCTGCTGTGAGCTCCTGAAGAGGCACAGGCCACCCTCAGATCTCTCTGTTCATAAAAGATGCCCCGACTTTCTCTCAGGACCCGTCTTCCTGGGGGCAGGGGGCTGGGTGCAGACTTTAACATTTTATGATACTTTTCTTCAAAAGAAATACAAAACTCAAGAGAATAATATAACAACTTCAACATAACCCCTGCCCAGATTCCTCTTTCCTTTTTACAACTGCATTGCACACATAATGTATTCCATCAGTTTCCTGCTGTTTTGACATGTGGGCTGTCCCTGACTGGCCTTTGGCTGCAGTGAGTAGATACCCTTTTGCCTACATGTTTGCACAGTTTTGCAAATGTAGCTTTAAGTTAGATTCCAGGAAGCGTGTTTGCAGGGTCATGAGTAAGCGCATATGCAGTTTTGCTCACCGTTGTGCAGTGCCGCCCTCAATATCTGAGGATGCCTGCTTCTCAGGGCCTCTCAGCATTATTTGTCATTCGTGTTTTGCATTTGTCAACCTGGTGAGAAATGATATCTCAGTTTAGTTTCAATTTGTTTGAGATTGATCATATTTTCATATGGTTAAGGGCTATTTACATCTTTCCCCCTGGGAACTCATTCTTTATTTAGATGTCTTGCCCATCTTTCTATTATTGGTCTTTCATTGCTTCTAAAATTTGAATTTCTACTTTATTTTTAATTTTTTTCTTACTTGTCACTGACTTGAAGCTCATACATTTTGAATTTTGAGTCATAATTAGGAAGTTCGAATTTTGAGCTATATTTAGGGAGATTTTCTTACCCCAGATGATAAAGAAGTTTACTTATATTTTCTTCTAGATTTTAGATAGTCTTAATATTCTACATTTAGATTTTTAAAAATATATTAAATTGGGATAGGGTCTCACTTTATTGCCTAGGCTGGCCTCGAACTCCTGGCCTCATGGGATCCTCCCTTCTCAGCCTCCCAAAGTGCTGGGGTTACAGGCATGAGCCACTGCACTTGGTTTACACTTAGATTTTTGTTACATTTGTAATATACTGTTTTAGTGAGGAGAGTGAGGTATGGATTTAATTTTACTTCTAAATAGCTATCTGTCCCCAAAATATTTATTTGAGGATTCCATCTTTTATTTGCTGACTTAGGGTCTGTATCATTTGCTCTATCTCCAAGGGTACCTGGCTGTATTTCAGGTCTTTACATTCTGTTTCACTGGTCTGCCATCCTTTTCTTTGCTAATAAAATAAATTAGCAAATTTAATTAAGGAAGCTTCAGAGAGAGCTGGTCAGGAGTAGAGAGGAGTAAGCACATTTTTCCGTTCGGGCACTCCTGACTCACTTCAACTCCAGCAGCGCACGGGCTATGCCAACTCTCTGCCTGTGCTTTTAGATCCTGTGGCTGCACAAAAAACTCGGGAATAAAAATGGAGACAGTGAGACTTCAGGCTGAAATTACTAGAAAACCCCAGGAAGTAAAGAAGGAAAAAGAAACCAAGGAACCAGAAAAACCAACAGATGCAGTCAATTAAAACCAAGAGTGACCGGAAGATCCAGCATTTCTTAAAAGAATGGAGATTTCTTGAATGCGAACAGTTGAGGAAGAGGATCGTGAATGGTCCAAGACAATGGCCCAGCGCCTCCAGCAGACAGGCACCACCAGGAGCTGGAAACAATGTCTACAGGTGCTGGAGAGAGCAGGACTCACACTGGGCCACTCATGAGGCCAGCAGTGGGCCAAGGAGCCAGCCCTGGCCCTGTCCTCATGGAGAGGCCCTGCCAGGATTCTGGGATACAGATGGAAGGACAAGGTCTTTTCAGGTCCTCTCAGTGCAGATGTGGTTGTTCCTGCAACTCCTGACACCAGTTCCAGGTCTGTCACCCCACTGCTTTAAGGGGCTGCTGTCAGCCCCCATGCACGATCTCCATGGAGTATCCTCAGACACCCAGATGGGAGTCCTGAAACATGAACCTGAGGGTCAGCCCCCTGCCTATTTCCTCCTGCTGTTTTCCCAGCTGTCCCCAGCCTTGAGCAGCAACAGCCAACTTCTTCTGACTCCACTCCAGATCCTGAACTTGGAGACAATTAGAACCTGGATCTCAATTCTGCCTGAAAGCAAGGCAATAGCACAATCTGTACACTGATGCATGACTCCTCCTCTCCCAGCCCAATGTAATGAGGATAAGATGAGAAATAAACGAATGAGCATAATCTAAAAAAAAAAGAAAGAATTCTATATTTTAATATCTGACAGGGCTAGTCCTTTGTTATTTCTTCCAGAGTTTTTCTGGTGACTTTTACTTGTTTATATTTCCATATGAACATTATGATCAACTTGTACATTCAAGTCTTCTATAATTACTGGGTTGCTTTCTGAAGGCAGAGTGTCTGGAAGGTGCAGAGAGCAGCCTCCTGGGTGTGAGTTAATTTGCATTTATACCTGTCTTCCTTTACCACTGGTCAATAACCTAGGCACAAAGCTAAGTTGAAAAGTACTGCCCTAGATAGCCTTACAATCTAATGAAGAATGAGCACAAAGTACCATAACACAAGGAAGAAACCCTAAGTTCCTAGAGGGCAGGAACCGTTTAGTAGAAAGTGCCTAAACATCTGTGCTGGAGCTGGATTAATTGCCAAGGTCCAGTAAAACGCTGAATTACATTAAATGAATGAGTGTGATCAATGCTAGATTGGAATCCCATTTCAAGGGGGAACAGAAGAAGATGTTCACTTGGAATTCGAAGCTTTTCACAAGGAGGTGGCATTTGCGATTGGCATTGAAGAGTTATCAGATTCTAGTAGCTGCAAGAGGCTGTGTGGAGGAGAAAAAGCCAGACAGGGAATGCCATGTGTGAAGAGCAGAAGGCAAGGAGGCGTGTGGTGGGTTTGTGGGACGGTGATGAGTTTTGGTGCTGGAACAAATGACGTTGGGGTAGAAAAGGGGTGCCGTGGACACCACAGGAAATGAGACTGAAAATGAGGGCTGGACTCAGAAGATGGGAGAACATAAGACATTTGGGATTTTTACAGCTATGGAAATAATGAACCTTTGAAATCTTGGGGCAGGAGGGAGATAAACATTGGTAACGGTTAATGTATATACAAAGGGTTAGGATTAGTTGATTTCAGAGGTAGTAAGTGATTCTTCATCATTTCAGTTAAAAATACGTTAAAAATGTCATCAACTAGTTGGGATCCTTAGAGCCTCATCTCTGTTCTCTCTATGGTACGTGTTCAAAGTAGAAAACCTCACCCTGGTGTTCTTTAAAATAAAGTTAAATGAGTAAATTTGTATCTAGCTTGGATTCTTCATGAAGCACTTCTAGAGAATCGGAGTGTAACACTATCAGAATTTGTGAGCTGATCTAGGTGCACCTAACATAGTTTTGTTATTGTATGAATTCCAAATTCTGTTTTAAGTTATCACATGATAAAAAGTGGCAATCCTTTAAAGGAAAGTCATCTTTTATGCTTTAAAATTCTCAAAGCTTGCCTTCCCCGCTGGCCTCCCCACCAATCCTCACTACCACAAAGGGAATCAATTTTTTATTGTCGTGTAATTAGAGGAAAAAAATGTTCTTAATTTCCTTCTCCCCCAAGAGAAAATATAGTGTCCCAAACCACAAGAGTTTACTGCATTTGACCTTCACATTTTCTATTTATTAATCACAGAGGTATACATTTCACTAAAAACTATAAGCAAATTATTGTTTTACCTATAATTATTTCCCAGGGCAGCTGTGACTAGCTAAGCACTGCATGGAGCTCCTGCTGACTGAGGTGTGCTCTCCATGAGGATGGGACGGGCAAGGAAGAGGGACCTGCTCACTCACTGTGCTCCTGGGCCGTGGGCTTGGAATGGAAGACAGGGTGGGGCAGAGAACAGCTGAAGAAAACAGAAAGATGAAACTTTACAACTAGAAAATTAAAAAAAGTTGCATATTAACTTAAGCACTGGGAATTCAAATCGAAATGATCACAAAGGAGTGTTATTATTTCAAAGTCCACTTGTACATTTACCCTGTATCCTGCAACCTTGCTATGATCACTCACTAGTCTCAGAAGTTTTTTCCCAGTGTGCATACCTTTATTTTATTTTATTGTCTAATTGCATTAGCCGGGACTTCCAGGATGATACAGAAAAGTAGAGGTGAGTGGGGACATCCTTGCTTTTCCTGAACGTAGTGGGAAAGCTTCTCGTTTCTCGCCATTAATATGATGTTACCTGTAGGCTTTTTGTAGATATTGTTTACCAAGTTGAGGAAGTTCCTCTCTATTCCTAGTATGCTGAGGGTTTTTTTAAAATCATGAATGAGTGTTGGATTTTGTCAAATACTTTGTCTGCATCTATAATAAAACCATGAGATTTTTCTTCTTAGCCTGTTAATGTGATGGATTACATTAATTGACTTTTAAATGTTGATGTGGCCTTGCATACCTGGGATAAATCCCACTTGGCTGTGAGATAATTCTTTTTAAACATTGTTGGGGTCAGAGGAATATTATTATCATTGTATTTAATAAACATCATACCAATAGCTCAAGTGAACTATGTAACAGGTGGGAGTGCTACTGAGTCCAACACATGGTAGAGCTGAGAACAAAATAACAGCAAGGAAGCTTCATTCTAAATCACTATCCAAAAGCACATATGTAAGAACGATAGAAATACTGAGAAGTAGTTTCTTCTGGAAAAGACTTTTGAAAAACTTTCCGTATCTGAACTAAAGTTACTTCAACTCTTCTAACAGGGCAGCCTCTCCCAGTCTCACTGCCAGGTGGCAACCACATTCCTGATTTCAAGGCTGCTGGGGTAGGAGTGTTTGGTGACCAGGATGCCCATGGTCTGCAATACTAGAGCCAACCCCAGGTGGCCATCGGGTGTAACACAGGCGACAAACCATGCTAGCACCACTGGGCTCTGTGGTCCAAGGAGAGTTCCTTCTGTGTTCCTTGTAGATTTGCAACGTGAGGGAGGCCCTGCTGCGTCCAGGTCAGACTCACATGGGACCAGGAGGGTGCATCATAAAATTTTTAAAAGAGAAATAAATCACTCAATTTTCCCTGGAATGTCATTAAAATGTGAACTGAGATAACAGCAAAGATGAACTGGAAACAAATTCTTCCACAGTAATCTAATTTTTTAATAATCTCATGCTTTTGCATTTGTGCCAGAAGGAAATAATCTCCTTGATTCTCAGAATCACTGTGCTGTTTCCTTTTCCTCCCTTCCTCCCTCCCTCCTTGTTTTTCTTTGATAAGATCATGTTTTCCAGAGTAGACATTATTTAAATTGACATCTATTTTGTTACAATGATGTTTCCATCTTTCAGTTCCACAGCAGGATAAAAGAATAAAGGGGGTCCTTTGAAGCAACCACCTTTCTCCTTTGAAGAGTTATGTACCAACGATTTAAATCAAAGTCATTTTTTCCTTTGATATTTATCAAGATGAACTTTGACCCACCTACATTGATATTCCATAACAACTTTCTTTTCCAACCATTGATACTCCTGTTAGATCAGAAAGGAAAACTTTCCATTTTATCGCAATCACCTGATTTATCACCAGCTGATATCTTCTCATCTTTTCAAAGTGGGGAAAACTCCTGTTGCTCATTTTGGCAGCAGCTAGAGCTCTGGTCTTGATATCTGTTCTCTCTATGGACCCAGTTCTGAATCCAGCAATCATGGGCTGTTTGGGAATCTCTGGAGTTATTATCCAGCTCTTCCTCGTGTTGAAAATGTCCTTACATCTCTAGTTGTAGATCAGTGTTCCTAACAATGTGACTTTTTACTTCTTTTTCCTCACAGAAAATGAAGGCACTAGTTACCAGGGACAGATATTTACAAAAAATATTTGGTGATTGAGTCCAGTCTCTCTCCCTCATTGGAAGCCTCAATTGCAGTGGAAAAAGAAAAAAAAAGAAAGAAAAGAAAAAGAAAGAGAACAATTGTGTATTTGGTGCTGGGTTGACACAAAGTACCGTGGAGCACATCCTCCTGCAAAGGCACCCAGAAAAGAGAATGCATGCAGGGATGTGAATGTGGCCCCAACCACAGCATTCACCTAATCCAATCAGACAGTACAATGAAGGACTCAGTAGCCTCTCTGCCTTTTCTTCGAATTTGGGCAAAGTTCTAATATATTTGGTATTTAGTCTTCCCAAGAATAGTAGATGAGAAACAGAAAAATTATCTGAGAGAGTTAGAGTATTCTGCCTGCTACAGAAATTGACGACTTGGTTGGGTGCAGTGGCTTGCACCTGTCATACCAGTGCTTTGGGAGGCTGAGACAGGAGCATCCCTTCACGAAAAACATTTGAGACCAGCCTGGGACAACACAGTAAGACCTTGCCGCTACAAAATGTAAAAATAAAAGAGCACTGACTGCAGACAGGCTGCCATCCACGGAGTAGGCCGAAAGACCAGGAAAAGCCATCAGGAGGGGTTCATCGGCATTGAACCAGAGGCCTTCACAAAGGAAGAGACTGTCCTCCATGCTCTACTGGCTCCCACGGCCCACCCTC
Source organism: Piliocolobus tephrosceles (assembly GCF_002776525.5). Classification (NCBI taxonomy): domain Eukaryota; kingdom Metazoa; phylum Chordata; class Mammalia; order Primates; family Cercopithecidae; genus Piliocolobus; species Piliocolobus tephrosceles. The sequence continues at coordinate 160,534,631 of NC_045439.1, forward strand.
CACCAGCACACCTTGCCTGACCTGACCGCCAGAGGGTTCCGCCCTCCTCACCACCTGTACCAAACTCTGCAGTCCTCAAAAGAAAACCTGAAATGTGAGGAAAACTACCAAGAAGGGAGGAAGACCAAGAGGGAATCCAGAGAACAGAGGAAACTTAATTGGACACAGATATTGAGTGCATGTGTGTAATACAACTGTTTATATTATGTTTATATATACGTGGCCTATATATACGTATATACTCTCACATATATACACACACACTCATATATACACACTTATATATATATACGCACTCATGTATATATACACTCATATATACACACATATATATACACACTCATATATATACACACACACACACAGAGTCATGTGCCATATAATAACATTTTGTTCAATGATGGACATGGTCATGGTCCTATAAGATTATAATGGCACTAAAAATTTTCTATTTCCTAGTGACATTGTAGTCATCCTAATGTCTTAGTGCAATGCAATTAGTCATGTGTTTGTGGTGATGCTGGTCAAAGTAAACCTACAGCACTGCCAGTCTCATAAAAGTATAGCAATACAATCACATACAGTACCAAATACTTGATAATAAAGACTAAATACTTGATAAAGACGATGTCACTAGCTTATGTATTTACTATACTTTTTATTTTAGAATGTACTCCTTCAACTTATAAAAAAAATAGTTAACTGTCAAATAGCCTCAGGCAGTCCCTTAGGAGGTATTCCAGATGAAGGGCTTGCTCTTTATATATATATATTTTAATGTTCTGACACAGGGTCTCACTCTGTTGCCCAGGCTGAAGTGCAGTGGGCGATCTCAGCCATGCTTCAAGCATGTCATGGCCCCTCAAGACCTTTCAGTAGACAAGTTATGGAGGTGAACGGTGGTGATACTGATGATCCTGAGCCTGTGTAGGCCTCAGCTAATGTGTTTGTGTCTTCATTTTTTTCTTTTTTTTTTTTTTGAGACAGATGATCCTGAGCCTGTGTAGGCCTCAGCTAATGTGTTTGTGTCTTCATTTTTTTCTTTTTTTTTTTTTTTGAGACAGAGTCTTGCCCTGTTGCCCAGGCTGGAGTACAGTGGTGCGAGCTCAGCTCACTGTAACCTCCACCTCCTGGGCTCAAGCAATCCTCCCACCTCAGCCTTCTGAATAGCTGGGGCCACAGGTGCACGCTGCCACACCTGGCTAATTTTTGTATTTTTCAGAGAGATGGAGTTTCACCATGTTGCCCAACCTGGTCTCATACTTCTGGGCTCAAACAATCCTTCTGCCTGGGCCTCCCAAAGTGCTGGGATTATAGGTGTGAGCCACCACACCTAGCTGTGTCTTAACTTTTAACGAGAGAGTTTAAAAAAGGTTTTTTATAAAGTTTTTAAATAGAAAAACAGGCTTAGAATATTAGAATATAAAGAAACAGAAGACTTTGTGTTTTAAGGTGTTACTACAAGAGTCAAAAAGTTATAAAAAATTTAAAAGTTTGTAAAGTAGAAATGTTACAGTAAGCTTAGGTTAGTTTCTTATTGAAGAGAAAAATATTTTTTATAAATTTAGTGCAGCCTAAGTGTATGGTGTTTCTTAAGTCTACGGTATTCTACAGTAATGTCCTGGCCTTCACATTCACTCGCCACTCACTGACTCATCCAGAGTAACTCCCAGTACTGCAAGCCCCATTCATGGTAATGGTCTTATCCAGCTGTCCCATTGTTCATCTTTTAGACGACATTTTTACCGTATCTTTTCTATGTTTAGATATGTGTGGATAGACAAATACTTACCATTGTGTTATAACTGCCTGCAGTATTCAGTACAGTCACATGCTGTATGGGTTTGGATCCTAGGAGCAGTAGGCTGCCCCACACAGCCTAGGTGTGTTGGAGGCTTCGCCATCTAGGTTTGTGTCAGCACACTCCATGAGTTTGCAGGATGACAGAATCACCTAATGAGCATTTCTCAGAGTGTATCCCTGTTGTTAAGTGACAAGTGACTGTGTATGCACACACACATGCACACACCACACACACACACACTACAGGAAGACACAGCTTTAAAATGACAATGGACTGCTATGTAAAAGGAGTCTTAGAGAAAGAGAATGTGTTCTTGGAATTCTGAAACATGATACATGAAACATGAGCCAGAGGTTAGAGCAGGATAATCAATCGGGAATGGCTGAACACCAAGTTGCAAATCTGGAAGCTAAAGCCGGGGAACTCTCTCAGACTTACATGAAAAAGACATAAATGGAAACTCACAGAAGAACCGGAGCCAGAAGCTATGGCCAGTGGATACCTCCGTGGAGTGAGAAGGCCTGTGATTTCACTGAGGGCCCTTCCGAACCATGTGAATTTCCTCCTTCACCACCTGCAGACATCAGTTAATAGGCACAAGTTAAAGTTGCTCTGCTGATGGCTGCTGTGCGGATGGCTGCTGGGGAGGCTCCACACAGGAACTCAGGCAGGCGAGGCGCAGTTCTCGC